>NC_142200.1:123610085-123920181 GCF_049639895.1 Pseudopodoces humilis
TATAAATGTTTCAGTGGTAGTGCTGTCTAAATATTTCTCTAATTCTGTTCCTTCCCAAAGGGGAGACTCACTCTAATGCTGCAGAGGACCATTTATTAGTCTTGTTAGTATATAGGTAATGCTCTTTTCAGAGAAAGGGAACTTTCTCTGTCCTGAAAACTTAAATTCAAATTAGTCCGTATTTGGTGTTTTTTTAAGTGAAGAGTAGAAATCCATGTATTAAAAAATGCCAACACATTTTGATTTGTCTTTCCAGTTGATCAGCTGTTTTGCTTATCTGTTTCCTGATGTCAATTGGTTAATGTGTTAACAAGTAATTAACTGTGTTCTTAAACGTTTTTCATTGGTTTTGGCTATATATTTTATTCTTCATTGAAATTATCTACCTATTTCAGGACCTATCTACCTATTTGTCAGCATGGATGTATCCCCTGACTAAATAATAATTTCTTTGCAGTTCCCAAACATAAGGTTCTGTTTCCCTCTGGCTTCTTCACTTATGTTAATCCTGGAAGAAAATATATCTTTGCAGTTAATAGAGCATACATGATCCAAGAACGTTACAGGTATTTTTGTGCAATTTTCCTCAGTATTTCTTACTGGATATATTTAAATACCATTTGGAAGTCACTTATTTACAAGCTAGGTGCCCAAGCTGGAGGTTTAGGCTTCTGGTTTAGTAACCACTGTAAAAAAAAAAAAAAGAAGCTCTTTAATGCTAAAGTGCTGTAATAACATGTTCTTAATACATTCATTACTTCTCACATCCATTCCCATGAAAAAGTAGCTTTTCCCTCCATGAATACCACCATAAAGGGTGTGTGGCAGGCCTTTATCTAGGGTTTTAGGAAGGTGGCAACATGTCAGAAAATGTGAATTTATTTCTGAAACAGAAGTCTGTACATTTACAGTTTTTATGGTAATCTTCAATGATCTCTCAGCCTGCTTAAGTGACTTTCTGTGACCCTGGTTTCCTCCAGCTACTGGGACACCTATGAAGTGCAGTACTAGATATTTCTGGAACTTCCAGTACAAAGAAAGATACTAGTCAAGCTGACCAGCAGGTTCTCAACTTTCAAAAACTTTTTAGATGGCTGAATAAAGGTGTGCAGAATTACCTCTGCAAGTACTGAATATTAAGAAACTGTTCAGACAACTGCCTGCTGATTACTTTTTAAAATATATGCAAGTAATACTGCTTCATTCAAGATAGGACAGTGTAAATCTTTCTCATTGATTCTTTTTGTATGGTTGCTTTATGAGTTATTCTTTTTATTCATGGGCAGCTAATTGTATTATAGTCCCTTATGGGGCTATTTTCAAGGCACTAAAAAATATAAATAGTGTCAATTTTTGTATTGAATCTTTTATTTGCATCTCTGCACTGCAGTGTTAATAGTTTTGATTTGAGGCTAAATCCTATCCCAAAAATGACCTAACTAAAGCTGTTTTACTCTTTAAAAGAAACTTTAAACTTATTCAAGATTTATTCCATAGCAACCACAGAAATTTCATTTTTAAAAGCAAAAAAAAATATTATCTTAGCATTACCTTTAGGTTTAATATTATATTTACAGGCCCGAATACCACAATCTGGGAAGTGCTAGATGTTCTGTTTTCATTTATTTCAGAGAGAGATCAATGATGCAAGATAACATGGTGAGGATTAATCTGTCTGTTGAGAACTGTGACTATTCAGAGTAAGCCTAATGATAAGGAGAAAATAAAGCAGGTGGCTCAGTGCTTCTAATATATTCTGGCACTGAAGCCTCAAATTAAAATGCATGAAAGAAGAGACAACTATTCTTTGGCAAATTCTGTGGGGGTTTTTTTGTTACTCTATCTTCAATAATTGTTTTAGCTATTAAATTTTTAATCTTGAGTGACTACTGATGCAATTAGTATATTAAAATAGCCATGACTGACAAAATCCTCTGTTGTATTTTTAACCAAAGTGAGCAAATGTGCATATCAAACCACCTCAGTGTAGTCAATTGCCTTATTTCAATCAGAATTCAGTTAAGGAGGGTAATTTTGAGCCCAGAGGTGCAGGTGGGCAGGTGATTGTGCATGAGACTGGGGGCATAAAACCTAGAAGACCCTGGACTTTTTTTGTTCATCTGGCTCCCTTACTTGAAGATCTCTCTAGAATGTGGAAGAAAGTAGTATATGGAATAATTTGAGAACTAAAATATAAATAAACAGATTTTCCAGAGAGATTGTAGAATCTCCCTCACTGGAGATAATCAAGAACAGTTTGGATGCAGTCCTGTGCCATGTGCTCTAGGATGACCCCTTCCAGCCCTACCCATTCTGTGATGCATAATACATTAATTTCAGAAATCCAAAAATGCAATCCACCCAACTATGTTTAGCAATCTGACTTAAAGCTGAGAAAGTTCAAGGAAAAATCTTCAAAAGAAAGAAAGCCAGATCAAATAAATATAATTTAGAAACTGATGGATAGTGCCTTTTGGCCAAAGTGAGGTGTGTCCGATTCACCTAATGGGCTTCCCTGATCATTTTGGCAAAGGAAATGCTGCAGATGTAACAGCAGTCATTCTTACAGCTGAGCAAGGATTAAGCAGATTGAATAGCCTCGTAGACTGTGAACTGAAATTAAGAAAATAGATTAATTGCGGAGTAACGGAGAGAGCTGTTCTGATGACAAAAATAGGTTGCCATGTTCCTGTTACCTAAAAACAACAAAAAAATCCCCATTACCCCTCACCCTCCAAAAAAAGAAAAAAACCCACCAAACACCCCCCCCCAAAAAAAAACAACAAAAAAACAGAACAATCAAAAGGGAAAACAAAAAAGAACAACCAAAACAACAAAACAACTGCTGGAAAATTACTTTGGGTCTCCAGGAGGAGGAACATGCTTAACCATCTAGTAGAGAATAGTAGTTGCAAAAGGTCAGGTATCTCTGGAAGCTTCCCTTTTGAAACCTGTTTGCCTGAGTTCAAAGATGGAGCTATCATCTTAAAATGCAGCCAAGGAGGAAATACTTGTTGCTTTTTATGCAGTAACCCTGGATTCTGACATTCAAGAAACAAAGGCTACCCTTCTACATGTCCTTCACCTCAAGGGCCTTGAACCTAGAGATCCTGTTGCAGAAGACCTACCCAATCATGAGGTAAAGTTAGGTGAAGTTCTTTCCTTTGCTTCTGTTGAAGCTAAGAGGCAGTACAGCAATGTGTACAAATTTATTTGGCTTTATTTGGTAAAGCAGGCGATTTCCTGTCTAATCCAGTGCTCCTCACTGAACTATTATTTCAGCCAAATAGTCCTTGTGGTTTGTGATATTTGTGGGTGGTTTATTGATTATTTTTTCCTCCTCCCCTTTCCTGACTCTAAAGTAAATGGCAAAAACATTTTGCACTTCAGTGTGATCAGAAATCAAAAGTGCGTTAGAAACAAGCTTGCTTTGCCCTTTGTATTTTTAGAGAACAGAGGAATGAAAAAAATTGAAAGGTTGCTTTTATTCATAACATGTCAAAGCCTGGATAACAAAAAAACTCTAGATTGTGAAAAATATTGGTTGAAATCTCCAACTACAGGTTAGAATTCAAGACTACTGCTTGTGAAAGTCTCTATCCTCTAGCCATGTGCATTCAATATATGTATTGAGACTGTGTTTGGTGTTGTTTTGATGCAGGTTGGGATTTTTTTCTCTTACAGATACCAGAAGAAGAAAAAGGATGCGAGTTTTCATTATCATACCTTGCCATTATCAAATACTTGCCAGTAATGTAATGTCATAGACATATGATTGAGTCATGCTTGATTCATCTGAAAGGTTAGGCGAGTAAGGCTGGCTCTCCATTGGCCAGTGATGATGGAAAAGAAAATTCCATATCCAAACTTCCTTCATGGATATTCTTTTCCTAACGTGACGTCAGAATTATTTTCTTTTGCGTGAGTGTGTGTATTACACATATTTGGGTAAAAATAAGAACAATTGAAGGCACACACAACGTGAAAGACTAAAGTGGAGCTTCCCATGGCTAATTCTCATTAGCCTAACTCAGTTACAGCTCAGTATATATGTGATGTCTTTAAGCAGAATTCTCTGAGTCTTTAGGCAGAATTCTCTGTCCCCTCCTTTGATCTCTGTTGTGGATGAAAGCTAATGGTATCATTCTTACCTTTAACCCCTCGTCTGAATGCAAATAGAGGTTATCAGGTGTGTTACGCAGGTGTTGATTAAAGCTTATGAAAATATTTTGAATTTGATGTCCTGCATGGCAGTTGTTTGAGAATATGTCTCTGAGCTGCAGATGTAAGAAAATAATATTTTCTTTGGCACTCAGCCTTGGGTTGCGCTTATTCTGAGCTGAACTTTGCTTGAAATGAAAAAGGTGCCACCTCCCCAAATGACCACCAGAGACCCCCAAAGGTGCAGTGACAAGTATTACATAAGACTGCAGAAGCTTAACAATTATGCAATAGGTAAGTGGTAGCTGTATTAGATAGGCAGGTTTATGTGCGTTTCAGTGTATAAATTCACTTGCTGTTTATTCCTTGGCAAGATTGATTTATGGAAAATTTCCACCTTGCACCCTGTGCAGAAAAAAGTCTCCTTTCTATAACTGACTCTTTGTTTGTATATAGAGAGTTTCAAAATTTGTCAATTTATAATGTACCCATTGCAAACTTTTTGGACCAAAAGTGAACTTGTGAATTTCTAAGTTCTTATTTCAATGCTAGATGCTTGAGGGATTTGCTAATAAATTTTTGCATAAATTTTTGCGTGTTTGTGTAGACATATACATGAAATGTTCTGTGGGTTTTTTTTCATTTTTTGTCCCCTTTTCCTTTTTTTTATTTTTCCTTCATTGCTATAGCTTAACTTTCTTCTTTTTCTTCCTTCTTTGTATTGCTTTTCATCCTACTACCTGAACCAGTATGAATTTACAGATCTATTCAGTGTAAGTAATACTAATTTATACTGTTGGAGTCATAATATAGTCAGATATTTCTTTTGTATTTCAGTGCTGAGTATAAGTAATTTCTATCAGTTACATAATATCCTAAACAGAAACCTATTAATTTAAAAATTCTGAAGAATCCTGTACCATATTGATATTTGCACTTGTACAGCAATATGTTCAGACATCTGCACAGGCAAATGCTTCATAAACTCTAAAGTACTAAAAATATGTATATATGAAAGTGACTCACACCTAGTCAGATAAATAGGAGTCAACCACAAAAACATGAGAAAAACAAGACATACACAGAAATAGGATTTCAGGATGAAACTTACAGTATGCATTGAAATTACTTATGTGGTGAATTTAATGAGATTCAAATTTAATCCCTGTTTTGGAAATGGAACACTTTGATGACAAAGTCAGTTAAAAAAATGGTTTGAAGAGAGCACCAAACTGATAATGATTTTGGACAATCAAGAATTAACCTAAATAAAATAGCATTGAGATGTTTTCTGGTTCACTTTTAAATTCCTTTTGAAGCAACAAAGTTTTAAAGAGTTTAGAATCTGACCAAACTGTAGCAATATTTACTGAATAATTGAATAAGTGTTGGAATGCATCGGGTAGCAGCAACATTTTGTTTACCAATTCAGACATCTATTTTGGACTAAAAAAGTAATTTGAAGTACATGAAAACCTTCAAGTGCAAACTGTACAAAAGTAGAATCCTACTTTATTTATTAAATCCCCTCCACTCAACTGAATTTCTGAACTTTCCTGGAAGATGATTTGTTTTACGTATTTTAGACTATAAGGTCTAGACTATAAGTTAGACTATAAGGTCAGATCCAACAACTAGGCAAGAAAGAAAAATATGTCAGCAAGAAATTGTAACATTGAGGCTTTTATAACTAATTTAGTAAAACAGAGAAGGTTTTATTAATTATACTTTCATTTTTATAGCCTCAAAAGAGTACCAACTGTTTTTCTTCTCATTTAATTTTTCTAAAGTGAAGCAAATCATTTTGAATTGCAATTGGATAAGTTTTCTTTGCTTGTTTTCATCTTCCTATTTCCATTCACCAAAGTTCTTGCATTCAGCTTTCTCTTTCCTCTTGAGTGATTCTTGCCCTGAAATTTGATTTCAAAGAGCTGCATAAGAAAGGATGAAGTATTTGCTTTGTGAGAACAATGTTTGTCAGAAAGCCTGAGATACGCTAAAGTGCCCTTCCGTGTGACAGAAGCATTTTTCAGTGCTGGGTGACACAGCACAAAGACGTCAACAGGAGTTCTGTTGGCAGCAAAATGAATTAAGCATGGTTTCAAAAAACCCTGTCTCTTGGTTGAATTATCTCACGCATAATATAGTGAAAACTATCATTAAAGGGTGACTGTCTCTGTTCCTCCCCCTGCCCCATATCTGGAGTTTCATATTCGTTCTGTCTTTCTGTTTTCTAATGGGAGTTGAGCTCAGTGGGAGACATTAATGATTGTTAATGATAATTAACCATGAATTTCACAAACCTATTATGCATACAATCATATTAGAGTTTGTAATTTTTTGGTTTAAATCAACCCAATCAATCAATTTAGCTGCAATTAAAAGAAAAGCCTATATATATTTATGTCTTACTGTACAAACCTCAATTTCTTAGAAACCTGGCCTAAAAGTGTTTTTCTCAGGGTACTTTGATGCTAAAATTTGTGCACTATAGATGTCAGGCAACAACATGCTGCCAACAGCAAGCTGTGGACTGAGCTGTAGATAAAATGAATGAAATGAATAGAGGCCACAGTTTTAATAAAAGATCCTCAGCTACATTATTCTGCCTGCAGGCAGCTTTAGCCATTCTTCCCCTATTGACAAATTGTCTGACACTTTTCAGATATAAACTGGTTCTGCTTTGAGGTTACTGTCATACTCCTCAGGCCTGGTAAGGAGTCCAGCTGAGCGGTTTTTTTCCAATTCTGTAATACCACCCTATTTTATCAGTGCTTTTTTGGAATTAACTTACTGAAAGCAAAGATATTTCACTGCTATTGACAGCATTGCGGGGATGAGGAGGGAAAGAAAAGGGTTCAACATGCAGGTAAGGTTCTAGGACACAACCTTGGATAGAGCACAAAGGAAGGTTTCAATCCCCCCAGCTCTGTTTCTGTAACTGCTTATGAGATTTTAACACTTCAACTAGATTACCACCATGCAGCTGTGCTGAGTGTATATATACAAGCAGCTCCTAGGCTAAGCTTATTGAAAGTAGATGAAATAAATTCATTGCCCTAATTTCTCTTAAGGCTTTGAAGTCTGAGTAACTGCAGTTAAGGAATGGCTTGTCACCCTTTTCAAAAAATACATGATTTGCTTTCCACTTTTTATGGCCAGAAACAGGGTATTGAAGATTTTACCTAGGAAGCTGAGAGAGAGCCTGGAAAATCTTCAGTAGGTGATGTAGGCTTCGAACCAGCTCACTGCCAGTGCTTCAAAAGTGCAGGCAAACGAACATCATAAGTATTTTGGACACGTAGTTAATAAAATGTTGGAATTGGAGAAATCTAGTTACCACAGTCAGAAGGCAGAGAGACTGATGAAAACAGAGTGCATGATGACAGTGGAAAACAGGCATGAAGAAAAAAAGCTGACAGAAAACATTTGTAAGTTGTGCTGACATTGAGGAAAATAGGATGGGAAGGGAGCATAAACCAGGCCTTATTTTAATAAGCTCTAAGATCCTAGCTCTTTTGAATAACAGGGCTGAAAATTAGGTGTGTTGTATGACAGTTTTCAGAATTGCTATAACTGCCTTGAATAATGCTGTTACCTTTTTTGTCTATGTAGATTATCAGCATATTTTGATGTGAAGAGAATTATTTCCATAGTGTGAATTTGAATACCTCTGTGCTTCACTTGCTAATGAAAAAATGGGGAGATCTAGTGGTAATACCCAGTCTGGTCTTTGAAAAGCAAAGACTTTGTTATTCTCTGTGGGTAAGTCATTTACAAGTCCTCAAAGCAACTTAGGTGTTTCAAGCCTACACCCATAACAACTGGTTTGACTCCAAGGGTCTTTATGTAGGCTGAGATACCACTGAATTGAGTGTTTGCATTGCAATTTCTAACACACACGCGTTTCTATATATACATCACAAATAAAGCAAACAAAAATCACTAGTCATTAACAGCTGCAGATTTTCTTGTACTCAAAATAGAAGCCATTTAAGTTCATACTCTCTGACTTTGAAGCCTTATTCATGTGGGTAATTTTTGGTCTTCATGTGAATTTCTTTGAGGGTATTCAGATTTTATAATATAGAGTTTTAGCTACTTTGGTATGCAGCTAGACCCTAGTATTTCAGTTCTTAGCTGAGAAAAACTTTAATATGTCTAGGTTTTATACACTGTTTCTTGCTGTGATTTTTGAGTGATGTATAAAATATTATGACTTAGATCAAGTCTCGTGAGCCTTTGTTTTCCATTCATCTCCTCTATATTTCAGCTTTCTACACTTCTGATAGATGTCTTCTATTGTTAGCACAATTACACTGCTTTGAATGGAATATTTGTTTCAACAGAACATACAGAAGGTATTGTTTTTGAAAAAAAAAATCTGCTGTATATTTCTGAAGAATGTCAGAATTGTGCTAATTTCTGTTAACTTCATATTTATATTCCAGTATATGACCAAAAGTAACTAACTAATACCTTCTTTCAGCCTCTAGGTGATTCAATTCCCCTAATGAAAAGATTAATTTGCCATTGCTCAGTTGTTTTCTTACCACGAGATTCCAGCATAAAATAATGTAGAAGTTCAGCTGGACTAAGTGCCTCGTTTCATTAGCATATCTGGGCTAAAAATTTTACCTAAAGTGATAATTTTAAAATAAACAGATCTGAAAGCCTCACCCTAGCCTTACAGCCTGGGGGAAAAAAAAAAAGAAAAAAAGGCAGCAAGCTGTTGTAGTGGTCTAAGGTAGCAAGCACACGATTATATTAGGCAGATTAGATAGCAGTTATTTCTTTTCCCATGCTAGTATGCTCAGTTTACTGGTTCAGTAGCTGGGAGGTGTGGATAGGCTGGATGGAGCTAAGGGCTGCAAGGGCAAGGCAGGGGAAAATACTTCCTTTTGGGAGTTTACCAGTTTACATATATTTATTTTTCCAAAATAATGGGTTTTGGTAATTTCAATTATATTAATGACGGTAAGTAATTAATATGTAAGTACATTAATTTATCAGAAGAAATTATTTTGTTCAGATTCTCTTGGAGGCTGCAACAGAACACAGCTATTACTCAAACTCCTAAAGTGTGTTCTACTTTTATTTTAAGAAATCCCCTAATATTTATGAATTTGCAGTTTCCTTTAAATACATTTATGAGTTTATTGCTGTACCTTAAGCTTGTAAAACATGGATTCCTTTTAATGTATCTGGTAGCATTTATAATTCCTGCAGGGAAAATGGATTT
The DNA here is from genome assembly GCF_049639895.1 of Pseudopodoces humilis. NCBI lineage: Eukaryota > Metazoa > Chordata > Aves > Passeriformes > Paridae > Pseudopodoces > Pseudopodoces humilis. Next base: position 123,619,489 of record NC_142200.1, read on the forward strand.
TCCTGAAGGTTTTTATCAGGAAGAAGGGGGGAAAAAAGCTAACAGTAGCTGAACAAGCCTAGAAAGAGTTTCTGGAAGAGGGGATGAATAGGATTTAGCCTGTGCTGAACATCCTATAGAGATCTATGGCAGATAGGAAGAGAGACTCTATCAAAAGCATATTTGGCATTTCTAGGAAAGATGATAGAAATTTCTGTTAAATTGAAAATGAAAAATGTTGCAACACATTATTCTAGTTGGTCTTGAGACTAAAGATTTTGATAAATCCAGTTCCATTAGCTGTGCATTCCTGGGCAATTCTATTGCAATATCATAATACCATAGAGACACAAGTCTTTCATAGACAATGCCCATAGACATGCCATTTGTATTTTGAATAAGTCAAAAGTAGTTTTAGGTCATAGAGATCATGTTTTACATCTTTCCTTTACAGCTTCAAGATTAAACTTATAGAGCTACATGAGTGAAAATGAGAAATCTTGCAAGAAAGTAAAAAATTATATCTGTGCAATACTAATGTCTCCCATCTTTGCCATATACAAATTTTCCAGCCTAGACTTGCTTCCTCTCTGAGATTGGCTAAGACCACAACCCACTGTGGTGTGGCAACAGGCTGAGACTTTGCATCCAGAGATACACAAAGAAATGTGATAAGTAGCAAAAAATTCAAGTAGCACTGACATATAAGCACTCTTTCAGCAGGTAAGAAATATCATAGACACAATCTTCCCCACTACAGCTTTGTAAAGCACAAACAGTCAGAGCAACTGCTGTGGGATATAAATTAAGAAAGCCTCAGGGAAAAAAAAATTACCTTCACAATGTCTAAGGGATTTGATATTCTGTAGCCGACCAGCCAAATTGAAGTCTTATAAGCTACTTGATTAGGAAGAGTTTTGGTTTAAATGCTCTCTCATTTATAATTAGAGGTGTTAATTCAATGGCTAAAGGTCAGGAATTACTCACTGCTAGCACTGTATCTCAGAAGTATATCCGGGAAATGGTCATCAGCTCAAATCAGAGGTGTTAATATGTAATTAAAGGTCACTGTGGCTTTTGCTGAATAAAATTAGCTGTTCTCTAGATTAACTTTTTCTGAAGGGATGGCTGCTTAGTTGAGGCAAGTATGTCTTCACAGGAACATTCCAGTTAAGCTTCTGCTTTTTAGAGAAGCCAAAGTCTTTGATGAGACAGATTTTGTACTGCTAGGGATAGTTTCAATGTTTCTTCCATAGTTTGGGTAGAGATGAATTTAAAACAGAAAAAGTGAGTAAATTCATTGTAGTGAATGTTTCTGAGTGTGGTTGAAAGAAGATAAACTTTATATAAATCATAATTAAATGTAAACAAAGGTAAGCATGTTTATCTGAAGCTATAGCTTGTAGGTCTACTGCCAGAGTATTTCACATTGATGCTCTGTAAATTACCTTTTGTTTGTTCAATGCCCCTATTTTAACTTCTCAGTACCACAGCTGTTGAAAATACACAGAATTACCTTATCAATTGTTTCTTCTGCCTGGGCAGAAATATATGTTTGTGGAGTCTTAAGCCGATTATGTTCTTTAGACAGCTTGTTCAGGTTTCTTTGTGACTCTTTTTTGGTCTTAAAATCATTCTACAGCAAGACTTAGGCTTCTCCTAGCATGGTGCTGTCTGCAGAGAAAAGGAACTTTTCTATTTTGTTGACCAAAACATTGAGTGATGCCAAAATTCTTGTCACTATTGAATATTGTCTATAAAAATACTGAGCAGAATGAAAGTCAGAACATATCTGTAAGAAATTTGATTCAACACAGCTTTTCAGATTAAAAATGCATCTGATAATTACCAAGATTAGTTTCCCAACTAGTTATTATAATTTAAATTCATCCAGACTACATGATATATTCCTAAACACATAGATACATCTTCAAGATAGAGATCATAACCAATTTAAATACACAGTGAGCAATGGTGAGGAAAGTTCCCAGGAATCTCGATGATTAAGCACAGCTTATTAAATAGACCACTAATTGAGCTGTAGTAATTTGTTATGTGTATAGGCTACAAACCTGTCGTCTCCTGCTGTAAATGAGTTGTTTTATTATCAGTTTGATAAAGGCAGTGTAGCACATGTAGGCAGTCATAAATTGTGTTTCTGAACCTTAAGTTTACTAAGAATTTTTTGAATACTATTATGTTCTGCCCTATTTAATTTTGCTCTTATCTCCTAGTTAACAAGCATGGATGAAATCAACATTTGCAAGTTCACTCATTTTAAAGGGCACTTGCACGACAGAAATGTTTGTGTTGGTGTTGCAGCGGCACATAAACCATGTGTCTGACTTATGTGCATATAGTGAAAACTCTATTTTTCCTTCTCAAGTGTGATAGTGTCACAATCTCTGCATGAATATGCATGCTGTCATCAGAAATGTTACTTTGATATCACGAACGGTCTTCAGGGTTGACACTTGACTGCATTTTTTTCTCCTCAAAATGCTTGTCCTTCCATATACTAGTTTTGCATCTAAAAATACCCTAAATTATTAAGTTGTTCCATACATAAGAAAGCACAGAAAGATGCTTACAGTTGTTGGCTTTTATTAAACTTTCCAGGATCTTGGGGTAGCTACCTCCCGCAGGACAGAATTAGACTGTTCTGGCCATCTGCTCCATTCCGCCAGCATCCTACAGCACTCACTAGATGGCTGTGTATCCTTATGAATGCTTCCTTGTAAAGTTTCTAGAAGTAGTAGTAATCCACTCACCATTGGAGGGTTTTCAGGAGTAGTGTGCATTCCAGTATATGGCTTGCTTACTTTCCCATCTAGGTCATCTTTCTTTAACTTTGGCTAAAGTGACCCTTGAATTAAATTAGATTTTTCAGCCATAAAAAAAAACATTGATCTCTCTGTACTGAGTTTTACAATGCTTCCTCAACCAACCTCAAATATCCTCCATTAAACAAAATTGAGTATGCTGGCTTCTCAGCAGGAGTATTCTCTTTGCGTATTCATTGTTTGGAAAAGAAAAATAGCTAATTATAGCTCTTTATGCTCTAATAGTGTGGTGGTTTTATCAGTATGGGGAAGAACACAAAATGAGGCAGTCTTCAAACAAACATTTAACCTCTTGAAAGCAAACTGATAACATGAGTTTATAAGCTGCACTCTGAGACAATCCTTAGTTAAGTACCGATGTCTGGATTGTGCTCTCGCTGAGTTAGTGCAACATAATACAATTTTTAGCCCTGCTTGTTAGCTGAGCAGCTAAAGCAGTTGAAGCCTTGTCATACTCAAGAAGCCAAAAGACAAATGACTTTCATTATTGGCCATACTGGCTATTTAAAAAGCAGATACAAGATACTCCAAAATAGAAAATTGCTTCAAGTAACTAACAGTTGAAACATGACACTTCAGTTTCCTTCTAAATTTTTAAATAGTCTTTTCTTATTGTATATATCAACCTCTTTTCTTTCTTTTTTTCTGTCATAAGTTCTTCCCTGAAGTCATATATTGAAGCAATGCATTCCACTTCCAATTTTAGATAAGGGGGAATGAGCATTTCTCCTTTTAGTCCTTTTAAGCACGTATTTCTGCTCCATACAACAGTAAAATACAGCTTTCAATCTTTGTACATTTTTATGTATCTTCTGTTCTGCTTTGCCTTGTAAATATGGTAAAGTCCAAATATGCTTAGCACTCTCCTGATGTGAAAATCTTTTCCTACTTTTATTGAATAATTTTAGTCTAGATAAAATATGTTTTTTGGATATTAGTTGGAAGTTAGCCATATAAACATGTTAAACAGGGGGACTGAATATTATACCATTGACTAACACCATATTAATCTCGGTTTTATTTGCTATTCCTCATTTTACATGTTAAGATCTAGCTTGTTGTTCTTAGTAGATTACTGAGTTTTGAGTCTAAATAGCTACATTGCTTAGTGTTGTAGAGCTGTTAAAGACACTTAGCCCTGGTCCTGCATGCTTGACTTCAAAGAGGACTGGGCAATCACCAACCCTATCAAGTTCAACAGGGGAAAATGCTGGATTCTGCACTTAGCATGGGGCACCCTGGATATACAGACAGGCTGGGGAATGAGAGGGTGGAGAGCAGTGACACAGAAAGGGACCTGGGGGTCCTGGTCAATGTCAGGATGAACATGAACCAGCAGTGCCCTGGCAGCCAGGAGGGCCAGCCCTGTCCTGGGGGGCATCAGGCACAGCATCAGCAGCCAGGCAAGGAGAGGATTGTCCCCTCTGCTCGGAGCTGGGACAGCCTCACCTCGAGTGCTGGGGGAAGTTTTGGGTGCCACAATGCAAGCAAGAAATTAAACTCTTAGAGAATGTCCAAAGGAGAACAATTAAGATGGTGAAGGGCCTTGAGGGGAAGCTGTATGAGAAGCAGCTGAGGTCACTTGGTCTGTTCAGCCTGGGGGAGACTGAGGCTGTAACTGCAGTTACAACTTCCTCATGAGGGGAAGCAGAGGGACAGACACTGATATCTCATATGATGACCAGTGACAAAAACTAGGGAACAGCCTGACATTATGGCAGGAGAGTTTTAGGCTGGATATTAGGTAGAGGCTCCTCACCCAGCAGGGCGTTGGGCAATGGAACAGGCTCCCCAGGGAAGTGGTCACAGCAGCAACCTGACAGAACTCAAGAAGTATTGGACAACTCTCTCAGGCTCATGGTGTGACTCTTGGGGGTGGTCCTGTTGCCAGGCCAGGAGCTGGGTTCACTGATCCTTGAAGATCCCTTCCAACCCATCTGATTCTGTGAATATACAGTCCCAAGAGCTATTTACTATCATTCTGTCTGATTACCTAGTTAAGCTAAGGGTCTCTACAGCTCTTTGATTTTATTTGGGTTTTTTAATTGGCTGTTTGTTTTTCTGTTGGCTTATAGTGTAACTGTATAGTGATTAGATGAATTTCCTAGTGCTCATATATTTCTGCATTCTGAAACTTCTAATTAATTAGAAGGGCAAAAAAACCTGTGTCCTTGAAACAAATAGGACACCTTAGCTCTTCTAATTATATTAATATAGAGTATTAATATGTGATGACTCACTGTTATTTTATACAGCCAAAGCTTCTGTCTCTGATTTCAGCAGTGGATAGAATTACATTTCAGATGAGCCACTTTCACCACTTCATTTATATTCTACTTCCCCAACTTCCATATTGTCAGAAATATCACTTTTGTCCCTGCTAGCCACTAGCAGGCTAAAGAGCATAAAAGCTCTCTTGTGAAATGCATTGGAAGGGAGAAATCATAACATAAATTTCTTTTCATATGAACATGAATAAAACAAGCACTGGGAATGAAAGCCTTAAAAACATAAAAACAATTTAAATCCAAATGTCAGGTTTGAGTTTATTAAAATAAATAAACTTCTGCATAACATAGCAAACTAAACATCACCTGAGCTACGTGAAATCATAGGTCATCAGAAAATAAATAAGGGCCAGACTTGAAATTTGCTTCAATTTTTTTGTTAGTGTGTTCATCACAAGGAGTGTGGTTAAAGCTGGAGTTGGAAGTGAAGATGTTGTGCATGGTGCACTAGAGTATAATTGAAAGGGTTGGGTTAGAATCAGTGGTTAGAGCAGGAAAAGCAGTCAGTTGTCTGATGTGTGCATGTCCTCATACTTCAAGCTTTAATAAAACAGTAGGGAAACACCAAAGTTTCTCAAGTATGCTGCATAGAAATTTTCAGTAGGAATATAAGCTTGATTGTCACTCTGAATGCTAGCAGAGAAGACTGAACAAAAGGATCTGGCTTTCAGTCCTTCATTTAGAAGGTGGTTCTTTAGGTTACTATCCTGTCATACGCTGCTTGTCAGTTCTGCCTTTTTCCAGTTTCTCAAGCTTCCCCCACACAGCGCGTTTTGTGAGCATGAGCTGCTGTTAGGCTGATCTTTATAGTCTGAGATACCTGTCCTGAGTTCTCGTGCTGCCTTGCATGCAGACTTGGCAGTGTAGACATTGGTTCATGAGGAGAAGGAACCATCATCACAGTTAAAGAATTAGTCCCAGGCTCAAAAGCAGTTTGTCTTCATGTACTCAGTTAAGCAGGTCTTGCATTTGGTCCAGAAATGGTAAAGATAGTGAGCACTAAAGGCAGCATAGCACAAATAAAACCAGCCTAAACGTACTAAGACTGCAAGGAACCAGTGTCTGTCAGAGTTATTTTCTTGCATCCCAGCAACAAAAACCTCAGAAGCTTCATCACGTTATATCTGGATTATCATTTAAATTGAATCGCAACTGAAAATATGTTAGTTTAGAATAAATTTTTCTCTTCAGATATGGGTACTAAATTAAACATAAACAGTGGAAAAAGTCAAGTTATCCTGTTACTAAGCAGCAGCATTAGTAATGGAAACAATCTAGTGGATACACAAGAATATTTAGTCATTTTAAGAGACTTGAATAGTCAGTTTTAAACCTATAGTTACCAGCAGCAGCTGGATCTACCATACTGTAATATTCCCATAGATTGATCTTTGCCCTACAAGTTTATCTACTATCTATTTTCTCTGTAGTTATCTCTAGTCCAACATCTGTCTAGAGAACTCCCTCTTATCATGTACAAACTCAAATGTGTAGGAGAAGGTTGCATTCAAGTACAAGTAAGTTGGCTGGTGTCAGAGGCATCTGGAGCACAACACAAGGATTTGAAGACACCTGAGTATCTTCACTGAGCTTGAGGAAGAAATAATGTGTTTTAAAAACTGTGAGTCATTCATATATGTGATACAATGTTATAAAAAGAAATTTCCTGCAAGGAACAGTGTAAGTCAGGTTATATACCTAACATCTGAAAATAGTAGTGCATTAGCTGTGAATTTTAAAGAAGCTACATGGACCCCATAAGTATTTGCTATGGTGTGGTATCTTGAGCAATTTCAGGGAGATGCTGTTCAGCACCATTGTCAACTATGGTTGTGTACACTGTCATATGTGGACTATTTTGCCATGGACTAGAAAGGAATTTCTCTAAAACAAATTAATTCTGGCTGTCCTGTATATACCCTGATTGTTGAAATAAACCATGGTATGGTCAGCATTTTATTTCTTTATTGAGGTGTTTTGCAGTGAGCAAGACGACAAGAGCAACTCCACCTTTTAAAAACTGAGAATCTGCTATTATAAACACCAAGCAGCACACTGACCACAGTGTAGCACAGTGGGTTTAGAAATGTTGTGTAAGATAATAAAAACAGCTGTATTTAAGGTCTGTGGGTACATATTGATGTGCAGTATCAGTTTCCAATACTGGATGACTATAAATTCACTGGTTTCTTGGGGATCAGTGATACACAATGATATGAGATCAATGGGGAATTTTCTTTGAAACAGAACTGACTTTTACTATAATATTTTCATTTGTTTTCCTATGACATTTATTTTTGTCCAATAAGATTTCTTAACTGGACTTGTTTTGATTAATTTATTTAAGACTCATCACATTTAATAATATCAGCTTTTTTGTAAGAGGATCTTAAATGTTTTATTATGATTTCATAAAAAGTACAAGGTCGTGAAGAGGTTATGAATCAATAGAAGGTCATGAGGAAATAACTCCATGTTCTCTGTCAGCTCTTTAATTGTAGAGGTTATGAATTCTAAGAGAGCAGGTACCTTCTCTGCTCTGATTCATTATTCCATGTTGCAAAACCTATTACTTAAGTTCTTATGTATATATTTCTTAGGAAATATTCTAACTTTATTATTTGAAAATAGACAGTTTTATGTAACCAAAATATATACCCATTCACAAATGCCTGCTTGCAAAATTGGGTACAAAGCTCACTTGAGTTAAAAAAGGAAAAAGAAAACAGATCTTCACATTAAAAAGTGCATTCAAGTTCTTTTTGTGTTATAAAAAGATGTATACGATCATTCCACATTTGTTTTTTGCAAAACTGGAGTACATTAATAATCTTCAAGGGTTTTGCTGGGTCTTTGGTTTTTTTCAGATGTTGCTAATGGTTTATAATTACAGTTCTTGAATCTGTGATAAATACCTTTTTTCCAAAAGATAGTTAAGAGTATCTCAAAACAGGACTGTGATTAAATTGAGAGCAGAACGTCTGTTCTGGCACGCTTAGTTTTGTATTGAAACTTGATAATGAACTTCATTTACAATAGTGATACCTGGACTAAGTGTATGGACAGAAAGAGATGAAACAGGCCCTGTGAAGAAAACTTAGGCACTTCTGGTTTTAATGTAATAAAGATGCCACAACTATTTCTGAGCTGCTGCATTTTGTCGCTTTAGCACCTGACTTAAGTAACCAGAGTTCTAGGCTAAGTTGTAACAATTGGGTTAAAACAGTTGGGTTTTTTCCTTGCTCAGCTAGGAGGCTTGCTGTCTGATAGTTCTATGTACTCCTGAAGTAAAATTGGCTTGTATTTTCACTAATGTGATTTATTCTAAACAAGTCCATTTAGATGTTCTTGTTACAAAGAAAGTAAGTGGTTTCAGCAAGGAAGACATGCTGAAGATTTAAGTATTAAAGCATCAGTGAAAACTCAGGGAACTTATGGCTTCGGTTGTCCTGTATATTTAGGTATCTTATTATTTTCACAATTGTTCTTATTACTTTGAAGAAAAATTGTTTCTGATATCACCATGGTGTTTCAATGAGATCATTTGACTTTTAAAGCAGTCAATCAGAATAATTTCAGGTCAGTACTGAGCCTCTGTCTTGTATTGCTCTGTAAAGGAGTTGCATGTTGCATAATAATAACAATGAAGAGCTCCATGTCAGATGATAAGGAGGAGCAGCTGGTAGATGTTGTCTCTCTGTTGGCCTTCTGGATGAGTAATCAAAGAAAGGTATCAGTTTTGAAGAACAACTTGAAAAATAAGTACTAAAATATTCAAAATTTTATAATGCTATCAACAATGTTTTGCAATTTAGTAATGTTGAAAATTTTAAACAGTATTTTTTTCTCCTGTAAGTTTACTTTATAAGGAAATAAAACTTTTTTATTTTTTTGTTTTGAATCCTTAAGGTACTACTTAGACTATTTATTCATAATTTGCATGGTTAAATCAGCGTGGCTGGGATTCTACTTAAATATATGAATACTGTGGTATAAATGCACCTGACTTTTTGCCAAGTACCAACTCACAGGACAAGACTCTGATCTATTGCTCATCCATTATAATACAGTTTGGGTCAAATTTTTCAAAGCCTATGATATAATCATTTAGGGATAGTCATAAAATGCCTGAGGCAGTCAGGCCTCCCATTAACTGCTGCTGATAGCAAAAAGCCGAAGTCTTGTTTATCAGGTAGTGCAGTAATTGCATTTCAGAATAAAAGGTAGCCTTTCTGCTGAGTATAACCTTAAAATTAAATGTGGCAACCTAAGCACTGAAACTCAAATTGTTCCGTGTGTCTTTATTTAGGAACATCCTGAAAAAAAGGCTGTGGTTTGATCACTTGAGACTAGCTGTTGAAGAAGGTATTGAGAGTAGCTATTGTTCCTTCATGAACACCTATATTCTGAGTTTAAAAAGCATTTATTGCTGATGAAGTCTTTGATTACAAGTATTTGGCTAACTATAGATAGTAATAACTTTTCTCTTCTAAATCTACTACCTGAACGTTTGACTGGGTGTAGTATTCATGAATCTATACTTATTTACGACAGGATGAGCTATTTAAGAAATAATGGGTAGAGAGAGGCACCTTTGAAGGATGAGTGATCCCAGTCAACAAAGATGTTCATATGGCAGAGTGAATTTCCTTTTCAGGCTGTGTGAAGTACAGTTGAATAACCTGAACTATAGACCTAGTGTGGCTAACAATAAGTGGTAGAAAATGTATCTTGTTTCTAAAAGTTATCTCAGTTTTCTGTATTTCTCTTATTTCAATTGTGGCTTTTATTTCAAGTGTTTACAATTACAAATGCATCAAATGTTCAAGATATGGGAACATACTGGATTTACTTATTAGTAAAATGTTATTTACTTTTAGTTTAGAAACTGGAGAGATGTATTCGTTTAATTCCCACTTAAAGTGTTGAATAAAAAGGAAAAAAAAAACAGGTGGCATAGTTCAGGATTCACGCTATTGTTTGTGCGTGTTAACATCAGAAAATATTTTTTTTACAGTAATGCCACTTCAAGGAAAAAATTGAAATTGACAGCAAAGTTTATCGTTCGTTGTCTTAAAATTATTTATATTCTCAACAGAGAACACAGCAGTTAACACTAATTTGTTGCCTTAGCAGATTAGATCAGTAAGAGGTGAACCTGCAGCTTTTTCTTACTTTTAGTGAAACAAATATGGAATATACCATGTCTTGGGAACTCATATGATTGTATGTCATGTTGCTGACAGAAAATGTGAAAAGTTTCAGGGTGGTGACAAGTTGTGGGTAGAAAATGGATGCTATAATGATGTGAAGAATGATCATGCAACAGCAGGATTTTAGTGGACGTACAGTATTTTCCCAGAAAAATATACTTGAGGCTGAGAATATATCACCTTTTTCAAGGCAACCATTTTCTTCTCCTTTTGCTGTATGTATAGTACTTTATACTGTAAATAACCCTTATTTGAAAATAAATGAGTATCAAGTCAAAGAATCAGATCTAGGAGGTCTCTCTGTTATACTAACAAATAACAGAGACTTTAATTTGTAGAAAGAAATTTTGCAGTCAAACTTTTTTGTTTTGTATTCTTTTAGTATAATAATATTTCAGTTTCAGTATTTTTTTGTTTGCTTGCTTTTTTTAACCAGGCTGCTTACAACCAAAATAATTAGTGCAGTCACATTTGAATTAAAGAATAGTGCAAAAATAAACTATCTAATGAAATTTGAAGAGGAAGTAAATACAAAATACGCTCAGGAATCAATGCTGGTGTTGTCTCCAGAAAAATTGCTGTACTGATTGTCATGAAGTATATTGATGTCACTGTCACTATGACAACATTGTGACAAGAACTAGACACTCTAGGCTACCTTGTAAAAGGGATCTGTCATCTATATTTTTTTTGTATAAAAAGTAATAGAAATGAGAACCTCTCCCCCAGCACAGGGCTTCATTTAAGGTTAGATGAATTGTTACAGGCATCGGATCAAGGTATTCCTGAACAAGTGACAAGCTAGCTTTTCAAGACAGGTAAGAACAACATACTCAAATATCATATGCTTTTACTTTTCAACTAGTAAAAAGAAGGAAAAAAAAATCTCTCAAATAGAAACATTTGTATGCAGAAAACTAATGTTTTGATATATTTCTCAAAAGTATGGCATGATTTTATGTCCAAAGACATAAGAAACATTTGGAAGTAGTATGTGTGTAATCTAACTTATAAAGAGGATGGGGTGGGCATTTCCATATGTGATTCTTTCTGCTCTTTCAATTTAAAACAATCTCTCAAACTTTATGTAATTCTGGTTCTGTTATTTTAATGAAGCCACAGAATCTGTGATGTACTGCACTTTTTCTTTTATTTTTTAAATTATATTTTATCACACACTGTTGTTTATTACTATTATTATTATTATCACACACAATAGTTTATTTTCTCATTGTATATCTCTATGTGTGATCTCTAAATGTTTGTGTTTTCCCACATCAGAGGTACTACTTGGGGTCAGCATAAAAGCTTGAGAAAATTTCACTCTCTGGAAATTCTACAATATTTATTGTGTTAATCTACGTGTTACTTTTTTTGCAAGTATGTTCATCCACTTTAGTGGGTTTTTATATATTTATTTTATATTAGCTGTCTAAAACCAGCTGTTTAAAAACAAGAGATTACCAACATGATATTAACATGGAAAAACACCTTGATAAATTTTTCCCAGAGATATTTGAATTCTTGGTAATTCCTAAGTAGATCATAAATTTCTTTGGGAAGTTTTCACGTTTTCTTTGCTGATTTAACTATACAAGCCTAAGTGAGAAAATTTATGATGGACTGACTCTCTTGATCTGCAGTTAAAACAATAAGCTGGTGTTGATTTCTAAACAACATTGATACCATTTAAGACAAACATACTTATCTTAAAATGGTCATTACTTCAAAATAAAATTTTAGTCATTTATCAGATACAACATTTGGATATTAATAAGAAAAATGGTGACTTTATAAGTTTCCTTTTTACATTAATTACTACTCTGTCCTTCAATTGTTCACCAAGGGAGATTAATTTAATTGGAAAACTGGATAAACAAAAGAGTTATTATTTAGCTAATATATATTCCTGGGATATAACTAAAAATACGATGCTGAGGCAAGATTTTGTATATAGAGTTTGAAGACAGGCATATGTATTCAGGAGTTAAAAAGCAATACCATGTGAGGGGGAAAGCTATCAGATTAACAGCAGTAGTCATTACACCCTCAGTGCTTATTATACTGACATCAAAAATCAGAGTGAGTTTTATCTCCTCTAAATACAGGCTTGAAAAGTTTCTATAATGCTGTGGAGCCCAATGCACATTTTCTCAAAAAATGCCCCCCCCAAAAAAAAAACAAAACCAAAAAACCCCAAATCCATAAAAAAAACCCAAAAACCAAAACCAACCAACCAACCAACCAGAACCTTTCCTCCTCTACAGCCATCAAAATAGGGAATAGGTCATCTGCTTTTAAAATAATTGACCTGATGTCTTGAGCAAGTTAGCTTCTCTCTTCCAAGTTCATTTAGGTTTTCTCAATTGCAATATGTTAGATTACTTACTTTAAATGCATTTTAAGCGTGGGTGAAATTTCTCTTGAAAAACGCATGTTGAAGAGCTGTAAATTTTCACACCATAATTTCAGTGGAGTGCAATGGAGTCATATGAACATACACCCTTTGCATAAAGGGATCAAGTAGCAGCCAACAAAAGAGATGGTGTGTTCCTTTGGCTCTTTTTCACTCTCTACCATGTCAGATCAATTTAAAATGCCTTGTGCCTGTCTGGAAGAGAGTTATAAGAAAACTTCTCCTCTTCCCAAATGCACTTAAGGCTCAACTTTAGCTGAAAGATCTTACCCTAGTAGAATAGGAGCAGAAGATTGGTATTTGCTCTGTGGATGGATTCTAGGCACAAGTGAGGTAGACAGGGATCAGGGCATTAGACTGCAGGAGCTGGCTTTTCCCATAAAGAACCTGAGTTAAAAGCAGGCTGGATGGCAAGGCCCAGAGAGTGGTGATGAATGGTGCCACATCCGGATGGTCTCTAGTGGGCTTTCCTAGAGCTCAGTATTGGGCCCAGTCCTGTTTGATATCTTTATTGATAGTCTGGACGAGGGGATTGAGTGCAGCCTCAGTAAGTTTGTGAATGACACTGTTGGGTGGGAGTGTAAATCTGCTGAGGACAGCAAGGCTCTGCAGAGGGGTCTGGGCAGGCTGGATTGATGGGCTGAGGCTGATTGTGTGAGGTTCAAGAAGGCCAAGTGCCAGGTCCTGTGCTTGGGTCACAACAATCCCAGGCAGTCCTACAGGCTTGGGGAAGAGTGTCTGGAAAGCTTTCCAGACAGTAGTAGAAAATGGCATAGGGTTACTGGTGGACAGCCCGCTGAACATGAGCTCTGTGTTCCCAGGTGACCAAAAAGACCAATGGCAGCCTGGCTCCTATCAAAAATAGTGCAGCCAGCAGAACCAGGACACACTGTAAAGAGCATTGGTGAGGTCACATCTCAAATCCTGTGTCCAGTTCTGGGCTCTTCAAGAAAAATATTGAGGTGTTGGAGCATGTCCAGAGAAGGGCAGCAGAGCTGGTGAAGGCTCTGGAGCACAAGGCCTGTGAGGAGTGGCTGAGGAAGCTGGGGGTGTTTATCCCGGAGGAAAGGAGGATCAGGGGAGACCTTATTGCTCTCTACAGCTCCCTGAAAGGAGGCTGTAGCTAGGTGGGGGTTGTTTTCTTCTCCCAGGCAACAAGGGGCAACATATTAGTACACAGCCTCAAGCTGCACGGGGGAGGTTCAGGTTGAATATCAGGAAGAATTTCTTAATGCAAAGGATTGCTAAACATTGGAATGGGCTTCCCAGGGAAGTGGTAGAGTCACCATCCCTGGAAGTGTTAAAGAAATGACTGGATGTGGCACTTTGTGCCATGGTGTAGCTGACAAGATGGTGCTTGGTCACAGGTTGGACTCAATGATCTTAGAGGTCTTTTCCAACATAAATGATTCTATGTTTCTGTGAAGAACCATTCTGTAGCCAGCAGGGCTGGGGGTATTTTGGCAAGGGCAGAGAGAGTGTTCCCTCTGACAGGACAAGTTGCCATCTTCTATTGCTGGCTTCAGAAGTTTCCAAGTCCAATTTCCTTGGGCTGCATTCTAGGTGAAGCATGTTCCATTCCAGCTGTGTTCAAATCTTGTGTCCTTTGGACAAAAAAATTTAGTTTTGACCATGTTGTTGAAAAACCCAGAACTGGTTCTATCACCCCATGATTTTACTTCTGAGAGAGGTTAGTTTAACTCTGGTGATGCTTTGTGATATAAAGTTTGACAAATCATATATGGCTGCTACTGACAGGCAGTGGGATTGAGGCCTTACTAAAATTTAAATCCTTTTCAAAACTTGCCTCATTATCTGACCACTAAAAAGATAATTTATTAGCTTTGTCATGATCAGTATAAATGAGAAAATAATTTATTTCCTGTACAAGCATAAATTTTGATTTTTGAAAAGTAGTTATATTAGTGGAATGACTGCATTAAACAACTGTGTGGTCTCAGATTCTGTTCATGTTTTGAATTTTGTTAGAGCTTATAATATTTTCATGGCTTTGATATGGGAACCTCCAGTACTTTAGAAAAGGATAAATATTTGCAAAAAAAGTATAGAAAAGCCCAGCATTTTCAGACCCAGATTTAAGTAACTGTACCTCTCAATTTATAGTAGTGTAAGCAGTAACCTGTTTTGGAAAATATAAAGTACAAGGTGTAGTCAGCACTGACTACAGAACGCTGATATTTTATGATTTGGTTGTTTTGTATATTCTGAATGAAAAATATTTTGTAAACAAGGCAGAAAGGATTAATATTCAGATTAAGTAATATTAACTATGTGCTTTTAGAATATAACACAAATGTGAAGCTAATTCCTTCATTAGTGTTTCAAAATAAGCTGATTTTGCATTGTTTTGAATAAAATTACTCTCCATTTCCTCAATTGCATATTTTCAAGATCATATTAAGAGGTATAAATCTGTAAAACAGTATAATTCTGAACAGCACTACTGTAAGACTGGTGCCTTTTTAGTAAGCATTTTCACCTGCTGAATATACTCTAAATAGTAGTTTGTGTTTCTCTCAGAAAAGATGATTTACTGCTTTTAATCATGTAAGTGAACACACATGAGGGAATGAAGCTGATTCTGTTATTTCTTAAACTCTTCAGGGGAACATCCCTAAAAATATGCAAAACCACTAACTAGTGAGGTTTTAAGCAAGAACATCATACAGATTCTTTAGATACTGCAGCAAGCTGTGATATGCATTTTATGAAGAAATCAGTCTGAGCCTCAGTTACCTATAGGTAAAAATTGTGTATAATTAAAATAATTAAAAATACCCCAAACATAAAGTAAACAAGCAAGCAAAAACACCAATAAAAACATGCAAAGAGGAGGAACCCAAATACATGAACTGCACAAATAAAAACCTTAGTTTGTTAGTTATAAAGATGGAATAAGAACAGAAATTTTCTGTGTTTAGAATTGTGCTTCTATACAGCCAGCCACATTATTTACATGAATGGGAACTTATTCTGTGAGCCTTCTCTTTCTATGAATAGTTAATAAGTGGTGGGTTTTTTTGTATTGTGCTTTTTTTGGTGGGTTTTTTTTTTCCTTTTTAGATGTTGGTTGGTTTTGTTTGTTTCTTTGTTGTTTTTTGTTGAGGAGTTTAGAAGATTTAAACTTTCATGTCATATGTCTCGCTGATTATGAATTATGTATTTATGTATTTTGCTATTTTTATGCTTTTTGCTGCTGAGGGATTTTTTTGAATAACAGTTTTATTTGGAATTTTTTTACAGTGGCAACTTCAATTTTAAATTAATCGCATCTTGGCGTTAGCTCAGATCAATCCTCACATAACAATCATCCACAAAGGGGAAATTGCAAGTTCCCTTTCAGATTGCTTTTAATACTCTCCCATGATTGCCTCTTCAAAAATAAATGGGAAGATGATCCTCTATTTCAATTTCCCACTCAGCCCTGGAGTAGATTCTTTTAACATGGTGGATACTTCACACAAATCTGCACTTTTTCATAGAAGTAGTTGAGAAAGAAATGTCTCCACATTTCTTTTACAGATGGCAGATTTTCTTCTGGTGTTCTTATCTTCTGGAATAACTGAGTGGCTAAAAGAGAAAGTATTTTTCCTTGTGTTATTGTATTCTTTTTTGATCTGACATCTCCTCCATGATGAGACAGAGGGAAGTGAAACTGAGCATTTATAAAACATGTGCAATGTGTAATGGAAAATCTGAAAAATCAGAAATAATGGATAAATTATCTGTTGTTCTGGTTACCAACAGAGGCCTTTGTGGTACAAATGTCATATGCTTTGTGTGCTGCAGGAATACTGAGACTGTTGCTGCATGCTGGGAAGTGCACACAGGTGAGATCAGATGAAAGATCCCAGTGAACTTTGCACTTAATCAGAGTGTGAATACTCAGTATTGTTAGACAATTTTTCCTTAGAAGGGAAGAGCAGTTATTCTAGGTATTGATGGGTTAGTAATTATGGGAAAGACAGAGCAAACGGGCAATAGCTGCACTGATAAACTGCTGCTTCTCTGCTTTATACAATCCCTTCTTTTATTGCTTCTGTCTCAAAGCCTGTGGAGCTTGTGTTGTCTTGAAATGTCATTGCAAGGAATAGTTAAGGTTTGAGATAATGTTGAACACTTTTACTGTGCATCTGTTCCTCAGCCCTTTGGTGTGGTAGTGTGTGCCTGTATATAGCCCTCATCCAGAATGTGGGTCCCTTGATGGTGTATCTTGCCAGCACTGCTTGTGAAGAGTGTGAAAAAGTTTCTCGGTCAGATTTGAATAATTATTTCTGCAGCACAGTTATTTCATGGTATAAATCATATCACACACCCTCCCTAGAGAAAATATCCAGGTAACATCAGTAATACTGACAGTAGATATAAAGGCATTCATAAATAAAGTGAAGAAAACAAGTCCTTTTACTTTTTGAATAATTTCCTGATTCTTCTTGCCTCAGTGCATATAAGCAGCAGTTTTTCCCAGATATTTATGTCTCCTCCCAGTCTGAAAAATAATGATTGATGTAAGCTGTATTGCTACTGATGAATCAAAGTAAAATCTGCCACATGTACTCACTCATGACAGAGGTCATTAAGAGCCTTCCCTTAACTCAGTCCTGCCAAATGGCCTCTTGATATTATTACCTTTTTAGAGATACATACTTATTAACATTACTTAAATCCACTATTCATCCCACTTTAAAAAATGTTGAGATTAATATAATTTTTAAGTAATAACAATGAAGAATGTGTTTTTAAGTAGATTGTGTTTTGAAAATCTCTGATAACTTAAAATTTATATGGTGTCTTAGGAGTTTAAAGCACTGTGTAAGTACTAATTAGTTTTTCCCTTCTAGCTTGTAGCTAAACAATACACTAATTTTATGATATGGAAGAGTAGGAGAGCAAAAATTAATAATGTAGTGAAACATTCCAGATAAGATTTTAGGAAATGTGTTCCCAAAGCTGTCACCAGCCATACAGGATGCACTGATTTTTAGATTACAATATTGACTATAGTCTTGCTGTAAAAGAATTAAAGCAGAAATAGTATAAAATATTTAGCATTCCTACTAGAAATTTTTAGTTGTAGGGGTACACTTATAATGTATTCTGTGTTATGAGCTATGTGGATTGTTTATTTATGTTGTTTGGTTTTTTTAAGGATTTTTTTAAGGATTATTGAAATACTATCATTTCAATGGTTTAATCAATGACATAATTTGATAATAAATAAATAATAAGAATGACTGTATTTGGTGTACTGTCTTTCAGGGTTTCTTTCCAAGTAGATAAAAACCCCTTTGGATGGTCGAATTGTTCTAAATGTGAGTTAAATTCCTGATTGATGTAATGAATAAATTTTTAGGGATTCCTGTTTAAATATGAGCTTGCTAGCGAGGTAGGCTGCTAGATCTTTTTCCATGTTCAGTCAAATTTATCTTTATCAATTTCTGTGAATTGTTAAGGAGACTTTATAATTTTAGCTGCATACAATTTTTTCATCTGTGAAAATATTTTCACAGAGTTGTTGCAGAAATAAGCCATAATTAAACTGACTTTCTTTTCAAAGGAAAGCTTCTTTCCCCTTGGACCTCCTTTTTTTTTTTTCTTTTTCTTTTTTTTTTTTTTGGGTTTTGGTTTTGTTTGTTTGGGTTTTTTTCTGAAATTTTACTACATAGGGTACATTTCCACTGCACTGCATTTCAGCTTGGTTGTCTAAAACAAAGAATCTGGAAATTACTGACCAGTATATAAGTAAATTATTAATTTATGTCATTGCTAACAGCAGACTCATTGTGAACACATTTTATTTGCTTTCTGTATTAAAAATACTTTATCAGGAGCTAGGAGTATCCAAACTCTGAACAGCAATAGATGCCCCAGTTTGTGATCCATCAGGTTGCAATATGCCCTGCCCATGCTCCAGCCTTTCTCTCTCATAGGAAAACATTACTACAGTCTTTCCCACCCATATCACAGCTACATGGTGGGAGCTCTTGTAAGTCCCTTAACTATCTATATACATATTTTCTATAATTTTTACAGTTTATATATACATTTAAAAATAATGTTATAATACATTCAGTTATCTTACACATTTAAGTACATTAATTTAATGTTAGTATATTTTAAGTGTCATGTTAAATAAACACCTTAATTCTTAATGCAGGTGTCTAGGAATTACGTGCTCAATGTTTCCAGTTTTTCCTCTGTTTAGTTACAGTTGGTGAATGAAAGTACTGAGAAGAGTTAACCTTTGCCATTTTTCCTTAAGACTTGCATTATGTCATGTTAAAAGGAACAGACTGTTCCTTTTAACTAAATAATTGACAGAATGGCATTGTTTTAATCCTGTATATAATCTGTGGGCAAAAAAAGCTATATAATGTAGTGAAGACTTTACTTGAAACCGGTAAATACTGGTAACTTCTGATCTGGTTTGGCATCCCTCCTGCTTCCCATGGGCATCGCTGCTGGAAAGTTTCCCAATCCTCTGAGCTGGTATCACACAGAGTAGTCTCCTTGGAGAGCTGACCTTTGTTAAGGAAGCCTCCAGACATTGCAGATGTTGGCTGTGTTGCCCTCAAATGCTGCCTGGCTGAAGAAAGGGCTGTAGCAGCTCCAGTGACTGCTGCAGTGAAGTGGCTTTGCGGCTCTTAATGGGTGCACGTCCAGAACTTCTTCCAAGCAGACCTTTGCAAAAGTAAGGATCTTGGCAATTACAAGATTATGGGATTACAGCACTCTCTCTGTCTTGCTGTCTTTTGTCAACATTATTTCATGAAATTTCAGTGAAATCCAAAAATAAATTTGTAGGAAAACCTGTTTTGACATGGGAGTTTTGACTGGAGTATGACTTACCTGAATTGACAGGTGTCTTTCAGAGGGTTCTGAGCTTCCCTCTTCTGCTGCAAAAGCAGAGAGAATAAAAGTGGGTTGAATGTGTATTAATGTGGAATGTAATACATTCTTTGTGACAGGTGAATGTCAATGTTTAGAGATTAAATAAAATTCTAAAAATTGCATGAAGGGATGCAGCTGGATTAAGTAAATTAATTAGGGAAAAACCTCTAATAATAAATAAATAAATATAAATAAATAATAATAAAATAAATTAAATAATAAATTAAATAAATAATAAATAAATAATAAATTAATTTATTAATAAATTAATAAATAAAGTACTTTTCACCTTTGAAAAAGAAAAATACACTGCAAAAGCACCAGATAAATAATCTTGACATCAAATTGAAAGGCTTTAAAGTATCTCAAAAATATGATGTAAGTCAATAAAAACTTGATGGGAGTTTAAAACTAGAAATTATTCTCATATATGCATGACTAAATATCCTTTCAGTTAGAAAATGGAAAACTAAATCTTGTAAAGGTTTGCGCTACCATGACATAGTCAATATATCTTCTCTAAAACTTCTCTAAAACTGTATACAATTTTTAATTGTGCTGTTTCTTTTGGCAAGTTCTTGCTCACAAGAAATTGATAAGCCTCAAAATGTGTTGGTAAGAGGAAAATAAAAGGGTAAAAGTAGTATCAAATGGAAGAGCATAAAAGAAAAAAGGTAAAAATATCACTCAGAAATACACTTATACAGATATTTGAGAATTTTGAGGTTGCATTGACCCTGATATAAAAAAAGGAATTTTATGGTTTTATTACACTTAAAGAAATCTTTCTTTTTCTACAGAAATTATGGTGATAAAGGAATGTTGGAAGAATCTTTGAAATTTAATTAATTGGCAGAATATAGTTTAAATATGGACTATAAAATCTGTGAAATACATAGAGCCTTTAATTTGATGAATTCTGATTGTAAAGCATATGCACAAAATTACAATAGCTTGACATGATACATGGGCTTTTGTTTTTGAAACATAGGGTCTTAAAGACAATGATAAAACCACATTTTTAAAATGTCAGCCATCTACAAAGAAAAGTAAAATAAATCTGATTGATATTCATTAGATTGTATTTTAACAGTGGCCGAAGTTTTGAGGGGGGTTTTTGGTTCATAAAATTTACAAAGGGAAGAGCAGGTTTGCTTTATTTTATTTTGATTTAGGAGGTTATATTGATAAAATAGCCATTGAGATGAAAATTAGTAGTACAAATAAACCTAAAAACCCCCTTTCAATTCAGAGAAAGAAAAACATACAACATCCTCCTTCACAGTTGATTTTGGAATATCTTCAGGTGTTGCTGTCTGCCAGCATGAATAGTTAACATCTTGACAGCTTAAACCATGAAGCACAGAAAAATAAAAGTAAGCAAAACTTGAGTGAACTTGAGGAAACATTGTTTACCATAGGCACTGTTGTCAGATCCAGTCAGTTGTTTCCCCTCATGTTTTGCATTTATATTAATTTCATTATGACAGAATATGTGGATTGATGTTAACAGCTTAGATTTTGCAGTGTGTTCAGTTTGTAAACCTTGCTGATGCTCTAGATTTGATGGCTAGAAGCTCCACCAGTATGCAACCTGGATATAATAGTAAATGTGCAGCAGTTCAAAATGTAAGAAAATAAACACAAACCACTCCCTGCCCCCAAGTTTTAAGCACAGTTAAGTGTGAATATATGTGGTAATTATCAGTGCATCTAGTGGTTGCAATGGAATTAACAATATTTGAATACTTATTTTTGGTGGCACTGTGATCCAGTTCCAAGCAAGGAAAAAGTGGACTTTTGCACAGAGTAGGGTGGCACTGTGGGAAGACTGCCTTGAGCCTAAATGGTTTTTAGAGTTTTCTTTTAGGAAAGTTAGTTCTCTTAATGCTAAGCTGCTGTGAAAGATTGAAGTTAAACCCTCCTTTTGTATTTTCTTAGCTGAATGTTGTAAAGTAACTTCACCAAGGCCAGACCATACTGGGTATATTTCTAAGGGGCTTAACTGCATAGTGTTTAGATCCTAAACAGCTTTAGGCTGATTCTGATGGAGATAAAAAGCTTTAAAAAGGCAGTAATATGACTTGAAGTGCTTAGGGACATAACCGTCCTACATCAAGGTGCAATGGACACAACTGAAATAGCAGAAATTCTGTTTAAGATTCTTTCCTCTGAGGGTTGTCAAACACTGGTATGGCTTAACGAGGGAGTTTGTGGCATCTCCATCTTCAGAGATAGCCAAAATCCCACTGGACACAGCCTTCAGTAACCTATCATAGCTTCATCAATCCTGTTTCAACAAGATGTTGGGCTAGATGATCTCCAGGGGTGCCTCCTTGTCTCAGCTACCCTGCACTTCTGGATTTTGTGTTGTGTTATGCTCCTAGAGTAGATAAATTTAACCCCGTATAGAGGAAAGAGGAAGAAACACTTTCTGACAAGAATTTCAGATCTCACACAGTGCAATGAAAGTTGTCATTAAAGGTGAATCAATCACATACATACTTGAGACATTTTAATCAAGGTATTTCTTCAGAGAGAAATTGTGTAAATTAGAAAAGAGAAAAAAGGTACAAGAAGAAAGACCATAGAACCTTAGTAATATTTAGAGGTAAATTTAAATGTTCTATTGTTTTTCAAGGCATAGAGGTCATGAAACCTTTTTCTTTTTAACATTTAATCCAAAACATTATCTATAGAAGTTTTGTACAGGATTTCAATTAAAAAAAACTTCTAGAAAGATACTGAAAATTTATCCTCAAAAACTATACAGGATGCAGTAACATTATTTTGGGAGAGTGTTCATTTCCAGAATAGCTATTGTTGAAGAATTGGAACAAGTTCAATATTTTTATAGCACATTCATACATAGGCCAGGTAAATATACAGGATTCTTGAATAGTCCCTTAGGTTTTAGGGTTTTTTTTTTTACAAACAGAGCAAACAATAGAGAGAGATTTTCAATAGTGTTTGTGCATCTGTAGCTTTAACAAGTGAATTATTTCATTAAACACAAAGAGCTGTGAAAAACAATCTGAAATTAGATTCACTATTTGTCATTGCATAGAACTGCAATCCACTTTTCTCCAAATATTGATGAGAGAAAATTAAAGGGCTCTAAATCTAAATACTGTGTGTTAGCCACAGTAATATGCAGCTCTATAGTCCTGTACTCCATGAGCATCTGAGGGATAAAATGGTATAATAAATGAATAGGAATTTCTCTCCTCTACAAACATGTTTTATGCTATTCTCAGGCAGCAATTAATAGTTTTCCCTGAAGATGTATGTGACTTTTTAAAGTTATACACTTATGTGGATGCATGTGTACTGCAAATAAACAAAGATGACTTCAGTGTCTCTGACATACAGAGCAGTCTGGGTGTAGTCAGCACTAAATAGATACTGTAAAGTGAAAAATGTTTCTGTTCTTTTAGATTAAAATATGTTATTTAACAGGAAAAATTAAGATTTGGAGTCTAAGTCTATGTAATTTAAGGTGTCTGTTGCTGATTGCATTGTGGTAAAACCAGATATTTTTCTGGTTGTGCATTTTGGTATAGTGCATAATTCTCTGAATCAAAGGAAGAATTCCCTGAAAAAATGTTAAGCATTCCAAAGAAATATCCCTTAAAAGTGAAAAAAAAATCTAAATCAGTCTTGCAGCAGAGAAAATCTTTACATTAAATTTTTTTATTCTGGAAGCTAAATGAGTGCTCAAAATAATTTGGCTGTTTATAACAGCTATGTGTCCCTGTAAGTATAGGCAGAGTCCAGCGAAGATAAACTTGCCTTTTCCCACATCTTGTCACCAACTGGGCTGATGGACAGCCTCTGAGCACACTCTCTGCAGTGTTGACACTGCTGGCACTGGAAAATTAGACTCCTGGTCACTACAAGGAGAATCAGAGGGAAAAGTTTTAAATTTTACTGGTTTTATGGAGAGGAAGAAATGTTCAAAACAAGTGTAGCATTATGATTTTTGCAATCAGACTATTTTCTTCAGCTGGCTTTGGGCCTCAGAATACAGAAACAGTTGATCTCTGTAACATCTTACTTTATGCTTTAAGAGCTTTAATCTTCCTGCTGATACTGTATATTTTATCCTCATGTTAACTTCAGTGTGAGAAATACTAATGGTTGAAATATGTGAGGCAAAAGAGATTAGAAAACTGGAGAGACAGCAAAAAGAGGAATGAAGCACTGGCAAACAGCTCAAAGGCCCAAAAAAGAGCATCAGAGCACCTTGGTTTTAATGTCAGATTCTCTGTCTTAGACTATGCTCTCCCAGTGAGAAATCTTTATATTTTTATTCAAGATGTATACCTTGTAAAAGAAAAGGCTGATTTGTATGTTCTGAATAGCACAAACAGCAAGTTATATAGTGAATTCCTTTTAAAATTTTACAGGTATAAAACCACTTCATTCAAAGTGAAAAAATAAGGCCCTCGTATAATAGAAAAGTCAATTTTTGATGATGGCTGTCACTGCAGTTGCTTTTCGGGGTTGACAGGTCTGAGAGACATTGTATTCTGTCTGCAACCTTGTCAGACAAAACCACTGAAAGGGAGGAAAACACTATCAAAGGAATACTAATGTTTTCTTTGCCTACATGAAGTTCTCGTTTCCTTAATAGTTGTGAAATTGTGTGGCAGTTTGCTATTCAGTGTCCAGTAGCAATCATATCACCAACTACATATTTCTCTCTTCTTATCTAACTGAAGGATGTTAGACTTTTTTTAAAATTGATTGATTGTGATTGATAGCATCAAAAATATCTTCACAGATGCTTTTGATAGCTTCCAAAGCTGCTTCTGCTTTTGTGTCAAAATGTTATCTCAAAGAGCTAACAAAAATTCATTTGGTAGCGTCTCCTAGTTAAAAATGTTTTGACGTTCTTGTAGAAAAAATGGGTTGAATGTTAGCTGTTTATTAACTTCACCAAAGATTGGTAGACATGAGAAACAATATTTCAGTCCTGAAGAACCTTAATTGAGGTGTTCAATTGTGGTATTTAATTGCTTCACCTTTCAAAAGCTGATATTTTGAGAATTATACGTTCTTGATGCATTTCTTTATTTATCCTCGCTTTTGAGAAAGATTTTTCTTTTTAGTTATTACACAAGCTGTTCTTCCCAGTGTTTTTTACAGTATTATGTAGACTATTTTCTATCATCACTGTAACTAGAGTGTTTGTAGAGAAACACAAAATTAGAGGAAGAAGGAAAATAAATTATGTGTCAATACCACACTAACTTTGGCTCCCATTATTTTGGAAACTTCTGCACATCCATTTTATGAAGTATGTTTATACAGCTGTGTGTATTGTTTGTTAAGTACCAGTGAAGGCTAGAAACTTGACAAGGTGAAAAATGAATGCCAGTTTTGTCTTGTCTGACAAACAGTGGAGTCAGATTGGTTGTTGAGTGCAATTATAGAAGCATTCTTTCTACATGGCTTCTTTCTTTCTGTCAAAATTATAGAGGCTTTTAACAGGAGTTTGACTGAGAGTATTGTGTGAAATATGGATGAACTGTGTCATCCCATGGTATCGATCTAATATGTAAATGAGATTTCAAGAGAGAGCAGTGGAGAAGACTCCAATGAGTTGTCTCTCATTAGAAATTTTGGATTAATTGGTTCTCTGATTATTATTTTGACAGTTATTCTTAACTAAAATTACAGCAGTGACTGGAAAAAAGAATTACTGTGGCTTTGATAGCTGCTAAAATATATATTTATATATAAGCATTTACTCACACTGAGTATATTTTTAAATTAAACTAAAGGACATATTAGTATTCTAATTTATTTATATCTTTAATTAATGATAATGGGTTATGGAAAGCTATTTCAGTGTATTTACTATCATATCACTTATAATTACAGAAACAATTTTCTATAAATAATTGCATAGTATATGACTCATTAGATTAATCCTGCTGTATAGGTACTTTACACTACTGTAAGGAAATTTTTTGATTACAGGTAGTCAGCTGGAATTCAGAAAAAATAACTTGATATGCTTGTTTCTCATGTTATATTAACCATTGCTGAAGATTTCAGGGCACAGACAGACCTAAATACTACATAGAGTTCTATGATATGTCTTGTTTTTAAACCTGAACTGCTTACAAATGCAATAAAAAGTTTATTTATTGCTTAAAACCAGAGTAGAATCATTTAATATAACTTTTTTTTTTTAACTGAAACTATTTTCATATGTAGTTGCTAATACTTTCCTTATAATGTTAAGTTCAGTATCAGGCTTAAACTCTTAAGTTCCTGACTTCTGTAAGCATTTGTAGGATATAATGTTGTTATAGCTAAGGTCATATGTCTTGATGAATATTTGAAATGAATAGTTGCAGAGGCAGTTTTAATGACTGAGTTCCCTTCCCTTCCCTTCCCTTCCCTTCCCTTCCCTTCCCTTCCCTTCCCTTCCCTTCCCTTCCCTTCCCTTCCCTTCCCTTCCCTTCCCTTCCCTTCCCTTCCCTTCCCTTCCCTTCCCTTCCCTTCCCTTCCCTTCCCTTCCCTTCCCTTCCCTTCCCTTCCCTTCCCTTCCCTTCCCTTCCCTCCCCCTCCCCTCCCCTCCCCTCCCCCCCCCTCCCCCCCCCTCCCTCCCCCCCCCCCCCCTCCCCCCCCCCCCCCCCCCTCCCCTCCCCTCCCCCCCTCCCCTCCCCTCCCTCCCCTCCCCCCCCTCCCCTCCCCTCCCCTCCCCTCCCCTCCCCTCCCCTCCCCTCCCCTCCCCTCCCCTCCCCTCCCCTCCCCTCCCCTCCCCTCCCCTCCCCTCCCCTCCCCTCCCCTCCCCTCCCCTCCCCTCCCCTCCCCCTCTCCTCCCCTCCCCTCCCCTCCCCTCCCCTCCCCTCCCCTCCCCTCCCCTCCCCTCCTCATGGTTTATATCACCTTAAGAATTTAGGAGTTTATAACATGCTACCATAGCCTCCCCTGTACTCAGACAAAAATGCAGCCCATGAGGACAACCCAGGTGATTGAGCCTCTGCCATTGCTTATCTCTTGCAACTAACTGAGGAAGAAGGTTAGCAGACAGATTTTGAAGATGCTTATCAACAATATAAACTTACATGTGGTAATGTAGTTTATTTCAAATGCATTAAATGCTATTCCAGTGCATATGAATTTAAAAGACTGAACAAATAGGTTAAATAAGAAGTTTGGAATGTGAGGAAAATGACAAATGAGTGAGCTTCACATCATGTAGTCAAGTGATAAAAACAATTTCTAATAGTTAGAGTGGTTCTAATTCTAATAGATAGGTTTTCTTGTGCCAGTATGAAAGCCTTTTTCATAGGTTTGTAATAACAAATTAAAGGGTTACAAATTTTCCAAAGGATATTTTGTTCAAAATTTATGTACACAGGTGAGAACGTGAGCGGTTTCACTCATGTCACAGGAATTCCTCACACAAACATGTTCCACTTGGTGAAAAATGTTGTTTTTCAGTCTTTGAGTGAGAAACCAGGTTGATTTAGTGAATTGTATGCATCAATTCTTGGCAATTTGATGATGGTAATATAAATTCCTCTAGACTGTAATTAGCTTCTGATAGTGTAGAATAGTGTGGAGATCAAAATCCATATTTTTCCTTTTCCACAGAGTCTTGATTCATGTAAGTATTCCAACACAAGAAATTTCCAAGATGGTTTTGAAATCATACCATGATAGGACAGAATTCATATCCTAGCCGTTCCACTCTTAAAATTTGAAAATCACAAGTTTATTGAAAAATATTTTACATTTGTTATATTGTTGCATTTCTTAAGAGACCAGGGCTAGAATCCCAGTGTCATTAACACCTACAATACCTGCTTTTATATCTCCTGTGTGCTATCATTCCTGCCAAGCAGGCAGTGCTGGAAATCATAATGCTGTCCTGCTATCAGGTGGCAAGATCTTGGTTCAGCAAACCAATAAATGTATTCTTTATTTGGAAATGACACCACTGAATTATGAGAGATGAAGACTAAATTGCTAAAATAGAAAATAATATATACACATTTAACTCTGAACTGAGAACAGAAGCATGTTTTCCTTGTCACATCGCAGTTATAGCTTAGTGAGGCTCTTGTAAAGAAGCTTATGCCATGACTTAATAGTTTTATACAGCTAACCCTTTTCCACCTAAAATTTAGAGATAGCTGGCACTATCTAATCCTTAGAGTGATTTAATTCAATATATGGGGTGAGTCTTAGGCACTCTTTTAAAGACACCTATTTTTGCTATAAAAGGGCTATAGCTGTGAGCCCATTGAATATGGTGGTAATTTCAATAATATGGTGAAATGTAAGAGGGACTGAATTTCAAAACCAATTCTCTGTGTGTGAAATAGTGGTGATTTATTTGCAATCACAGACATGGAAACCTGCACTCAGTTTTGGGGTAGGAGAGAGATATCAAATCTTCCCACTTTTTTATTTTAAGACAGATATAATACTAATTTAAAGAACTATGTTGAAGATTAGGAATATAATGGAGAAGAACTATTAAAGGTAACTTTTTGTTTTGGAGGAGATTGTCATTCTGAGGTACAGAATACCTCATTCTATACTTTGGCTAGGCAATTAAAAACAGGTCCTGTAGTATAATTTATCTTTTGAAGCCTTGGAAAGAATCCAGAACCAAAATCAGCTCACTTCTGTTTCAGTGGATGCTAGATCCAAGGATGGAAAGGTTTTCAGAGTTTTTGCTGCCAGTTGGAATTAGGTTATGCAAAAGTTTATGCTTTCTGGATTTCTTTGTTCTACTGCATAACCTGGCTTCATTTTCATTCACATGGAATTCAGATTGACTGTATACCTGGACTTACAGCTTCATGTAGTCATGTACATCTTGCACTTCATTTCTTGTCTGTGATGCTTTTTTTTTTTTTTCCTAGATTAGTTGTAAATTAGGGCAGGAATTTGCTATTATAATTGGTTGATTCTGAAATTGCAGAATTTACTTTTTTCTCCCTCCCTCCCTTGGTCCCCCAGATATTATCCAAAGTCGAGCTTGTTATTTAAACAACTAGTTTGAAAAATTATGTTGTCTATGTACAAAGATAAAAAAGTACATACAGTGCAAAAAACTTTTTGGATTTTTTTTCCCACATTTTCTATTTTTTCAGAATATTTAAGTACGGTGGCTGTATTTACCAACTATGAGAGGTTGCTCATACTAATGGTGACTCACTTAGCATTTTGCTGAGTCTCTGTGATTAGCAAAATACAATAACAGTACAAAATTACTGTAATTTGGGACTTGGATCTATGACACGACTCCATTTTTCTGTTTGCTTTTCTTTGGGGCTGAAAAGGTTAGATTTCTATAAATAGGACATGATTCAATAATCTCTAGAATTGTCTTTCTCTTGCTTTTGAGAGTCTCTGACATTTTCTTTTGATGATACCTGGTTCAATGGCTTCAGAGAAGTACAATTGTGCTGGAAGGAAATGGTACCCAGACTTACTTCGGCTTCATTTTCCTTTTCCTGTTAATACTTGTAAATTTTTTTATATCATCATTTCCAAGAGGCAGTTCCAAACGTTATATTGTTGCTGGGGTTGGGGGGCAACATTACATATGATCATGCCATACTCTACAACGTGGAAAATGGCATGTTCCATTGTGAAGCCTGTGCTTATGACAAGGGACAGGCAGTAAAGATGCTGATAAATTCTCTGAAGTATGTTCCTAGTTCCCATGTGTACCACCATATTAAATACCAATCCATTTTGACCAATACAGACAGTTTGGCAGAAAGATGCTCACACTTGGTAAACTTTTAAATCCATGTTTAGGCATGAAAGTTCTAGTGAAAGAATTTTTAGTGATTTTGAACCTTGGCAGCTGCTTTTGGCTTGGAGATAATTTTTAGTTTTTCACTGTTGCTGGAATCATTAATGATGGTAAATGGCAGTGAGTGGGTTGTATGAATTGTAACTTCTTAGAAGTAAAAAAAAAAGAAATATGAGAATTTGATCGTGACTTGGAATCACTGCAATCTTATTTGCCTATTCTAAAAATAACTGTTGCCATGAATAAATGAAAGATTTTACCATGTTAACATCTGGGCAGAAAGTCAGGAGGTGCTGTTTCTTCAGTTCATTTACATACAGAAGAATAATTTTCATTGTAAACACTGTAATGATTAAGAGAAATTTAATGAATGGATAAGTAAAGGTCAGCTATTAGAGTATGCTAATCTCTCACATTAGAAATATCTCATATTCCAGGTAATTCTCCATCCTGGAATGGCTTGAGGGCAAAATGTCATGGAAGGCCAAAGTTAGGTTATTTCAAGAAGAGTGGATTTTTAGATAGAACCCCAAGAAAATGTTATCCCTCTTGATTTCACTATTTTTTGTGTAGGAAGACCTGTACAATCAGTGTCATTCAGAAAGTAACTGAAACAGGGATATCTCTTATCCTTCATCTGAGTTCTTTTACAGGACTTGTACCTGAGATTCTTTTTTATGAACCAGTGTCCTTTGCTGTGTGTACTTTGAATAAAATATTCCATGAGAATATCAAATGCTACTGGAAAATGGCACTTCCTTAAAATAATCATCAGTGTCAGTTCTTCTGCTTTAGAAAACAACTTCTTCCACTCCAGTGATACATTAAATGTCTGGTATGTGCTGGCTTATGATGCCTTCCCTATATTTATCTACTTCTGAGGCTATTTGGCAAAAATCTTATTTGTATCTAATTAATTAATAACAATTAAAAATTAAATGTGTCTAAAGTCTGGTATGAAAGCTGAAGAGGAATTTCCCATATCTTTGTAAATAACTGTCAAAAAGACCTGTTTGTCTCATATCTTCTTTTTTAATTTCAGTCTGGATCTCAAGAAAAGAGCAGAAAAAAACCTGTTTCTTCACCACGAGAAGAGCCAGAAAAGGTGACCTTTTTTGTCATTCTTAGAATGTATAAAATTAATTTTAACATCACCATGCCTCATCCTGACAACAAGTTTAGAAGATTAAAGCAGTACTTCACAGAATGTATCACTAATTTTCTTTTTTTCATTAAATAAGCATGAATAATAGAATTTGCAGCAATGCCTCACTGTAGCAGGTGATACGTGTTTATTTTTATAAAAATGCAAATATACTGAAATATAATATTTTAACCAGAGTGGTTATTTAAGGTAAATAATGAAATTATATTTCCCTAATTAAGAAATGACAGCAGTTAAGTGCTTTGGAAAGATTTCTGTCTCTCAGTGCATTTTCTACTAGACAAGAAGCTCTTGTTTCTGAATTATTTTTTCTCTTCCTTTTTTTAGGTAGAATCAGAAAGTAATGAAATTTCTGATTTACCACCACCATTAAAATCAACAGGAGCTTTTTAGAATCTAAGTCACTTCCTCAACTTCCTTTCCAATTAATATGATTATCATTAAAATTGAATTCAGACATTTCCATGCTGAGTTGGGCTTTACTACTAGACTCATTCCATTAAAAGCTCTACATTTGTCTAAAGGTAACTGACATTATTTTTACAGTATTATGTATGCTTTGGTGTTTTCTGGTTTTAAGAACAGTGTATTTGCTCCACAATTTTTTATCACCTTCTGACTGAATCCATAACTCCATAGGGAGCAAGAAGTAAGGAAAAGACTTCATAGTCATACAAACATGGATGGTGTAATCAATTTCAAATTATGACTATAATGGCTCCCAAATCAACTGGAGTGAAATAGCAGCTTTGTCCCATGTCAGTGCTTATAACTACTAACTGGAACATGTCTTCCCTTACTCACTACACATGATAATACACATAACTGATAGACTGAACTATAGGCTGCCTCACATTCCACAGCAGAGGCTCTACATCAAAAATCACCAATTTTTAAGTGTGTTATTTTTTCTGATTTCATTGCCCAAGCAGGATGAAGTGGAAATAAGTATATAACTTAGATAGTGAGGACTAAATGATATTTTAATAATAGTAATGATAGGGATGCAAGGAACTTTCATTTGTTCTAATTATTTCAACAGCTCTTTAGATGATGCATAAAAAATAACTGATCTTCTAGAAATTTTCTGAAAACTTACTGATTTTTTTGTTTCTTATTATTTTTGCCAGTGAATATAATTTCTGGTCAGTCAGGTCCCAAAGACTGCAAATATGAATATCTATCTTTCACAAATGTATTTGATAGACTTGTGAAAATAGGCACAGTGATAACTGCAAAAAATATTGGTGAGCATTGCATAGAATAATTACTGCATGTGTCCTACATTGATTCTGCTTACAAATGTTACAATAGTATGTCGTTTTTGATTCCTCTTCAAAGTTCATTACTCTCTCTGAATCTTCAAATGCAGCTATTTATTCCCCATCTTTTAGATGACCCAGATCTTCGTAAGCTATATTATACAAAGGTTAATAGAAAAGGAAAACTATTGTTTCTATGAATCCATAAATATTAACAATTTATGGGGTCTGTGTGAGTTAGCTATACAATACAAATAGCATTAGAAATGCATATTATGGATGCAGATCCTCATTTGGGAAAATACAGAAAAAAACCCCACCTTCCTAACAAAATTGGAAAGTAACTTCCATTATTCAAATGTGTTTTTCATTTATAGCTTTATTTGGTACAGAACTCCCTGGGGTGCTTCATACTTAATCAAAAACTGTAATCTTTGTGGTCAACTGTTTTATAGGTACTGTTCAACACCTTCAGTTTAGTTTGTATACTTCTCCTACGTGAAGAAACAGCAGTGCTTTAACTTTTAAAGCAATTGGCACAGAACATTGCAAAGACTACCTGCTTTCAAATTGTGAAAGCATGTATTTGCCTCACTGTGAGGCAAATACTACTTCTAATTTTTCAAGCAGTCCAAAAGGCAAGATGATGTCCTTTATTTTTTCCCATTAAAAAATTCTGACGTAGCTATTTCATGCAGCACTTTATCTAAACAGGCTGCTTTGACCGTGGCAATTGTTGAGATTGAATGCACTCATGTCAAATAAGATTAGTCAACATTTCCTATATCAAATGACTCTGCATATAAAGTACAATATTCTTGACTCTTAGTGTCCCTATGGTACATTACCCTCTTTAAATCTAATGCATAGTCAGTTGTTCCTCCTCTTGTATTTTCCCAACTGGAGATTATTCCTATGTGTTATACTTTGTACTTTATTGAACTGAATCTTTTTCTTGCTCTTTTTTTTAATTTACTTTTTTATTTTAGATTACTTTTTCAATTTGTCAAGGTTACTTTCAATTCAAATCCTATTCAGTAAAGTGCTTGCAGATGCTTTCAGCTTAGTATTGTCTGCAAATTTAATAAATGTACTCTCTATTCCATCATCCAGATCCTTAATGAAAATATTGAATAATACTGGATCCAGGACAGACCCTGTGAAATCCCACTCAGTATTTCCTTCCAGCTTGACAGGCAGTAACTGCTCTAATTATAGCTTCACACTCATGGTGCACTGCAGTTACAGTAGTATAATCCAGATTATTTAATTCTTAGTTTATTTATGAATATGGTACATAAAACTGGCAAATGCATTAAGCCAATTAATGTGTATTATATCTACCCCTTCCATCTATCAGTAAGGCCTGTTCACTGTGAGGAAGTAGATGACAGAAGTTTTCTCTTGCCAAGTGGATATCTGCTCTAGATTGTCTGTAGTCTTTACCCAAAGACAGCTATTCCATCATTTCTGTGAGAATTGGAATTAGGCTGATTGCTGTTCTCTGGATCCTTCTATTCTATTTTTTCAAATTTAAGCACAGCTGTTTACATCTTTTGATCCTGCTGTCCTCTGTTTTCTCAGAGGAAAGATGAAATGCTAACCTTATTTCAGTTCATTCCTGAATTGGTTCCAGTAGCCTGTAACTTGCTAATTACTCAGCTGAGCCGTCCCTTTTGAATGAAATCTGAAACAAAAAATTCCAGTAGTAAGTTGGTAGCTTCCCTTTCTTCCTAATCAGGCTTTGAAAAATTCTTATTATAATGTATACTTTCTACAAAGGAGTTCTCAGTATGCATCCTAATGTTTAACTGTAAAATCTCTCCCTTTTTTTTGTTTGTTTTGCTAATTCATTCATTATTTTTCAGCTACTTTTGCAATTCCTTGTTATAAGTTTTTCCCTTTACAATCATGACTGATTTATTGTCACCAACCACATTATCACCTTACTACTGAGACTTTTATGAAAATGCTCAACAGTATCTCTGTGGATTTCTGCTGGCAACCTCTCTATGACTTTTTAGAATAGTGTCTCCACACATTTGGGTTATTCCTCAGTTCTCAGTTTTACTTGTATGAATTATTTCTCATTCTTTACAAAACTTGAGTTTTTGACTATATTTTATTTACCCAACCCCACCCCACCTCTTAATATTAGGAGATTTTTAAATTGTTCATACTATTCATGTTGTTCTTTCATGTGATTATCTTTAATGACCGGAGGGCTGGAGCACCTCTCCTATGACTACAGCCTGGGGGAGTTTGGGTTTTTCAGCCTGGAGAAGGTTCCAGGAAGACCTTGGAACAGGCCTCACAGTAACTGAAAGAGTACTCTCCTGAGAGAGGGATTTCAAAAGGGCATGTAGCAACAGAACAAGGGGGAATGGCCTTGAGATGAGGGAAAGTAGGTTTAGATCAGATGTTGATTAGATATTAGAAAGAAATTCTTTTCTGTGAGGGTGGTGAGGCATGGGATCAGGAGGAATTTTGCCCAGAGTTGTGAATGTCTCATCCCTGGCAGTGTTCAAGGCCAGGTTGGGTGGGGCTTTAAGCAACCTGGTCTAGTGAAAGGTGTCCCTGCCCATGGTAGAGGACTTGGAACTAAATGATCTTTAAGGTCCTTTCCAACTAAAACCATTCTATGGTTGCATGATTCCCAAGATATCTTTAAGAAGCTTCTAAGATTTCTGTCCTCTTTTACTAAAATAAAAATTAGTATTCTATTTTAGTTATGTGCCCACAAGTTCTGAGTAGAGCAGTGGTTGTGTTACAAATAAAAGACTTCAGGTTCAGGGTTATCTGACTGTGAAGTACTTAAGGCATTCCTGGCACAGCCTCATTAGGACCATGGAGCATAGCTTTATGGTACCCCATAAAACACACAGGAAGAATATGCACTAAGAATTTACCTAAATCTGTTCTTGGTCTAGAAGATGACAAAACCTGCATGAAATTTAGTGGGAATAAAATAAAATAATTTTTGAGTGCCGAAGTATGTATTAACAAATTCATTTACAAATTATATTTTGTTTTCATCAGTCAGAGAACAGGAAATACAGTTTAATTTAAGAGCTCTTATCTTCAGCCACTAAGTGACAGATCTTGATTAAAACAACTTGCAGTAAATTTGAAAATGTTACTGTCTCTACAAAATATATCAAGGAGTGGGAAAAAACAAAAAAAACCCACCTCTTTGAGGCTAAGTTTAGAGCTTGTGAAAGTACAGTGGAATGGCATTTTCTTAAACATTAGACACTGTTCTTCAGATTTAAGAGCAAAATAGTCCAAGAAAATCTCAAGAGAGATTTCACTGGCATATGATACAGCAATTTCTGATGGAACAAAAAATTCATGTTGAAAGAGTATATGATGTAATTAATTATTGGAAGGCTAAGAAATATTTCAATTTTACAGTAGTTTACCTAATCAAGTTTAATCAGAAAGGGATCCTTCCCTTTTTTTTTCCCAGAAAAGGGAAGGATCTGAAATTGTATATGATACCTTACTCATCCAAAGGCAACCTTTCCTTTTGAAAGTTGGGATAAATGGAGCCTGAATTTTTTAGGCAAAATCTATGAAGCAAGACTTTTGGTTTAATAAAAAGATGGATTTTTGAACTTGCACGATTAGAAGCGTTAAATTGCTCTTCAGTTGGAAGCTGTTTTATCTTAACTTCAGCCTCAGGAGGAGTAAATTAGTGTACTTGGATGTTGCTGGAGGCAGTGGTTTCTTCACAGATGGTCAACTGCTACTTTCTTTTCCTTTATTTTTCTTTTGATTCGAAGAAATCTAGCTGCAACCATTTTTAAGGCACAAGATAACTATGAAATAAATGATTGTAGATAAAATTCTCTACTTTGATCTTAGCTTTTTTATTTATAAAAGTATTCAGAATTTTTTTTTTTTTCTAAAACAGTTATAAAAAAACATTAGAAGCCTCTTACATTTTCTAGCTCTGACACATAGTTTTATATGATGTTTGGCATCAGACAAAAACTGTCATCCTAAGCCTTTTAGGAAGTCTGAAGTAGTTCAGGAATTGTTAAAATGAGTAGACTTTTAACATCTGATTTAACAAGTTAAAATCAATCACAGAAGTAGTTGTCAGAATAAATAATTTCAAAGATGCATGAAAAAATCATCTCTGATGTTCTCAGATGAAATTTTGGAAAACATGTTTGCTACCCAAGCTGCTTTCAGCTAAGTAATGAGTCACCCGTGAAAATAAAACTACAATTACTTTGGCAGATTCCTCATTTACAAAAGCCTTATAGTAATGCCAAAATCTTTTCCATTGCTCTCAAGTTCAACTTTAGCTATAGAAATGATGTGAAATGATATCCATCAAAATTCTTTCAAGCAGAACATACACTCTGAGCAGTAATGCATGCAATCTAATTGTTTTTCAATAAATATGGTTACAAAAAATTTTACTTCTGTTGATAAAGCTGCCTTCACTGAAGATAGTATATTCTTATTCATTTCCACATATTCAAGTTTTTAAAATAACTTTAAGTTTCAAAATATGTCCAAAAAAGTGCTGTGCAGAACAATGTCATGTAGGCTACCATTAGGAAAATGCAAATATGTCAGTGTCACCCCTGTTCTTGTAGCAAAATTCATCATAAACCTACAGGGATTTCTTTTACATTACTTTTTTTTTTTTTTTTTTTAATCTATCTTTCTCTGGAGTTGAAGATTGATCTTAAGGGGCGGTTTATAAATTTCTTTGGCTATATATTTAATGTTTACATTTTAAAAGCTTTCTTGGGTATGGTAGCATCAGCTGCAAAAGCAAGGAAAAGCAAATCTTTAGTGGCAAGACCCTCATTTAAAATTTAATTACAGTTAGTGTTAGTGCAACCTAGCTTAACAAGTTCATGCAAACTAGTTTCCAATTCTCATTTTTAGAGGTTGTTTCCAGGCTACTATTTGATAATATTCATGGAAAATATGCAAGAACACAGACTCCATGTTTGTATAAAATTAAAATTAAGATTCTTAACATATCTCTGAATTTATTTATGATAATTTGTACATCCCAACTATTCACAAGATAGACTTGACTAGTGCAAAAAATGCTTCTATCCCTTCACTTGGGAATGCACCGAATCTCTTTCTCAGCCCTTGATACTGCTGTTTGCACCCCAAAAGTGAGCCATACAGAGACCATCTTCCAATGCCTCTGGAACCGCTTGCTCTGATTCCCAAGGGCTCTGGTTTTATACCTTGGCATATGCAGCTTTGGAGCATGAGGCTTTGCCTGTCTACAGTGGGAAACTGAAAACCTCTGGATTTTCCTTCTGGGGAAATTTTTTTTTTTCAGCCTTTTATCATTTTTCCATTTTCCAGCACTGCATAGTCATTTGAGATAAACAACATCAACAAATCTATTGCAATGCAACATTAATAAGTATGTTATTTTTATCAGACATGTGGTGATTTCATGTTTGCTAAATAGCAGCTGTTGTATTTAGTTCTGGGCCATAAAAAAAAAATGAAACCTAGCTTCTGAAGCCAATAGTTATGTATGGGGAACTAGTATTGTAGCCAGTATTGTGGTGTTTGTCCTCCAAATAGAAATCAAATAGCACCATCAAAAAATCTATTTACAGACAAGTGTATATTCTAAGTGTTCTTTTCTTATTTTATACTGTCAATTTTTGTATTCCTTTTTAAGCTGCAAACTACAGTCCCAGAAGGCTTTTAGCATCTAGAAGGTCTGTCCTTAAATGGGTTATGCTGAGCTTAAATGGGTTACACTAAAGAGAGATTTCTACAACTATGAATCAAAATTTAAAAGACTGAGGAGCTAAATATAGGCCAGCTTCTTTTAGCATGTATAATATTAGTAATTGGATTTTGAATGCATTATTTACACTTCATCCAGAAATTAGGTGGTTGGCAATTATGCATGTGCAGGTTTTTCCAGTTGCAGGTTTATTGCATTATGTGTATATAGGTACATTCAAACAGATTCTGCCCAGCCTCAGCTCAACTTTGCCTCAATTATTCTTCCAATTGAAACTCTGAGGAGTTTGAGGCAAGGTTGAGAGGGAATGTGGAAGGAAGATAAGGAATAAATTAAGGGTGGAAGGTAAATCTTGAACTGATACTACTTTCATTACCCTGAGGCTTATTTATTCTCCAGAGATCAGATCCTACAAATCTTGTTGAAAGTGTATTTTCATAGGAGCTTGTTTTATGGAACAAAAGTAGAATCCTAACTTTTTTGTTGTGTGTGTCCATGTCCCCTTACCCTTTTCAACACTTTTGGTATTTTAATTTCTAATCTGTCATCAATTTATTAAGCATATTAGTTTAATTTTAAGAATAAATTAAGAAGTA
Source organism: Pseudopodoces humilis (assembly GCF_049639895.1). Taxonomy (NCBI): domain Eukaryota; kingdom Metazoa; phylum Chordata; class Aves; order Passeriformes; family Paridae; genus Pseudopodoces; species Pseudopodoces humilis. The sequence continues at coordinate 123,657,714 of NC_142200.1, forward strand.
ACTTCTTTGAACCTGTGTGTAATAGGAAAAAAAACATCTTCTGAAATAACAACATAGCAGAAAGTGTTTTACTCCATTATGCAACAATTCACTTAAGAATAACTTATCATACAGACTTCTGCTCAAGAAATTTATCCTGCCACCTACTTCACCATATGGTGCTTTAGGGGTGCTAAGTCACAGTAGATGTATCTGTAAGCATTTGTGATAGTGCTGAACACGTGCCTAAATGAGTGAAGAAGCAGAACCTGTACATGCATAGCACACATAATTTGAGCACTACTTTCTTTTGGAATGTATTTGCTGTAGTAGGGCTTTAAACATTTTATACATTCTCCAACACCATGTTCTAATATAATTATTGTTCTGAGATTCAGACTGCCCTTTTTGCAACCCAAGGTTGGATTTTCTTTGTTGTTGAAAAATATATTAACTTTCTATTTTAAGTACCCTGGAAGAAAATATTTCATGCCTTTTTTTGAGATGCTGTTATCTCTCATCTCATTGATCTTGCAAATTTACAGCTGGGGATAAACACAATTATAATGGTAGAATAGGATATTATTTCACTACTTCAAAGTTACACATGTATGGGTTTTTATTTTAACTAATTAAAAAAAACCCAACCTGTGAACAACAAAGAACAGTAATTTATAAAAGCTGTAACTAATGTCTGCAATTTCTAATGGTTGACAACCTTCTCTTCTGCCCTGTAAGCAAATATTCCTCTTTGTTCAAAGTACTAGGAAAACAAGACAAAGAGAAATAATACTATTCCGTGCCACACAGAACATCAGTTTACATTCTTTTTATTTAATATGGTTAGGTATTTTTCCTGCAAAAAGCAGTATTTATTATTTACCATTTCAATAGCCATTGTCAAGACTGTAACTGCAAAGCCACAGTTCTAGCCTGACACAAAGGGTATAATAAGCTACTTTTTTTTTTTGGCTGTGAGAATTATGAAAGGGTTTGCTAATAAGAGGGTTTTCCATGCACAAGCCTGAATTTTCTCAATTCCAAAGAATATTACTATGTTTAGTAAAAATGTAATCTTTTTTTTGCTCTTGACCTTTTATTTTTTTTATTGTCAAGATATAGTTCTTTAGTACTACCAATAATATAATCCTAAAATTGCTCTACATGGTAGTTTTTAAATGTCAGTGCAGATACCAAGAGTATGTATTTTTTTATGTCAATGTTATTCATGTTGTGCATTGAAGTCAGGTAATTTTTCATTCCACTGACATCCTGAAACATTTTGTAAAACAAATCTGTTAAATGCTTATTAGTAGCATTTAAAACGATGAAGAGTTACAGATTGTCCTTATAAGAGCAACCTTTATTAGCTTCCACTTTAACAAAACCTGGTCTTTAGGTCAGCTGTGTGCTTTTGACCGAGTCACTTGACCTAAGAAGTGTAAAGTGGAAGGAAATAAATTGTATGTGAATCATTAGGAAATAAGTTTTAGTAACATCAGTAAAACAGACTTACCACAACAGAAATATAACCTCTTTCTGATATTGACATTCTTTTTTCTGTTTCAGTTAGCTATTTAAACAAAGCTTTGCACTCTTGCAGCAAGTTCACTTTCAGAGAATAAACTTTCTCACTGGGCAGAAAAACTGTGTACATTTAGTTAAAATGAACTTTCCAGAAACATTTGAATGAATGGGGAGATTCTGAGCCAGCTTCTAGCAAAAGGCTGATCCACTGCCCCATGTGAAATCTCAGTATTGTTTTGATTAAAGCTTGAATGGAAAACTGCTGATCTGAGGTAGTACACGTTATTGAAGATGAAGACAAAGCCATTTTCAGCTCTGTGCACTGCAAAAGTGTTAGAATAAAAAAAAATTGTACCCCATTCCTTGGGGTACAATATGTGTTCAGGCATACATGAATAATGTTTCTACCAAATTTATTTGCAAGTATGCCTGATTTGCAAAGACTGAGTTTAGCAGGAATATTAAATGATATGTGAGATAGCATTAGTGAAACTGTAATTTCTGACTTTTCTACTGCCTGTTTTTGCTTCTACACTCTTCCACTGTATACCAACTGGTTTAGTTTACTGCAACTTCACAGAACTTCAGTTTGCTGTACTTTACACATTTCTGTCTTTTTTAGAATCAGCCAAGAGTACTAGTTAGATCAATCTTGGTTACAACAAAGCAAGGCTGATTTATTTTCTTTCTTATAACTATCCCCAAAAATGCAGACTTGAAAAGCAAAATTACTTGGTTGATAAAAAACACTGTAATTCAGTGATGCAGACACCTTGATTTCAATGGAACCACAGTATTACTAAAAGTAGGATTTTTTTTAAAAGGTTACAGTTGCTTTACTGTTATTCAGTGTTATACTTCATGTGTAAATGCATTTCAAATCTTTTCACTTTCCAATTAATGGAACTGAACCCAAAAACAAGGACAAGTTTTGGAACTTATTGCACACCTGTCAGGTAATCAAATTGTTCTGTTCTCCTCCTGATCCACATTTGTAAATGAATATAAGATATGCAGAGCCACAGGTGGTAAGCACTTTTGGAATAAACAGTAGCCCCTGATAGTATTCTTGCTGCTCAGTGCTCTTGTTCAAACAACCATTTTAAATCAGAACCCATGGTAAATCAAGTACTTCATAAAAGAACAAAATTGATACTTCTCTTCATAAGACTATTTATTTTTAGTTTACATTTTTATGGGAATATACTTTCTTTTTATTTTTTTTAATATAATAAATTTATACCAACTTATTCCCTCACTGATGCTGCTCCAGAAGGAGGAAAGCTGTTGTCTCTATACTGCTGTGTAGGAGCCAGCTTCTGACGAGGCTATAAAGGGTACATTTTCTGCCAACTCAAAATACTTTCTGGAAAATTCTTTATAGCATCTGTGAAACAATGAAGTATTTTTTAAGGCCTTATGAGAGTCTCATGGTTCAGCCCATACCATAGGCCCTTCAAGCTTGTCCCACCTGACTGTGATGGATCATGCCTGCTGCTCTTGGGGTTCACCTAAGGGCAGAGGAGATCAGAAATTATCCTACAAGGGCCCTGTTGCCTGTCCCAAAGGTATTGGCCTCAATAGCTGCTCTGAAGTCAGACCAGACTGATGAGTGTAAGAAAAATGTGAACATGAAATACCAACTCTGTGAGACACCAAAGCATCAGAACCCAGGTGAGATCTCTCAAGTCAGAGAATTGCAGAGGACTGTGTAGCCATGTCATCTAAAAAACACATTTGTTTGCCAGAGCTGGTCTGGCAAAAGTACCATTGTCCTGGTACAGATCTTTAAGCTGGAAGTTTAGCAGTGTTTCCACGGAGACAGAACAACCCCATTGATTTAAAAGGAACTGCTACTGATATGCAAAAAAGAAGAGCTAATTACAGGGAGGTCAAGGCTGCATACTCTATTTTAATTAAGTGAACTCTGAATATTATTTTAAAAATGTGAGTCAAATTGTCCTTTAAAATAAGCAAAAAATAAGAAATCTTATTTTCCTCTATCTTAAGCACTATTTTAAAAAGTGCTCAGTGACAGCAGCAAAATTCAGCTGGCAGATTGTGACACTGGAACGGAAATGTCCATACATGGGTGTCTGCACACCCCGTGTAGCTGATCATCCATTTGGTGCAGCCGAGACAGATCCAGCCCTGACAGCTCAGTTCCACCTGGACACTCCAACTGGGGCTGCTGAGCATCTCTAGGTTCTATAAAGTGCATTGATTGTATTTTCACTGCCAGTAATGGACAGCCAGTCATCTTAAACTGTGAGCTAATACTTGAAGAACCCTTAGGGTTTATGTTATAAGCTTGTTGTGGGTTTCTAAACCTGCTTTTTATGATACTGTGGGGCATGAGCAAACCTGCTTTCCAGCTTCAGTGCCAGATCCAGAAATTACTATAGATATTCAAGAATTTGAGATAAATTAGTATTAGAAAGAAGGAGATTTTTTTTTCACTAATTTCTGGTGTAGTGGGCTGATGATGCATTTAAACTTTTAAATGATCTTTAAAGACCATGTCTATCTGGAGAAGCATTTCTTTTTAAATTCATTAGGTTTTTTGTTCTGCTTTTGTTACTGGTTTAAAAAAAGGGGTCTTTTTGCAATAATTCTATATGTCTATAAATTATTATGACAGAATAACATTAATACTATTGTGTGTTCATGAGCTTTCCCTTAATTTGGTGTGCAGTGGTGATGTTCTGTATTTTATTTAATTTTTTTTGGGATGAACAATACACTTTAAAAAGAGAAAAACATCTGCTCAGACTTTTAGGAGTAAACAGGTATGTTTTGAACAGGAGGTACTTCTTGAACAGTGTACAATTATCTTAATGCCTCTAAGTAATGTAACTTCACAGACTACAGCAGTTTAATTGGATAAATTTGAATGTATCCATATATATTATGTATATTTTAATACATAAAAAGCACAATATTTATTCTCAATCTCCAATGAAAATATACAGAAATTGAATGAAATCCATAAAAGATATTAAAAGAATCCTTCAGTAAGTATCTCCCTGTTTTAAAACAGGTTAAAAATAATAAAAACCTATAATGACTGGTATTGAGAAGAATGTTAACTACTAGCAATGCAGGAAGTTTCTTTAAGATCAGGCTGTACGTACAATTAAGTAGGAGAACTTTGTATCTCACAGGTGTTTGCCTGTTTCTGCTCATACCATGTGTAGCACTTCTGATGTATGAATCATTTGGCATAACAGACAATTTATATATAGACAAGCACATTTAAAATCAATGTCTGAAATTACTTTTTGATTAAGGTGGACGTTGTTTCCCATAGCTACAAACTATTTTTTATTTTTAATTAATAAAAAATAAAGCTGGACTTGAATTTGTTTTTCAAGACTGAGGACTGATTTTTGCAAGATAAAAATTATTTTGACACAGCTATCATGGGATAGCAAGGTAGCAGTGAAGATGGTTATGGAATGTCCTGTGATGTAATCATCTAATATACAATATTATAGTACTTCATGTTCACTTCCCCAAAGCAATATTATTGCTTGAATTCTGAGCAGCCTTACAGTAAGTCCATTACAAATCTTTCATTAGAAATTTCTAGTTAAACCTCTGCATTGTGCTTAACATTCTTCTGTGTTGCTTACAACTAAAATCCTAGTTTTTAGGACAACACCTAGGACAACAAAAGAGAGCATCCTTAACAAGATTCAAGGAAGAAGGGGTCTGTTACTCTATTTAAGTATGCTTCACTTCATCCTTGGTTTTGAGCGATGATTGGCTTAATGCAAAAAATCTACTTATTACTTTTGAGCTATACTGAAACAGATATGGTTTCTAATTATAAAAATTAGGGCAAAATATAAATATTTAAGGCAGCTTGCTACAAAACAAAATTCAAAAAACCCAAACAAACTGTAAATAAACAAAAAATCTTACATTGTTTTTGACCAGTTTGTTCAATTAACTCTTCGCAATTATCCTGTGGAAGGAAATTTCACTATAATCTAATGGAGATTTAGTTAATAGGTATAGATGGAAAGCCAATTAAGTATTTTAAAAACTGATTAATAATTGAGTCTTTAATGCTCACCATTTTCAGTGTTTCTGCATTTATAAAGAGAAAGCCAGAAAAATCTTAGAGACCAGCCTCTCTGGCTTCTGTGGAGGTATACACATTCAAAAGACTGATTTTTAGTTTTTTAACTGCTATTTCCAAAATATCTCTCAGTTGTCTCACTAAAATATCATGGGGACAGCCTACAGGGAATTTTACTGCATCTATACCAGGTGCTATACAAAAAGAAGCAGTTCTACCTGATTCACATCTAGACAAGAGAAATGAGTGGAAAAGTAGACCTCAAGTAAAAAGAAAGGAATCTTGGAGGTATCCTGCTAGTCAGCATCAGACCTATCAAAGGAGAAAGTGTCTCTTGATTCTTACTGTAATATTGTGAGTTTTAGGTAAAAAAATCTTTGTGATTCTTAATAAAAACTAATAACTAGTTTAGTTAAAGAAGCACACTGAAAGATTCAATTTGTTTTGCAACATATCTATTTTTCATTTTCATGCAGCAGCTGATTTGTTCCATGGGATCTGAGTATCTACATTCCTTTGATCAACTTGGAGTATCTGGGAAAAGAAACAAATATTCCATGGCTGTGCAGTATGAATCAGTGTCCATTGTGCTTTTCCAAGGATATTTTTTTTCAACAGAAATCATTTGGTTATCTGCTGTGCAGACCAACTATTTCCACATACTAGCTCCGTAAAGTAAAAAAAATCAACAACCAACCAACCAAAAACGCCTCTTTTATTGCACAGCACCAAATTTGCAAGTGGAGAGAGATCTATAAAATATGCTATAAATTCAGGGTAGTCTTTGCCCAGATATAATCTCTTTTACAAAGTGCAAATTTCAGAAAGGGATGGCTATTACATGTACAAAAATCTCAACATTTAAGTAAGACTATTCTTTAAACTTCTTTTCTTATGCTTTTCTCTTAGCTGGGTTGGTAGAATACAATTTCCCTTAGCTATCTGATCTATCTATTGCAAGGGAAAGCTGCTGCTGTTTCTGTTACTATGTTTTCTTTGCTTTTGAAAATACATCAATTAAAGGAAGCCTCAATATAAAACTAAGCATTGAAATATTTTTTTCTGCATTAAAAGTATTAAGCACATCTACTTCTTTTCTGCAACATGTTCAGTCCCACTCTTGCTTATATAGTATATTGCCAAGGCCATAGCTTTGGTTTTGATGCTATGGTTCCAGTCCAAATATCAATTGAAGTGATTGAGACTCTACTTTTTATACAGTAGGTACTGGATTATGCTTCAGTAGCCCAGTGGGGAATTAGAAAAGCAATTACTTTTATTAAGAAGCTTAATTCAATGAACCTTTTCAACGAACTTAATCTCAATTGACAATTCATGCCATTAAAAAGTAATGCAGTACTACAGCATCAGCAAACCAAGGTGTTGCTTCTTTGCAAGGGATTTTACAATGATTGCTAATGATTTGGTTCTTTTTTGTGAATTATGTAATTTTCTTGAATTTTTGATCTATTTAATCAGTTCAGCTGGGAAAATTGGGAAGTTTCTAACTGTAGCATCACTTACTGTTTCCTAGGACTGACAATTATTCTGAATGCCTTTTAGTAAGAAGGTGTTTTTCAAATACATTTTTCATAGGAATTAATATTAAACACTTCTTTTTCAGGTGCATCATTTTTATGCAGATGTAGCGTCTATGATTTTGACAAGTTACTATAGTTTACTTTTCAGAACTGTTTATCTCAGGATCACTAAAATCTTGCTGTCTGCTTCCTGAAAACTGTGTATCATCACTTTTTTAGTTGTTTTGCTGCATTTAATGCCAAATATTACAAAAATAGCATAACTTCTTTATGGGCTTTACAGATATTTAAAGCAAATATCTAAGCCATTGTTATATTTTTTTCTAGTTGAGATGTGATTGGTAGGAAAAAGGATTACAGACTGAGAGCATGAGAGCATTATAATGTGGGGAATTTCTCTTTGTTCCTATCTTCCATATATATATATATATATATATGTGTGTGTGTGTGTGTATTTTACTTTATTTATAGCTCATTAAACAAACTTTCTATTTTTCTTTTGTTTCCAGAACATTTTTCTCTTTTCTCTTTCTTTGTCATTATTTAATTTCCTAAAATTATTGAAAGTAAGCATGAGTTAACATCTGGAAATGTCCAAGGTCAGGCTGGATGGGGCTTTGAGCAACTTGACCTGGTGGAAGATGTCCCTGCCCATGGCAAGGGGTTGGAAACAGTTGATCTTAAAGGTCCCTTCCAACCCAAGTCATTCTCTTATCTATATTTTTACCTGTATGCATCCATCAGTTTTCCTCTGACCTCTTTATTTAAGGTTGTCTTTCTACTCTTTGCATATAGTTCATTGGTTTAATTGTTTTTTTTCCTTAAAGCAAGAATAAAGTACACTTATATAATAGTAACTAACAAAGATCTCTTAATTTTCTCATCTCATCTCATCTGTACCCTCTAATGGTGGAAAAAGAAAATCCCACTACCATTTTTATGCATATTCACTAATATGGACTAATTCCTCCCAGTGTATCCTGAATGGTGTAATTTAATAACTTCTAATTGACTACAGTTATGATATCTAATTAAAAAATTAAAAATAATATGATGTGAAAGATTTAAACCTGTGATTGAGGTATTTTCATTTGCTGTGGTTTTCAGTCTAGTCAAAGCTCAACATTTTGTCCTAAATGCAGAGCACATTTTCCTTAGAAAGGAGAGAAGCAGCTCTTGTGTACTTTAGCTTCTGATAAAATTTGCAAATTTGGCCATTCTGGGAATAGACTGATCCCTCACACTGAGGAAGTAGCTCTGTTATTTAAGAAGTAGCTTTGAGCAATTAGTGGCTGTATCCGCATACTAAAATTGTTTTTCTGAAAAAATTTCTATTTAAAGTGGAAATGTGTCATTGCATGGCCAACTTTGCCACAAGTCCTTAGTGGTATCTTGAAAAACCTGCAAAGATCTGAGTCTCTGGAAGGGGCTGTACTGTAACTGTGCAGCATCATACTGGATCCTTACAGGGACGGTGTTTGTACAGCATAAGTCTCACAAATTCTTCTCTCCTGTCTCTTTTCAAGTGCTCCATGCCAAGTATTACCTCTCTTAGTGCTTTCAGCCTCAAAAACACCTTGCACTGGCTCTTTGTAAATTGCAATCCTTATTCTTTTGTGGAAGTGGCTGAAATTGTCCCTGCTTCCCACTGTGTGCGAGTCAGCTGACAGACCAAACAGAATAGGTAACTGCTTTACTTATGCTGAAAACTTTTTCCCAGACAAGTTGCTAAACTGTCTTACTAAACTGTCTTAACTGCTTAGCCACTGGCTTTCATAAAGTTTACAAGATTTATCATTCCAGAGATTTCTGCCTCTCCTAGGAAAATAGTACGAAGAAGCATGGATGCATTTGTAACAGCATCAGCTATTTTAAGCATTTCTACAAAATCAAATGGGCATTAGTTAAAATGCTGTTATGCCATAGAATTATAGAAAGGTAAGGGGTTAGAGGAGACCTTAAAGACTTTCTAATTCCAAGCCCCTCTGCTTTAAGCAGGGACACCTCTCACAAAGCCAGATTGCTCAAAGCACCATCCAACCTGGCCTTGAACACGGCCAGGATTGGGACATCCATAAGCTCTCTGGGAAACCTGTTCCAGTGCCTTATCACCCTCACATTAACAAATATCTTCCTAATATCTAATCTAAATTTCCCCTCTTTCAGTTTTTACCCCTTACTCCTTGTCCCATCACTGCAGTTCCTGACTAGAAGTTCTTCTGTGTCTTCCCTCTAGGCACCATTAGGATTCTGGAAAGTTTGATATGAAGTCTCTGTGCAATCTTCTCCATGCTGAACAGTCCTAACTTTCTCAGCCAGAAATATGTCTTAGTTTTCTAGCAGTAAAATCAGTTTTGCATTAAATATTCTGTCATCTTTGTTAAAAGCTGAAAGTTGTTTTTAAAAGCAGAGTACCATTTGGATAAGACCTGAATGTACAGTCATCTCTAAAAATAAATTGAGTTGTAGCTTTATAATGACCATCACAGAATTAAAAACCAAACCAAAACCAACAAAGCAAATACAATAAAACAGGAGACTGTTGAACTTTGACAGTTGCAAGCTGTGTGTCTATTTTGTGAAGGTGGTGAGGAACTGAAGAAGTCCCTATGCATGTCTTACTCCAGAACGCCATCCCTCATAGCAATTCTGATGGTTGCAGCACTATTTGGAATTGCTGAACAAGATTATATCTCTCTTTCCCCTCCACCAGTCCTACTTCCCTCGGTATCCATGTCAGGTGAAGCCTCCTAGAGAAGAATCAGGGATCAATCAATAAAGAGTAGAAGGGGTGCATAATGTCTGAAATTCCAACTCACAAGTGCTAAAACACTGCACCAAGAATAACTGTATGCAGGTGGATGACTATTCATGCCTATGCAAATGCACAATATCAAGGAGATAGTTTCCAGATAATAAGCCTGAATATATTATGATAGAAATTAGCAACATTTTCAGGATCAGGATTGGATTTTGTTCTGAAAGGGGCTGTGCATGTTTATTCATATTAGCAGACAGACAGAAGTAATTCCATTCAAGACAGTTTTGAAAATAAGAGCTAATCAAAGTGTTTGTTATACATTGAAACAGACTCAGCACAGTGAAGCGATTAAAACTAAAATATTATAAAAACTGTTAAAGCAATTAAAGAAAACAGAAGCAGCATTAAATTAGTTGGTATACCCAGAATCTGAGTGAAAAAAAAATTAGCCTAAAAAGTTAAACTAAGGAAGTAGCAAATGCATGCTTTGTATTTGTTGTTTGGTTTCCTGATTTTGGTTTTATTTAGCTTTTAGAAGCAAATATTTCCTATGTCACACAGCTATTAGGTTGTAGTTCATATAAGCCAGGTGAATATACATGGTTCCATGGATTCATTTTGTGTTAGATATCAAACCAAATTTGCTACTCTATTGTGCTGGCAGTGTATAAGAATGCACATCAGAGAAACTCCTTGCTACAGATAATTTCAGTCTAAAGAAGTAAAACACATATAAGTAGTTAAAAGGCTTCCTGTAAAATAGTATTAGGTTATCTAGGCAAACACTTAAAACTAAGTTCCAAGTATGTGGTTCTTGCATCTTGCACTTTAATGCTAAATTCAGTGTGTCTCTTGTTCTTTAAAACTTGGAAACTTGGTGTTGCACAAATTCAAATATCCAGAATGGCTCTAGTCTTCATGATTGAGACATCATGGTGGTTTATGGAAAAGTTGAGCTAGAGTCAAAAGCAAATTTAAAGATAGTAATTTAAACAATTTTTTGTAATAGGCATTTCAAGGCATCTCCAACAGGTATTCATATCATCTTAAAAGTGTCACCATTTCTGTTTTAAAATTTGTCAGGAGAATGAGAAAGTGACAACATCAAAATTAGAAGTTGTTTCAAACATTTTCTGAAGGAGTTCAAAGTCCTCTCCTCCACCGTGCCAGAATTTTAACATTCAATCTGGTCTTGGTGGAATTCGTTACTTCTTTTGATTTAAAGAAATTTTATTGTATCAAAATTCAGTTCAAAACATGGTTTTATAGACCCTCTAGGTGGGAAAACATCTTAGAATCCAGAAGAAGCAGAAGGTGGAATAAAGTTCTTGGCCCTCAGTAGGAGTATCTGTACAGTCCCATTCCTGTGTTTTGTCCAATTAATCTTTTCTGTATTAGTTGGCATTCACAGGTAGTGAGGATGATAAATTATCTTTCTGTGAAGGAATATTTGCAGATCTGTGAGCCTTCAGGAAGAGAAGTCTGAACTAGGCCACTCAGGTCATGTACTTAACCACTGGGCAACCTTGGGCAATCTGCTCTTGGTGATGCTGATTGAGCCAGGAGGGTTGGAATAGATGACCTCCAGAGCTCCCTTCCAACCCCAACCACTCTGAAGTTCTTCTACGTTTTTGGAACATTACCTCTTTGACTTTTGGCTTTGTTTCTGAGTGAAAAATCAATTTTCCTGTGGTTTGTACAGAACTTGACTGAGTATTTACAGTGGGAATGATTGAAATCTGTATTATATTTAGTCTCCTGAAGGGGATATGAAAGAAAATGGCCCACTGGTGGCCTAGGCATTGATCTGTTAAGTATCAACAAAAATAAGAAATTTTGGACATCTTTGAAAGTAGAACTTTAGTTACATGTTTGTTTTTTTTTTTCTTTCTGAACAAAATCTAAATACTTGAGGTTTGTTGTGTTATAGGAAGGTTTAAAAACTTGTAGTTTTGAATAACAGTGCTGATTTTACATGCATAGATCTTGGACATCAACTTCAAATAATGGACCAACAGCAGAACCAAATTATCTAAGCTCACCACTGATTGCTTTATTCATAGGATCCTGCTACTCTCAAAAACCAGTTCCCTTGTTTTTGTCCTATTTATGTGGTGTAAATCCAGAATAAACTATGTTTATATCTGTGACAGTACAATTAGAAGAGAACTTAGCTTTTAACTTCTTATAAAACAAAATACAAAGGCAAAATCGCATTGATACATTTCTAAAATATTCCCCGGAAGCTGTATGTGAATCTGTTCTTAGGAAAGTGAGTGGAATGAGTTTTTTGTTATATACATGTTCAAAACACTAAAAGGCACGAGCATCTTAAGAATAGTAGAAAGTATTAAGAATAGAAATTTTATTAACTTTTAACAAAAAAAATACATAAAACCGAGTTACTTGAAGTATCTGCAGTGTAACACTGATTTGTGTATCACCTTTAAACGCTTTATAATATAGCAGTGAGCAAAGACGGCAGCATCAATTACATATAAGTAAAATGTATGCTTCTTTAGGGATCTACTTTATTTTAGATATAACAAAATATCCTTTATTACATTGCTATAAAATGTTTTTGAACTGATTTAAATAGATCCCTGACATTTCAGCAAAACAAAACTCAGATGAAGAAAAAGGACAGTCCTAAATTCCACCAAAAACTATATAAGAATCTGAGATTTAAGGGCTATATATAGAGCAGGTGCTAACTAGCCCTACTTGCCACTGTTTTCTCTTCTGTTCCTGATTGCCTTGAATCCACTAGAAGTTTCTTTTTGAAGACTGCAGGTGGCTTCCTTGTTACTAACTTGAAGAAAAAGTATTCTTAATTTTTTTTCATTGTTCAGCCCACCTTTTCTGCTTTCCTTATTTAAATTTCACTGATACAAGCCATTTTTTTGGAGATGTTCTTCCAAATTCATTCCATCAGCCCTCTGGAAAACCTTTCTTTTAAAGTAATTAAATGTAATTAGTTCTCTCTTCTTACTATTTTTTCTCAATGTCCTTTAAGAGATAATTTTTTTAACTGTTTCAAATTTATTTCAGCTTTTAGGTTCTGTTCATTTTCAGCCATAATAATACACATACCTCTTGAATACGTAGAATAATAGTACCGAAACCCTAAGTCTTGGTGCTGATTGTGTTGTTAATTATTCTCACCAGTCAGGTACACTCCTGATAATATAGTTTGATATACAACTCTAGCTTACTAACCCAATATATCTCCTGTCTGTTGTTTTTCCAAAAAATTTTTCTTTTGAACACACTTAATGAAAATGCAAATGAAGTAGGGTTAATTAGCTAGGTCTAACTAGTTAGAAATGCAAGTTTTGACTTCTTTTAGTTCACTTGATGGTTTTATGACAAGTTATGCTCAAACATTATGAATGACAGGCATATGTGTACTTTTTAATTTCAACCCTACTTTAAAATAATTTCTTATAATTCTTTCTCTGATGCTGAATTTTTGTAGGGTGCTTTATCAAGCTAAGGAAAATTGTAATACCATTAGTTTGCTATATGTTCCTTTTCCTTTCTGCTCTTTCCTTATGCTGCATCAACCAGGGGAATGTAGCCATTTTCTTTTATGGTTTACACGAAATGCTTTCCATTTTCATGGAAATTTCTAGATTAAATTAAACCCATTTTTCTCTTCATTATTGTTTCATTAGTCCTTTAGTCAGCTATGTCTGTAATAATACTTGTTTAATTATAATCCACATAAGTTCTATGCTGCCTCTCTGGCAGACATACATTCTGTTCTACGATACTTCTGTCATTTCATGAATCTAGAAGAGTAGCTGTGCTAACTTCTGTTTTTCTTATCAGAAAGAATGCAGGGAAATTATTCTTATAAATTTCTTCTGCAAATTTATTTTTTTAAGACATGACATCCCACTGTAGGCCTTTCATAAATCTACCTGTACAAAGCACATATGCATGCATGATATTTGATTTAACCAACATGAGCAAAGCAAAATTTAGAAGAAATTTGGAAGGCAGAAGAAGAAAGACACTACATTCAGGAGTCCCTCAATATCTTTAATTTTGTATTTTAGTGACAGGAATGATCTCTGCACTAGATGATAACCATGAATGAACTAAAATAGTCTAAATTGAATAATTTTGTCCATCAGTTCTTTTAATACTTACAGAGAATATATTATGCTTCAATTGTTCTTGAACTAAGTTTAAACTATAACAGAAAGCCTTCCTGTAACAATTACATTGGTCATTGCATAGTAAATAGGGATTCTGCAATATGTGTTAAAATTCAACAAATGCTTAAGGACATGTTCTATCTTTTCACACAGTTAAGACAGTTCAGTAAACATACATATGGTAATTAATCTTAAAACCATAATTTAAAATTAAATGCATATTTGAGATATATAAATAAATATATATCTTCTTTTTTTTTTCATGTCTGCTAGCCATATGCTTCTTTTTTTATATCCTGCATATATATAGAATGAAATGTAGTGGAAAAAATACGCATATTACTCTTACAATGTTACATCCAGAAACAGACAGTAAGCACATTTTGCCCCTTACCTCTTGCCCCAGTTAGGTACTATAATATTTGTATAGAGCTTAGTAGTTTTTATATTTTAGAGTTTCAGAATGAGTGAGCTGTTAGACATCTACTTCTTAAGTAATCTTTAACTAAATAATATCTTTTCAGACTGAGCAAACACCTCTCATTTAGTATGGCTAAGGGCTCATTCCTGCATCCTGTTGAAATAAGTGGTATCTTTCATGCAGATTTTAGGAGCTTGTCAACCCATTTCCCTGCCATATCTCTGAAAATCCTCTCACTGACCTAAGGTTGCCCAATGTCCCTCTTGGAAACAGGAACAATGGGGTGGGGGGAACCCTGCGTATGTATAGAGAAGATAAAGACGAGAATAAGTTATAAGGAAGAAAAGCTTTAAATTCACTGAAAGATACTCTACTGCCTTTGTCTTTATGTCTTTTGTATTTGTCATTTCTTCCTTTAAAGCACTACAGGTAATATTATGAAACCAGAACAAAGACCATTAGTAATATGAGCATTGCTACACCTATATGACAATCTGTATAACCACTGGATCATCTAGGATTGTCCAGCCTGGAAAGGAAGGATCTGGGGACACCTAACCAGTAGCCCATGGAGTTAAATGCATGAGAAGTCTAACAGGAAGGAAGTGATTTGCTCTTCACAGTTATGCATGGTGGGAAAACAGGGTTATGGGCATAAGTGGAAATGAGACGGTCAGACTTGATATATGGAAAAATGACTTCACCATGAGGATGCTCCAGCACTAGTCAGGTTGTCCACTGAAGTTATGCTGTCTCCATCTTTTGAATAAAACCCCTTAGTCTGATCTCAGATTTGACCCAAACTAGAGATGTCCTGAGAGTCTTTTTGGCCAGAATTATCCTATGATCCTATGATGTGTGATCTATAAAATACTGGTTGGAGTGGGCTAACAACACCCCTTGTTATTGCCCAGGATGGCACTGACTTTCTTTTCTGCCAGGACTCAATGCTGTCACTGTCTGACAGAACTCCCAGGGCTTTTTCAACAGAGTTGGTCCCATCACCAAGGGTTTTTATTTCCCTAGTGCAGGGCTTTGCATTTCCTAAGGTTCCTGCCAGACCTTTCCTCCGGCATGTCCAGGTCCCTCTGGATGGCAGTCCTACACTTGGCAGGGGTTAATTAGTCCTCTCACCTGCAGACTTTAAGAACAAGTACTCCTGTGTGTCCTTCACACCACTGATAAAGATGTTAAGGACATATCCTCTATCCTTAAAGATGTAAAGATGTATTCCTGGGAAATGACCCTTACTGGCATTTAGATAGAATACAGCCCATTAATCACTACCCTCTTAGCCCAACCAGTTGCACAGGTATCTAGTTTCCACCAATCCAGTCTGATATGTCCAACTTGGACAGGAAAATGTTGTGGGAATAAGCATAGAAAATCTTGCAAAAGCCAAGATAAGTACCATCCACTGGTATTTCCATTTTTCACTCATCCATATATTGTTTGCTCATCACAGAGAACAGTCAAATAGATCAGGCTAGATTTATCCTTAGTAAATTCATGTAGGTTGTTCCCACACATCCTGCTGCCCTTCATATTACTCAGAATGTATTCCAAGAGGAGTCAGCCTATGATTCTCCAAAGACAGAAGCAAGACTGACTGATCTGTAGCACTTGGATCAAACAAATAATCTTGTGTGCTGGTGTTAATTCCACGGGTCTGAATTTAGATGCTTTCAGTCTTAAATCTTAATTGCATTAATGAAAGAATAGCTAAAGATTCTGTTAGAGAATCTGGTATACTGGATAGCAAGCCCAGAAAAATAGTACAGGAGATTTATGTAATTTCCTCTAGTTTGTCAACAGTCCTTGATTTTCTCCAGTACCAATGTATGCTCTGTGGCATATTTTCTTTTAGTAACCCTGAATTTTACACACACACACACACACACACACACACACACAAAAGCACGCACACATATATGTATTGAATATCAGTAATGTGAATGATAGTAGACCTACAAATGCCTCTGGGTATTTTGGGTATTTCACAAGAATAAATAAGTATATAGGTCAAGTGGACAATACATACTATTCTATGTATTGTACATTGTTACACTACAATAATTAATGTAAAGTGGTATCAGCTTGTGTCCCTATTACTGATTGCTTGTGAATTTGCTGTTTCTGGGAGGGAGCAGTGTAGTTTACTTCATATTGACTTTTTTTGATGAAAACACACAAAGTATAGAATTACTGTGAAAAAAGTTTGGGTTTTTTTTCACTTAATTCCATTTTCTCCACAAACCCCTTCATATAGTGTAAAAATGTTCTAAAGTAGATTAATCAAATTTTGAGGAGATTATTTTTTTCTTTTACAAATTTGGTGGGCTACATTTGTTTCTTAAAACCATTCTGAGAAATATTTTCTTTATATATAGCTTGCTGTTACCTCAGCTGATTTCATATGGAGTCGGGCTACTTTTCAATACTTTGTACATGTGAGATTGTACAGTAATACCACTACTGAAATCAGATTTGTAAGACTGAACCCTGTTTCTTCAAAACTACTAATATACTATAACTGCAGATGACTGGTGTTGTTGCAATATATTAAAAGCAAATAAAACACATTGGAAACTGAGAATTATTTTCTGTTAGGATTCTTGAGTTAGGTGCTTTATTCTTTCATAAATCATATAAAAATGTAAGGCTCCAAGTTCATTATAGTTTTATTAAATGAGCAACCTAAAGTCATGCTTAGCAACAAAATTCATTTAAATATCCAAACACAGATCTAAGTATATAGTATAATAAATTTAATATTTAAAATTCTGGCTGTGGCTTCTAGACATCTGTTATTTTCTTTGCTGTGAAGGAGCGAGCTGTTAACAGACAAACATATTTTATATATTTTTTCTTTGCATATTTTAATCTGCTTATGGTAGAAGATTGATTAAGGAGGGGAGGACAGGAGCACATACAGTTTGGGCAGCATCCTGACTCTGGAACAGGATGATGGAGCTTTGTATTGAAACCAGAACAAAGATGCTTATGTGAAAGTGCTATGCACAAATGCTGCCACTGAGCTCTGTGCTGAGGAAGCTCTTAGCCATAAGCCATAATCCATCTATCCCCATCCTCCACCTATTCTCAAAACAGCACATAATACAGCAATGTTTCTAAAACTAGGCATGTGGATAGCAATCTCCTAAGTATTTTCCAGTAAAAAAGAAGAATCTTAATGTTAGAATCCTTCAGTTTGACATCTTTTACATTGATCTTTCACAGCTCAGCTGTGCTGAGTTGGCCTTCACCTGTGTGAGGGTTGTTGCTTTCCTAAGCACATGAAATGCTTAATGAAGGGGTTAATTTTTCTTCCTGTGTCGTAAAACCTCCAAATTTTTCTCTGGAGTTTTAAAGCTGCAAGTGTCAATGGAGTTGTCATTCCAAACTATAAATGAACTTGTGGGACCTTTTCCATTTTAATAGCAACTGAAGCTGGACTGTTCTAATACACAGAAGAAGAGAACAGTAAAGGCCTAAGTTAAGTGCATGAATAGAAGTTCTGCACAACATAAAAAAATGTATTTTTAGTTGTGATCATATTTTTTGCAGCAATTTTTATATTATATATGACCACATATAACTGAGAGTGCTTCAAAGCAATTTTTAAGGCGATATGGTGATTCAAAACCAGCCCTCTGCCCCATACCACGAGATGTAACATTTTATTGCTAGGCCTATAAAAATTTTGTGTTGTACTGGAATGATTTATCACAATTGTGAGTAACTACTCAATGTATTTCAGTGTTTTGATCCATATTTAGTAACTTGAGGCTCAAATATACTGGGACTGAATTCCTACCCTGGGAGAAAAAGAATCTCATGAAATCAGTGTCTTAAAGGGAAAGCAATAGATTAGACACAGGGAACTAGACACAAGTACTTAGCACATACTACTGTGAAGCTGGCATTTGGAAGGATATTTATGAAGATGACTACTGGATGTGAATTTAAAGGTTAATATGTATGATGCTATGCCTCTGAAGAACATATTTTTCCAAAGTTACAGAAAAGTTGTTGTTTCTTTTGGTTTTGTGAGAATATGAAAAGAATGGAATGAATTATTTTGAATACAATGCGAGTTCATTTAAGACAATCAAAACTATATCAACATGAAATTTTAGTTATGAATGCCTCTGTATTACTGAGTATATGGCATAAATATGTACTTATTCCATTATATAGCATAAAATTGCATTTCAGTTGTACGCTGGAAGCTCATCTAAATTTTCAAACTCTTTTGTTAAACAAAAAGTTGGAGTGTCAATGAGTTTTGGAAATGTGCTAATTCAAAACACTTAAATATCTTTTATGGTGTTGTGGAGAAGCTAATTTATAGACAGCAGGTAGCATTTATGCTGAGGAAACCACGTTCAGTGCACTAGGTGAATTAAGGGATTCTCCTTTAAGAAACCTCTCTATAAACAAAATCAGGCTGGCATGGTTTTCATAGTTCCTAAAATAAAGAGGATTCCAAGAATTTCTAGCATTTGTGTCTTAGGAAAATGAAACCCTTTAAATGCACATTTTAGAAAGGAAGAATGGACACATGTACAAATGAAACAAAAAAATGCTGGCAAATGTTTTTTATTCTCAAACATCAATGGATTTATTATATAAAATTATTAGCAACATGCTAAATCTCATCTATATTGCTTAAAACACACTTCAAAGCTGAAGTCTTTTAGAGCCATATATCAACAAAGTGAATATAAATGGAAATTAATGTAACCTTAATTAGACATAAAATCAGGTTCCCAGATGAAGTTCTGAGGCTTATCTGACCACTCAAGACTTGGTGAAGATGGAAGTTGGTAGTGCATAGAAATCTCTCATTAAACACACTGAGAACCTGTCAGTGAAAGTTTGATCAGCTACCCAGTTCTGTGTCTTGCTAAATGGTAGGCACTGGCACAAAGACATTAATTTCCATGCCATTGCTACTCCGGTCCCTCGTTTTTTCTTTCTGAGTAGATCTGCAAATTCTTACAGGCCCTAGCTGGGTTGTTGCTGCCCTCGGAGAGGTTCCGGAACAGGTGCTGGAGGAAAGCGGGGGCCCAGAGCAGCGTTCCGCGGAGCGAGGTTCGCGGAGGTCCCTCGGCCGGATGGCTCCTGGGCAGCCGGGCACGGCGGGCTGCTGCTGAAGCGGCTGAGGGGCGCCGAGCCGGGCACTGGCCCGGCCTTTCCGGGGGACAGCGGCCGCCGAGGACCGGACAGTGCCGTGGCAGGGAGGGTGTAGCCTCTCCCAGCTTCTTGAGCCGCGGACTCCGGCGGCGCAGTGCCCGCGCACCTGCGTGGGAGCCGCTCCGCGGCCGCCGCCTTTTCCCGGCGCCCCGCGGCAGCGCCCGGCCGGGCAGGTAGGCGCGGGGCGGGCGGGGCTCGGCCCCTCCGTGCCCCGCGGCTGCGCGGGTGCGCCCGCTGCCACAGCCCCGCTACCTCGCAGCGGGCGGCAGGGAGGGCGGCCGGCAGCCCCGGGCGGTCGTCACCGGCGGGGAGACCCTGTAAACTTTGGGTAAGTGTTGCGCGGGCTTAGCGCCTCTCGGCGCGGGGCAGCGGCTGGAGAAGGGGTAGCGGAGCTTTGCGGAGCTCCGCGCGGCTCTTGCCGCACCGCCGCCCCAGCGCGGTGCGGGCGCGGAGTCGGGGGGAGGCACCCGGGGGATGCGGGCGCTGGACAACAGGTACCGCAGCTGCGCGGGGGCGGGAGGGGCTGCGGAGGGGGTGTCTCCGTGTGCGTGAGCGATAGCGTGTGTGTGTCTCTGTGTGTCTGTGTCGCTGCTCCCCTCCCCCCTGCCGCCCGGCCGGGAAGGGGGTGGGAGATGTGCTGGCGCACCGCCGCTTAAAACCGCGCCGCCCGGAGGCGCCTGCCCGTTCCCGAGAAGAGGGCGGCTGCGGGAGCCGCGCTGTGCCGCGGAGAGCGGCGAGAAGCGGGGCCGAGGGCGGCGGTGACCCCGCGGGGCCGGGCCGGGCGCGCTGGGCTGCGGCAGCCGGCGGCGGGGCGGGGCGGGGGGCTGGCGGCGGTGTCCCCGCCGCCGCTGGCGGTGGCCCGGCTGGATGGCCGGCCCCGCGGCTGCCCAGGGCGCCGGGCTCTCTCGCATCCCGGGGCCGAGCGTTCCCTCCGCCCGCATCGCACTGCAGTAAGTTGGCGAGTCGCTGGGCGGCCGGAGCGCTGGGAGCCGCGGAACCGGGGGGGCCGTGATGCGCGGCGGCGTGTCTGGGCGCAGCGGAGGGGCTAAGCAGAAAGTTGTAGCTAGCCGTGCTGTGTTGAATTGGTCACGACGCGTCGCTTTGATTTCTAGTTACGGCCAATTTGCCTCGTTGACCTGTATCACTTTGCTCAACCCCAGTCAGTGTCCTGATGCTGCCCCTGGTAGCCGGGTTCAAAACGCTGAAGTGCTGAGGCATCCAGTGTAGATGCGAACACAGCGAGGACGCAGGAAACAAAAGATGCAGCTGCAAACTTAGGTTTTACGGGCTGGTCTTCTTAAACTTTACGTGTTGATGTTACAAGCTCATTCTTGTGCTTTGGGTTTGTTTTGTTTTGGGGTTTTTTGTTTGTTTGTTTATGTTTGTTTGTTTTGTGGCCCAGTGTTGTTCTGATTCTTCTTTAAGAACACTTATTTGTCAGAAGTGAATGTAATTACATCTTTAATTCTGAGTGTCCTGTTTTGGAGATGGATTAAAGGTTTTCTCATCAGATTACCATACTGTAGGTATTGTTTTTCCATAGCTAAACAAGCAGACTGTAGGATCTTCAGTTCTTCATTGTTTGACTGTTTATTCTACAAATTTAGGTAGAACTTTATTAATTTTCAAAAGCAGTTTTATCTGGTTAATGTAAGTTTAGAAAAAAAGATGGAAAACTTATAAAACTCTATTGTAAAATAAAAGACGCAGTGCAACAGGATGGGGAAAACTAGTAATTGTGGCAGGAGACATAATCTTTTAAGTTTTTATAAAAGCTACTTGACATTTCCTACTTCCATTTAGTTTAAATGACCTAATGTAGCAAGGTAATAGTTTTCCTTTACACTTGAATGGTATGATGCACATATTTAGAAAGTCATTATGCATCCGGGAAAAAAAAAAAAATCCATACCAAGAACCTAATATGCATTCCCAAATGACTGGACTTGTGCTGTGCTTTATGGATAACATGACAGGAAATAAGTCCCTTGTTTCTCCCCAAAGTGGTAATCCGGTATTGCTCAGAGCCTGAAATGTCTATCTGGTACAGAAGGAAAACAAGCATCAAGAAACATGGGACATCACAAAGCAGCACTTTCCTCCAGGGGCTTCTCTTGTCTCTCGTTCATTTGTCAAGGTAGAAGGACTTTGTTGTTTATCATGGCAGGGAAGGCCTGGAACAATTATTCAACAGTCTGAAATGTTTGTGGAGTGATATGTTTTATGCTGTGGATTTGAAATATTTGGGTCCAATTGTGTTAATCTAATTTAGGGGCCTGCAAACATCAGAAGTTACTGTTCTTAGGCAGGTTTCTGAAAGCCCCCTTTCTTACATTTTTTGAGGAAGAAGTATATATGAATTGTTATGTACTAGCTGAAATCATCTTTTTTAAACACCTGTAGGTGTCTTGAACAGCATTCAGTAGCAATGCATGAATGAACAGATATTTTTTATGAGTTCATGCAGTATGAAAGCAATAAAGTTAATTGTTCAAAAGAGCACTAGATAATAGGTTTTTACTTACAAGGAGGATCTGCACTGTTTCTGGTCTGGTCATTCAGGTGTCTATAGGATGGGTCTAGGTACCTCTTGCCTATGGAAAGAGATCACTGGAACAGAAATAAAGAGAATAAGAGAGTTGTAGGAAAGCTGTTGAAGCAGCATTTTAGTAAAGCAGAGTGTAAATAGCACATTTGGGAGTAAAATAATAGGTTAATACTGGAAAACTTCAGTCAGCTGACTGGATAGCTGGACTGGGCTTCTTTTGTTTTGTGTGTGCATGTCAGCAGCACTGAGTTCTTGTGAATGGCACATATAGAATGAAAGATAATAGCTTGAAGTCATGCTTTAGATTTAATGTAATAAAAACTGACAGCATATAGCATAGATTCATGGAATATCTCAAGTTTTAAGTGATTCATAAAGATCATTGAGTCCAACTCCCTGCTCCTCACAGGACTACCTGAAACTAAACTGTGTGACTAAGAGTATCGTCCAGATTCTCCTTGAGTATAGATAATATATGATGTTTCATTCTCTTTGAATTGTTATGACCTTTATTAGATCATAGGTAAATTAAGCCTTCTGCATACAATTTTAACAAGTCTTTTTAAGGCCTCGATGGAAAGTGGATGATGAAACATTTTAATTTGTATCTGGAATTACGAACGAGTGGTGACAATTAGAGGGGAGTGGGTTACAGAAACAATTGGTCTTGTTTTGTGGTTTGGTGTGCTGGATCAAGAGAATTTCAGCCAGACTTCTACCTGTGGATGGAGAAGGTACTTGTGAAAGACATTTATGTTTATTTTAAAGTTACAATGAAGTTCTCCCAGTCAAATCTGGGAGACTTCAGTACTATGCAGTGCTGTGGAAGAAAAGGATTCTGGCCTCCTGAAAGCTCCCTACAGCTTCTTGCTATCATGTAAAGTTTGCAACCTGCTTCAGGAGTTCCCAGCTGAGCTTTGTTTTACTGTTTAAAGTGAAAAAGATACCAAGAATATGGACTACACCTTCTGGGTGTAATTCCCAATTTTTTTTACACTTGCGTAGATGAGGTTCCAAGTATTATTTGGAAGGAATTACATAGCATTTCACAGCCAGTTTAATCAGTAGAAGCTGGTATAAAGGTTAAAGCAAATCATTTTGTGACAAAAAATTCCACATAAAGGATCTCTTGACCTTCAGTTGTGAGTTCCTTCAGTCAGTTTATTGTTTCCTGTGGCACTTCCAAAATAATTAGTAACAGTAATAGAAGACTTATGGCAATTACTTGTCCATAATTTTAGTTTTTCATAACCATACTTTATTAATAATTTTCTCTTCAGGCACTACTTTTATAGCTAAACCAGCAAATTGACAGTACTGGAAAGCTGAAGAAGTGACATGCTGGGTCTCACCGAGAAGGATTTGATGTTCGTGCTTATTTTTAATGCCTTGCCTAAAAGAGTGAAAAAAAGTTAAAAATTTGGGCTTTGAAACTGATATCTTGATTTTGTCAACCTGACCTAGTTTTCAGTACACTAACAATGCTCTTGCTATGGATAGAAATGATCTGATGCAGGTGAAGTATTTAGGCTAATTTAGGAAATTGAGAAGTAAATATTTATTTATTTAGTTGGAATTGAGATGAGTAACTGTCCCCAAACACCCTGTAAAACAGCTTTATGCAATGTAGAACACATTTTCTTTTTTAATTGTTTCTGAAGAAAATAAAAGACTTCTCTGAATAATGTTTGCAGCAGTTTAGCCCTGAAGGGATATAGTTAGTTTGCCACAAATTTAAAAGCTTAGCAAATGTAAGTATTTGGAGATTGTTTAATTATTTCTTACCCCTGAATACAAGTTTGGAATCTAAGTGTACAATTCTGACACTATTGTTTTGCCCTAAACTATTTTTTAAAAAGTAAATAAAACAAAGACAAACAGAGTTGTAGACATGTTTGTTAGTTCAGTATTGCTATTTAGACTTCCAATTCTGGGGACTAGTTAGCTTTTTATTTTTAGATGTTTGTTTACTATAGAAAATCATGACTAAAATGACCTCTAGATACTTCTTTCTTCTCTGTTAGGGATTTTAGGAATGACTTTTTTTTATGGTGGCAGAAATATTCAGTTAATACAAATTCCATGAATTATTTAATTATCTTTAGGTTGATTTTTCAGCCCTGTTTTGATTACTTGGTTTGAAATCGTTAAGGTATCTCTTTCGTTAAACATTCAATGAGATGTTTAGTGCTCAGTAGTTGTAATAAGAAACTCACTCTCTAGTCCTTGCAGTAGTAACAATCTCAACAGAGGTGTGATGAAAGTTTTCATGGAAATTTATGTTGTGAGCCTTCTGTTGTGGCATGGTGCTTTGCCTTTTGGGTTGCCTTTTGGATATTGCTTATGAAGCATTCTGATGTATTGTTGGTTTAGTCAGGGAATGGGGAAAACTCATATGGTTAATAGAAATGTCTTTCTTTTCTCCTTTGTCTTTTAAAGTATACAGTGTAAAGTAAAAGCAATGAGTCAAATTTATTCTCTTTGGTCTAAATATTTCCCCAGATGGACACTTCTGATTTATACACTGGTTTGAGTTTGGAAATTACCTGAAATCAATGCTGAATGCTCTTGAAGTATGTGTGGCTTTTCCAAGACAAATTTGTATGTTTGTGGTCTTGGAGAGCTAATTTTAGGTGAAATAGAGGAATTGCAAATAGTAAGGCAGCTGTATCAGCCTAGGAGAAAACCTCAGGTGGTGTGAAATCAGCAAAATTTGCTGTCTTGTCTTCTGAAAGGCAAAGTAGTGTTTTCTTCTAAATCTAGATTATAGAGATTATGGCCTAGACATAGACTATGAACCACTGTGTCCCGAGACTCAAGGGTTTGCTGCTGGTTTTGCCTCTTTAATTGTGTGTGAATTTTCTCCTGTTTCCTGCATGAATTTGTGAATTAATCAAGTGAATGGGAAGCAATATTATGCCAGAAATATGTTTTAAGAACAGGAAGAAGGAAAAAAGAGAATGAAGAAAAAAAAAAAGAGATAACATTTATAGCCAAAAAATTGATACTGAAGTAGATGAAAAGTGAAAGATATGATTACAAGCAGGAATGAATTAAGCAAGCAAAAGGAAATATAATGGCTACCTTTTTTCTTCTTTTTCAATTATTTTTTTCTTTTTAATCTTCAATGAAAACCTTTTAATAAATTTAAAAGAATTCTGTGAAAAGGTTTTAGGTTTAGATATGTAAAACTCGATTTAATCTCCTTTCTGTAACCGTAGTGCTGCTTTTGTACACCCCTAGAATATTTTACTCAATGTCTTTACTTTGTCTGTTTCTTTAGATTTTGATAACTTGGTCATAATGTATAAATAAAGTTTTAAAAATGTTGAAAGTATACAATAATCTATTCTGCCTTCTATTCAATATCTAAGTACCATCTGGTTGCCTTCTGTCTCTGCTGTTATTACTAATGGAAAGTCAAAAGCACCTGCTGGGGGAAATTTTAATTTTAAGATGAGCATCCTTTATAGGTCAGTTGAAGCACATTCTGGATGTATCCAGGTCTCTCAAATCATTATAAAGGGTGCCTGGCTGGTGTGACTTGTTCACAGTTTAAAATCTAATTTTAAGACATCCGTCTTTGTGTGAGATAAATTATACCCTTGGATATTTTCTCAGATAGGAAGGTAAGGAAGACTTGAACTCTTAAGTATTGAGTCTTCTCCATGAATTACTGAATATAAACACTAAGTGAAATAGCCTTAAAACAGTAGTTCATTTGAATGGGCCATGTACCAGAAGTTAAATATCAAAGGATCTATTTTTAAACATATCTAAATAAACAAGTAGTCTGGAGCATTTCTATTTTTCTTCATGACCCAAAAACATGACTATGGTATGTTTTTACCAAAAAGTCTGTCTTAATTCGTTATTGATATAAAATATTCCAGCAATGCTTTTTAATGAAAAATAAAATTACAGGCTTTTCTAAAAATTCTGGATTTACTTTGAAACTCTTAATCCTTAGGCATTTAGGTTTACTTTGTTCTGCATGTCATACACATTGAAAAACTACTGCATCTGTGGTGAGGTTTATCTTTATATGCTGTTGTAAATTTAAAATTGTGTAGTACTGTAGGTGCTTCTGCTCAGGAAGTACAGTGGGTCATTTTGTTTGTTTTTTACTTTAAAAGCACTCATGCAGATGTTTGTGTTTAAACAGTCTGACAACTTCCATGTCAAAGAATTCAAACCTTCTAAACATCTCATACAACAGAAATATAAAAATTTACACTGCCCTTTGTTAGACTTAGTGATGTTGATGCAACTTACTTCACAAAAGTAGAATGGCTGGAGGAATCCTGGGAAACCTCCCAGCTTTGAATATTAGATGTTCTTAATAACAGTATAGTACTCTGATAAGAATTTTCTTTTACTTCCTCTTTAAAATTAAAATGCCAAGTAGTTATTTTGTTTTCCTCACATTGTAGAATACCATGTTCAGTTATGAAATGTTTTGCTTTTGTAAATTCAAAACAGTTACTCCTAGAAAAGCTTTATGTTCTGTCTCAGACTGTTTCCTATAAATATTCACCCAGAAATTACAAAACCAGCTTATTTGAGCATTCAATATATTTTTCCACCCTGTATTGCACACCATTGTACACCAGGGTGGTGATTTTTACATATCTCTGTTGGTGTTGAGAAAAAGAGTCATGATGAAGATCCAGTACTTATATCAAATTACCTGTTCTGTGAACAAGTTCTTCAAGACTCTTTGAAAGATTTTTGTGTGTTCTTATTTAGGTGTGATGAGCTGATGAAGTCAGGGTCGGTCTATCTGTCAATGACAGAAGAATT
The DNA here is from genome assembly GCF_049639895.1 of Pseudopodoces humilis. Taxonomy (NCBI): domain Eukaryota; kingdom Metazoa; phylum Chordata; class Aves; order Passeriformes; family Paridae; genus Pseudopodoces; species Pseudopodoces humilis. The sequence continues at coordinate 123,684,746 of NC_142200.1, forward strand.
TGTATAATCTTTCAGGTACAGTTTTCTAGCTAACGAGAGCATATCCAGTCGTATTTCAGTGCAGTTTAACAACCAGGTAGCTATAAAGGAACCTAATAAGAATATATGGGCTACAGAAAAGATCTTGTACTTTTAAGAGTGCTCCTTCAGGGTTTAGGCCATATTCCCTCTGACCTCAGTTCAGGGCACATGCCTGATAATTGTGGTCACTCCATGAAGCTTTTTCATTTTGGATCTTACATTAGTGACTCAAAATGCTGTCCATCTAAACGAAGAGATGACCCTTTCAGTATCCTAGTACGATGATATATTGAGACAGTGAGTTCTGCATGATTAGTCCAGGACCCTAACTAAAATGATAAGAACTCCTATGGGGGTGGAGTAATGCTTTCATCATCTAGAAACCTTGAAAGCTTCTGTAATTCATCCATAATTCATCTGCCATCTTAAGGTAAAATTAAATAAAAGCATTATTTTCAAAATACAAAGTAAACTACTGTGGAATGTGGACTTTTAATGACAGCAGTTGTAGAACTGAGACATTCTTGCTTTGTTTATTTGTACTAAAATCAGGTCAAAATCTATGTATCCTGACAAGTTACAACTGCTTAGATTTGTTATTCCGTGAAGCTCCGGTTTGTCTTGCGTTATTTACATTCTTGGCCGGTTTTCACTGGAAAGCATCACCAGCAGAAAAGGTTTTCCAATTCTTGTACGTATTTCTTGTCATGTTCTGCAGTTTTCATTCAGATTCAAATGCTTCATCCCTTCCCCATGTCGAGTTCTTTAATTTATTCGGGAAAAGTTTCATTACTCCTCCCCTTGTCTCGTTTGCTGCTCTTATTCTTTGGAAATGCAAATATGTATTTGACAGAGCAGGTGCCATCTCTTTTAAGCTGAGAGCAAATTATTAACCCATGAAGGAATAAAATGCTATTCCTCTCCAGGGAACATGATCTACATATCCCAATATGAGATCTTGTTTCTGAGCCTTGTGTTTTCATATCAACATGTATGTTGTTAACTATGCTTCACAGTAGCAAATGATTATGAATCACATGTGTAGATCATTATTGCATGTCAATATCAAAATTTTTTTTCATCCAGTTCTATGTTTGAGGGACATGCAGACAGTGTACAGAGGTGCATTGAACCAGTCTGTCTGCTTTCTTTATATAACCTAAATGTCTCAAACACTTGAAACCACTGTCTTCTACAGCCATTTAAATGTTTTAGGGATATGCCAGAAACAGTGTGGTTGTTTAAAGGAAAGTTCATTGTGAAAAGCACAAAGTTCAGAGAGATTTTAAACTGTTAAAAAATACAGCACCTGAAGGCAGAACAGCTGTGGTAATGATTTTCAACCTGTGGGTGTTGAAGAAGAGAAGATAATACTGAGTCTTACCTTGTCTTCAACAATGTTGTCATTGATTCTTCAGATTTAACACTTGCTCCACTGAGTATTTCTTGATTTAAGATAGCCTAATAGAATGGAAGAAGAGGAGGGAAGGAAAGAAATTTCATGACAGCATAACCTTTCTGGCTTAATACTTTAAAAGCCTTATACTATTTAATATCTTAAAATGGTTGTAAATAGCATGATGAAGACCTTACATATGGTCATTAAGTTTATCATGGAGAAGAATCTTGTGTATTGTAGGCGAATTCTTTTGAAGAGTTGATAATGCAGATTACATTCCTCTATATAGTTGGAGTTGGAGTCTGTAAATGACAGGAAGCATAATTAAAAGTAAATGGAATGTATTAATTGGTTATTATCTAGATCTTTTTGAAAACTATATATTTCCAGTAAAATATTTTGTTTGTATGCCCCTTCTTGTGAAAGTATGTGTTGTATATGTAGCAAGTGAACATCCACACTACAGAGTGTGGTAAACATTGTAGCATTTATACTTTTTTCCAGAGACAAATAATTATTATTAATGAGTTTGTCTGGTTTTTGTGTGTTTTGTTTTTTGGTTTTTTTTTTTTTTTTTTGGTGGGGTTGTATTTTTTGGGTGGGTTTTTTTTTTGTTTTTCTGGGGAAGTCAAATCTGCACATTGTACTAAAAATTCAGTGTGGCTTTTTTATGTCCTTACCAAGTCACTATTAGTGGGGCAGGTGAATGGGGTAGTTCTTCATCCTTCTTAAAAGCATAAGGACAGCTTTACTGGATGAGTGTCTGTCTGGACTAGTATGATGTCTCCTAACAGTGATTATGAAGAAAAGAATAGAAGAATAAGCTGAGGATGTCCAGAGTGTTCCTTCAGGTTCTAACACTCTGTATACATTTATATTTTAAAGACGTCTGAGATAGGCCAGTTTAATTTTGAAGATGGAAGAATTCTAGTGTACTCTCACTTTTTATGTTCCATCTTTTTTGTCCTCTTTTTCCAGTTCTACTGTTATCAGATTTGCAAGTCTGAAAAAACCCTTCATTATTCAGAATCCAAATATACCAGGGATCTGTCTATACAAAGAAATAATTTTTTTTTTATTCTGAATTTTTTTTTCTGAATACTTTCTCTTTTGAATGCTGTCAAGCACTGAGCTGATCTTTTCTGATTATAATTCCAATTTTTTGCTACGTTTCTGAGTGGTAGCTCATCAGTGATGAGCTCACTGGTCATCACTTTAAGTGCATTGCTACTTTTTTTTTAATGTACATTACTTTAGATTTATCAATGCTGAGTTATATAAATCTGTTCCAGTGGGAAGTGGAGGACAGCATTAGCAAGCAAGAGAAAGGACAATCAGACTATTAAAGGATTTAGGACCTATATCATACCTAAATTAAGTTTCTACTCTCTAAATCCTTTCCTGTATCTATCCTTAAAAACATTTTGGTGTCTGTGTTAAATATTTCATTGGTATGGATGTAATAACAGCTAGAATAATGACTTACTAATCCATTGGAAAAGGGTTGTTTTTCTTTGTGAATAATATATAGTGAACTTAAAATTTTTTAAAAGATACCCTATGCAACAATATCATGTGTCACACCTATTACATAAATTTAGTAATTTAAAGAATTAAAACCAAAAATATTTTAAAAATATTTTTGAAATGTTTACTTTTTTTGCTTTTCTGTGTTTTCCAATCTTCTAATCTTAACCTAGTACAACATATTCTGCTGCCTAGCACATCAATACTTGGACTTTGTTAATTTAGAATATGGATGTGTTTATAAAAGTATTTGTGTATATATAAATATGTGTATATGTAAGTATATATATAACTTCTGTATAAATTTCTATTGACTACTTGCTGAATATGTTTAGCAAATATTTATTGCAGTTGTGAAAATGATTAAATTTATAGCAGTCAGAATCTGTCTGACAGTTTAGTTACTTACAGGAATTGCACTTTGAAGTGGTAGTTAGAGAAACAGTTCCTACCCAAGTGACTGACCCTGGCTGGGGTCACATTAGATCTGAAGTCCAGTACATGACGAATGTTTTCATTTCAATCATATTCCCAACAGAAGCCAGCTCTGTAACTAGGACTGTCTGTGTATGCATTACTACTAAATATTTGGCCTTATATTGCAATATTTCTGTTATTATTTTTAAAAAAATCAACGTCTCCATGGTCATCCTCTTTTCATATAGCAGTGGGAACATGGAATTGATCACATGGATCATGGTGCCTAGTCATTTATAACCTCAGGAAATATGTCATTAGGTGCCTCGTGCAGATTGGGGTTCACTGAGCCTCGATTTTACACACCTTTACCAGAAGCCACAGAATGTCCCTATGTTATGTTAAAACATAACCTGAGATTTATAATACCAGACTAAGTCATTAAAACAAAAATGTTACAAGAAGAGAGGACTAAATAGACAGATAATTTTAGTTTAGAATAAAATCTAATAGTGTATCTGTCTGCCTTCTGTGCTCATCTGTGAAGATATTTAAGCAAAGCTGTTACTGTCATAATTTTTTAAGGTCTCGTATTCCAAATATTGAAGAAGGTGTAAACAGCATTACATCTCAATTTTGAAGTGTGACTGTTCACACTGGGAGGCTGTTTCCAAGGATTGTACTTCTGTGAATTTGATGAGCACACTTAATTGAAAACAATATATTTCCCATAAATTATCCTGTATGGACTACTCATCATTATTTATAATGCTTGTAAATACAAAATGCTTATAAAGTATGTAGCTTGGAATTACATCATTTTTTTAATCCTTTTAGTAAAAGTTACAGTTCTGTGACATGTTACATGAATCTAAGATAAATATTGTCTGGTATTTTATGCTCTGAACTAATGAGATAGACCTGTGCCCCTTGCTAGGTGTACAGTAGAAGAATTTACATTACAAAGAAATCAAAGCAATTTTAGCTCAGGAAGATAGGTCTTTAGTAAAAACTATTGAAAAGTTTCTGGACTAGTAAAATTAATGAATACTGAATGCTGTCAAATGACTGTATTAGTCTGTGGATCTGAATGTAAGAGGGTGAATATGGTAAAGCAAGGCAGTGGTAAATGAGGAAGGCTGATGCTATCAGACTCCTGTTCCCACTCCTTTTAAAGTTTACTTATTCTAAGTGTATTGAGATATGAGCAATGTTTCTTAAACTTCAAAGTTTTGATGAAAAAATGTTGTATAGTTTAAAATCAATGCATCATAATTCTTACTCTTGAGGTGTGGCCTCTGGTGTTACGAGTTTATTTTCTGTGTATTTGTGTCATTGCTCTTGTAGCAGATGCATGGAAAGCATATGCAGATAACTTCTAACCCCCTCATACTTTGAGGGAGTTGTATTATACCATGATGAATTCCTGCCTCTGGAGCTTGAACTTTTAACTTATTTTTTCTATTTGTCTTGACCATGCTATATTGAAACTGTTTACAAATCTGTTTTCTAGAAGTAGGTAAAATATATACATTAATTCTTAGAGAATTAAAATTTCAGTCATCAGTCTCAGATACAGTCCTCTCTCCTAGAGCACTGTTGTTTCTGTGTATTGCTCTACATTGTTAATTAGCTGTGCATTATGTGATAGGTTTTTTTTTTTGGTTGTATAGATGCTATGGTAGTAAGAGTCTTAGAAATATGAAATCATACCAATATAATCTAGAGAATTCTTTAGTTACAGTATATATTTCTCACTCCCCATGAAAATACTTAGACATATATAGAACTAGGTCTGTAAAATAAAAATGTTAATCTCTGCATGTAAGCCTTTTCCTACACTGTAGAATCATAGTCAATGAAATGTGCATCAGATGAGCTCAGCTCACAGTTATTTCCCTTATTGTCCATTCTTTTTTGTAATATTTTATAAGAAATACTTGTTACATTTCCTCAAACAGATCACCAAAAGAGCAGCTGAAGAAAGTTGTAACTATGGTTGACTTATATTCCATTTTACATCCCCTGACTGCCCCTGGAGCCCTGGTTTTTACATCTCTGCTGCTGCTTCCTTCATTTCCATGTCCTTGAGCTGTTCCTGCTGTTCTTTTTCACTGGATGTTGATAATGCACTCGGGGGATTAGGAGCTGTGAAAGTGAGACCTGCTTGACCTCACCTCAAATGGTGATAAGGCACAGCTAGTGGTGACTATGGTGGAGGTAACTACAGAGAGAAACTGAATTTCTACTCTACAAGTCAGCTATTTTGGTTTTTTTGGTTTTTTTTGTGGTTTTGTTTTTTGTTTTTGTTTTATTTCTGTTTGGTTTTGATGAGGTTGGTTTATTTGGCTGTGAGTGTGTATGTCTCGAGATTGGGGGAAACTGGCATGTCTAGGAAATTAAGGGGGGAAAAGAGAAAGCATCACAGTATGCTTTATTTATTTATTTATTATATTTAATTATTTATGTAAAGAATGTTTGCCTTGCAGAGTAGGTGAGAGCTTTCCCCCCTGCCCCACTCTTCTGGAATAGAATTCCAGTAAAACTTGAGGATGCTTTCATGTGTTTGACTTAGTTGTGTGTTTTTTCAATTTCTATATCTACTTTGATTAGTATGGACCTGATAGAGGATAGGGAGTTTGCTGGTATCTCTCTACTAGTGGGTAGTCACTGCTCAGATTGTCTTATGCACAGTCACACTTGATTTACTTTTTCTTTCAGTGTGGATTGGCTGTATTTCCATTTCAAAATATTTACTTTTCTACTTGGGATGATTACAGCAGTTAGTGATATATGAAGAGTCATTCTTCTTTTCTGTTTACTGAGTGCTGTGGCTAAAATTTAGCAGTGTGCAGAAGTGAGCGGCTCCTAGGCAAAGATGCTTTGAGCTGAATGAGTCTTTGCTTTTCAAATGAGGGCATGGACTGTATTATTTGTACATATTGCACTCTGAGGATTGCTTCTTTAGACACCCAGAGTGCTACTGCTGAGGATGGTTGTGAGAAGATAACAGATACTGACTGCCAGAGCAAAGCAGAAGTAACAGTTGGTAGGAACAACCAGGCACAAGCAAATATAATCTGTCATTTCTCTCCACCTTTTTTTTCGTGTGTGTATGTGTGAGAGAGATGTTTACAACCGTTTTCTTGATAGGTTAAAACACAGTGATAAATGGTTGTGTGTTTGAGAGATACTCTGGAAATGCCATTGGGTTTTTCTGTTAACCTGAATGGAACCGTAGAGATCACACCTTGCTCAGGCAGAGAATAAAAACTACATCTGCTGATGGGTCCTCATGAATCTCAAGAATTCGAGAATGGGAGGTGGAAGATTGAAGAACATCACATTCCTTCCCTAGGGTGAAAGGGGCCAGGACTGCTCACAGTCTGTGTGCCAGGCAATGTGCTGTGGCTTTGGAATGAGTAGGGCAAGGAATCTTTGAGGGCATGGCCCCTAGTGAATTCCAGAGCCCAAGAGGAACAAACACATTCTTTTGGTGAGTGAGCAACATCCAGTTAGAGAGGTGTGAAGTGGTGCTCAGCAGAAAGGAGCACACTGGGATCAAGGATAAATTGGAGGCTCTCATGTCTGGAAGGTGTCAAGGGCATAAAAGGTTCTTTGGTAAGGGAAAGAAAGATGTGTCTTCATGTTGATGTTGCAATTACTATGATTTCATATCAAGTTGTTAGAAATTTTTTATAATGTTTTTCTTTTTCTTTTTTTTTTTTTTTTATTGCTAGGATTCCAGTTTGGGCCTATTTTGACAGGCATATCATCTGCATGACTAAAGCCATTCTAAATATGAAAAAGAAATGCTGCCTTACATCATTCATATTCAAACAGACCCAAACCAGACCAGTCCCAAAGCCAGATCACCCATGTGAAGTGATATTGCAAAGCCAGTGACATTCTTTTTGTGTGCTGTGTGGGGGGGTGGGAGTTAGATTCAACATACATCTTGTGTATTTTAAAATTACTATTTGTATCTGTAAAATTTGACTAACAAATACTAATAATCTAAGAATATTGGCTGTTGCTATTTATTATTAGGAATTATTAGGTAACAGCCATTTAATGAAGTTCATAGGAACTTTTGTTCTGTTTGTAAATCAGACATGAGATAACATGAAGCTGTACTGATGCAGAACATTATTGTTCTTTTGAAAGGGGTTTCAGACTTAACCAGGGAATTTCTGGGCATTTTCCTCTGTGTATCTGTTATAAAGTAACAGCTCTGGTGCGCTGTAAATAAGGATAGTATGCTTCTTTATAGTAAGTATTTGTTTATACAATCAGAAATCTGAACTTTTTGCATACTTCGGTGTTTTACAGTGATCTCATTTTCAAAAGTAACCAAAGATGGAAGGCCGTGGTGTTCAGCATTAAAATTTATAGTTGCTCTCTGTGTCAGAGAAATAGTCTTAAAAGAGAGTAGACAATAACAAGACATGACTATATTTTTTCTTTATGTTCTTATAGAGCAGGTGAAGTGCATTTAAGGTATTTGTCATGATGAAGTTTGTTCACAGTGTTGACACAGGCTGAAAGAACTGTCCCACTCTTTCTCCCAGTCCATGGGCCTTTGTGTGGCTGTGTCATCTGCACTGTTTGCAGTGCATCTTCTGTGGGGACTGAGATGGCACAGTCAAATGTGAGAGTAGTACTAGACTGACAGATCACCACTTCTGGCCACTCCAGGACTGTGGCTCCATGGCTGCTTACTTTTGTGACATGAGTGATGCTGTTGGCTGCTCTGCTGCTGCCACAGCAGCACAGGGTGCTACTGATGGGGGTGTGAGTGGGAGGGAAGGGAGCCAGCAGGACTCATCTCCTGGGAAGGCTGGGACTCCCCATGCAACCCCTGCATCTGCAGCCATGGAGCTCTTTCCCGTATGTTACAGTCAGGCCATGAACCTCACCCATTTAGGAATAGATGAATATTAAGAGCTTAACTTAGTGGAAGTGTTACAGCTCTCTAAATTTTTCAGAATGTTTTTCATGAAAAGTATTTAAGCTAGGTAAAGAAAGTACTTTGGGACATGTTGTTCCATTTATTTTTTAAGACTATCCTCTGTAGAAATCATTGGAGAGTTTTTAGAACAGATGGCATGATGTGGGCCATTGTAGTGCAATTTTCTTTGGAAAATTCTGTGTCCCAGGGCAAGTTTACCACAAATGGAGCAATCGTGATGTCCCACAAAAGAGAAGACATGTGTTTTTGCAACATTTGATAGATCTGAAAAGTATGCATAACTCTGCCAACTCTGCCAAGCAAGCAAGTCTATTTTCAGTAAAATATTTTGGGGCTTTTGGAGTATTTTGAAAATGATAGTATGGTAACTACTCTGGCTATTCAGGAATACTTATTACAACCAAAATTTTAAACATCAATAAGTAGAGTATTATTTGAATTTATGACTGTCAAGAAGACATGTTTGATCTTTCTCCCCTTGAATTTTTGGCAGAAAAAGAATGTTCATTTTTTTGTTAATGCTGTTTACTGATACATTTTATTTCATATGTATGGATTTTAAGGACATAAAGCAAAGGAATACTGCATAGATAACAAAATAGAAATAATGTAGAGTAATCTTTTTGGTTCACAAATAATCAGTGGATTTATCTAGTCTATTGTCTGTGCTAACTTGGACTTGGTAATTAAGCAACACTGTTGTAAGAGGTCTGCTTTTGTTTTTAATACTTGTTAAAAAGGCTAGATATATTTTGTGAATAATAAAAGTAGAGATGAAATATGCAAAAGAGCATGAAATATTACTTATTTTTGTCAAAATATTCTGAGGTATCTATGTAGAAATATTTGTGCTCATGATTTCACCTGTATTATAGGTAGGTTTCTAAAATACTAGCAATGACAGGATAACAGTTATTTTCAATAAACTTATCTTGAATAAAAATGAAAATAGGAAACATAAACATATGATGTACATATATTTACAACAAGGTATTTTACAATGGATTTTTTAGGTATGCTAAATCAATGTTTTTAATTCTTCTAAGATGCCAAAAGAAATAACTTTCTTATTTTAGTTGTGCCAATTTAAGAAATGTAAGCTAAATCTAGTGATGCAGTTTGTGCCTGGGAACCTTGAGAACTGGAAACTGCTAGCAAACATTAGACATCTTTAATAATCTCTTGAATAATCATTTGTTTTGTGTATCTAAGGAGGCAAAAATCTAAAAAAGACTAAATGCACTGAGTACTTCTAGGCTTCTAAAAGCAGAGGATTTGGCATTCTGCAGTTTTGTATTCCAACCAGCATCAGCTTTTTCATAATTTCTGTTTGCTCTTCTTCAGGTACATACCTGTTCTTCCCTCACAGGGAAAGACAGCAGAGCAGTTGAGATTCAAAACAAAGTGGTCTGTTTTTGGTTTTGGCACATTGTTCAGAATCTCCATCTTCCTTGTTTTTTAGGGTGCTTTTACTGGGACAAACGAGTGGATACATTAGGAGTGTTTCTGGTCCTTGGGGTGTAGGCTTAGCCCTGGGTACCTCCCCAGCACCATTTTGTATAGAGCTTGATTGTGCTGAGGAAAAGGGATGGAGCTGCTGGAACTGGATGGGAGCTGTGACATTTTCTAACCAGGTTCCCAGCATGAGTGACTGCAAAACCGGGACTCTGAAGTAAACCACAGTATAAACCTTAAGTAATCTAAAAAGAGCCCCAGATTCCTATGATGTTGTTATTGTTGTGTATATGTAGTTAAATCTGTAAATGACATGGTTTCATCAAAAATTCATGTGTTAATTAATGGTGTATTAACTAAAGCTAGCTGTACATGAGATACAGGGAATTCTAATTAAAATTCTGAAGCTTGCTTAGTGAGATAACCATGATAGTTTTTACAGTCTACAGCTCTATTTTAAGTTATTAAATAAATTTTTTTATGGATTTAGACTTAAATTTCCCAATTCCAACTTTATATGATAGACAAAGATAAAGCTGTTAAATACAACTGATTTATTGACCTGCATAAACTAGCATGGTTTGTGTTTAAATATATTCATTTAAAAATTTCAGTTCAGTTCCTGACTTTTCTACACATGCTTTCTGTGTGATAGCAAGGAAATTATTTAAAAACAAATGCTTCAGTGTGTGAAATGACTTTGAAATGCAATAAGTAATGCCAGCTGAGATCTAGTTACTTATTAAAATTCACCACTAGGTCTGTATTAATTTTTAGGAATTCCAGTTCTTCACTTCCTTTCTGTAAATTGGAATATTTCTCCTTTTTTTTATTTTCTAGTCCTTGTACTTAGAAGAATGCTGGTCTGTACCGTTGTCCGGTCTGTGGTATGGTCACCAAATCATACAATGGTTTGGGTTGGAAAGGACACTATAGGTCATGTAGTTTCAAACCCCCAGCCCCACAACCATTGTTAAGGACACCTTCCACCAGACCAAGTTGCTCAAAGCCCCATCCAACCTGACCCTGAATGTTTCTGGGAATGAGGCATCCATCACCACTCTGGGCAACATGTTCCAGTGCTTTACCATTGACATGTATAAAATTTCTTCCTAGTATCTAACCTAACCCCACCCTCTGTCAGTTTAAAGCTCCCCTTGTCCTATCGCTGCCTGCACTTGTAAAAAGTCATCTTTCTTGTAGGACCCCTTTAGTTACTGGAATGCTGCTGCATGTTTTCCCTGGAGCCTTCCTCAGCCAACAGCCCCAACTTTCTCTGTCTCCGTGGGAGAGGGACTCCAGCCCTCTGGTCATCTTTGTGTCCCTTCTCTGGACTCTGTCCAGTAGGTCCATGTCCATGTTTGGGGCTTCAGAATAGGATGCGACACTCCAGGTGGGCTCTCACCAGAGTGGAGCAGAGGGGCAGAATCCTGTCCTTTGCCCTGCTGGCCATGTTGCTTTGGATGCAGCTCAGGATACAGTTGGATTTCTGGGTTGCAGGTGCACATTCTTGGGTCATGTACTGCTTGTGCTCGAAAAATCCCAAGTCTTTCTCCCCACGGCTTCTCTCAACCCATTCTCCACCCAGCCTTTATTTGTGCTTGGAACAGCCCTGATCTAGGTTTGGGACCACTTAGTACTTGGTCTTGTTGAACTTGATGAGATTTGCATGGACTTGACTCATAAGCCTTTCAAAGTGCCCCTGGATATCATTCCTCCCCTTCAGTGAGTAAATCTTATCTCAGTTTCTGCTTTTATAGTACAAGCACATAACTACTAATTATGTTGTTGTTATTACTTGACATTTTTCATCTGTTCCATTGGTTTAGCCAGGTTATAAAGAATAAGCAGAAAAATTAAGTGTATTTAGGCACTAGATGTCAGAGTGCAGACACTCTAGTTTGGGTCAGAAAAGAAATAGATTCCCCAGGCTGCATAATTTCACTTGTCCAGTTCATTAGTTCATTTTAACTCTGGGGTTCCTGCCTGTGCAGTCTAAGCAGCTAAGTGTAAACAATAGCACCTCAAATTCTGAATCACATATTTGGATGGATGCACATCACCTGAGAGTGGATCACCTTTCTCAGTGGTGAATTTTATTTATTTGCTTTTTCTTCTTGTGGATAATAGTAATTTTTTCTTGGGGAAAACACCACATGTTACTGGCAGGCCTCAAATGAGAAAACAGAGGGGCTGTCTTGATTTACTGCAAACATAAGCAAAACCTCTTAATTATGAAAATTATTGGGGTACAACAAAATCAGTTCTGTGAATTTCCATTGGAACATACTAGTAAGTTTGTTAAGTTTTTCTTATATTTTTGAGAAAGAAGGTTTTATGAGGCTTTAGATGATCTTTGGAAAAGGTTCCCAGAAGATAAGACTTTTGTTTCATGAGGAAGTGTAACTTTATCATTTAAAATACAGCCTTTGGAAAAAGAACTTCTTATGGAATGGTTTTAAATAACAGATTTAAATAGAGTCATTTTTATCTCTTTTTAATGACATGAGCTATTCCAAAATGGGATATTAGTAAACTGAGTGATTTACAGATTACATAGGTGATATGTTGTGATATAAAGAAGGTACAAGTAGAGAAAACTCTTTTAGGCTTATTTCACATGTAGAAGGATTCAACTGTGCATATTTTAATACTGGGCATGTGAAAGGAATGACTCATAAATAACAAATCACTTAGTAAAGTTGAACAGATATTCTTTACTGTGAGGGTGGTGAGGCACTGGAACTGGTGAGGCTATGAGGGCTGCCCAGAAAAGTTGTACATACCCCATCCCTGGAAGTGTTCAAGAGCAGGTTGGATGGGGCTCTGTGAAAACTGGTCTAGTGAAAGGTGTCCTGCCCTTGGCAGGGGAATTGGAACTAGATGATCTTTAAGGCCCCTTCCAACCCAAACCATTATATGACTCTATGATTTCTATGAACATAACTGTCTTTAAAATTCACACATTCTCTGATTGATGAAAGTGAGTTTTACATGGGTGTCTCCTGGGAAGAGTGTTATATAAGTAAATCCTCTGCCTGTTGGTAAGAGTAGACAACACAAGGAAAATCTCTTTGTTTGAAAACTTCTATTAATCAAATCAGAAAAGTAGAAAAGAGAATAATTCTTAACCCCCAAAAATATGCTTTTTAAAAAGTTGTTTTCATATTCCTGTCTTGCAAGATTTCAATGGAATTCAAGCTCTGTAATATAAATATTTTATATGCAGCCTTCTCATAAAGCATCTAGACCTTTTGTACAAGTAGATGGAAATACTATTACAGTAGTTGCTAAGTATAAACTGAACTGTATAAAGCAAATATAGGGTAAAAAGCTTGAAAACGAATGAAAGATGAAATGTGATTTAACAAGCTTATGCCTATTCATAACTCACAAGTTTTTTCTTCATAGTTTCTCTTTAGTAATAGAAAGCTGAGAATAAATATTGTAGGTAATTTTGCCATATTCAGGGTCGTGTTGAAGTTCTGCAGGACCAACTTTTAGACTCTAGTATTTGTCAGTGTAAACCAAATTTTAAACAGTTCTGTTTGAGACAGCTTTGCTTCAGTGAGTAGACCTTCAGTTGGCTTAAGGTAATTATACAGGTGTGATCTAAAAGTTAAGTTTTAGGATCATAAAGTTTGAAGCAGAGGAAACAACTGAGAAGGACTTGAGCATCTGACTTGCAATGCATCAATTGTGCGGTGTGTTCATCCCAGTGTTTTGGTGGAGAAGCCAACAAAACCAACAGCAGGGATTGCAGATTGAAGGCAGAAAGGCTTCTCTATAGATATGACATAGTGCACTAGGTACAGGTTTGGAATTGTTCACAGTTAGTGCTGCTTCTATTCAAGTTAAGAATATGAATTCCTGGAGGTAGTACATCTCTAGTTAGTATTGCCAGGAATGGTAGTGCTCCTACCTGATACTTCTGTCTCCGTAGGAATAGAGTCCAGGAGATTTAATCATATAATTGTTCCTCATATAGAAGCACAAATGTAGTGTTATCCTGTTGCCATCTATTTTATTACACTTTTTTCTTTGTCATTGAAAAGGAATTCTTCAACAATTTAAGCATGGAAGCAACAATGAATCCTTGAGTTTCTTTTTGTGTTTGTATATTTATTCTACTTTCCTCACTTTATTACTGTCTTTGATTTCTGGCTCTTCATTAGTTATCATATTCTGCTATATAAGCCATTTTGATGTAAGGCATAAAAATATATTAAAAACAGATTAAATGTTTCATTTCTCAGTAGATGTGTTTATTTTGAAAGGAAATGAAAGGAAATGTATAAAACATGGTTTATGTTTTGCTTTGTAAAACTGTGGTATGCACAAAAAAAGATTAATATTTTAAGTGATAGTATTTATGATTCAGAAGTGAACATATAGATGATTTTAATTTTATGGCAAATATAGCAATAACAAAAAAAGGCTGACCTGCACTGTAAAAGTGTTCCAATATGAAGGTTATTTGGTAATCGTTTGGCTCTTGGACTACAATTTGTGGATAGGATTTAAACTCCCTTGGGCAGAATTGGGTGGGTCTCCAGAGGAATTGCAGAGGATGAGGAAACACAAGCATCAACATTCAGCAAAGTCAGGGAAAATGGTTTCAAATTTCAAGCTGAAGTCTTACTAAGCAGGTTGAGATTTTTTCATCCAACAACTGCACTTTTAAAAGTGAGTAGCTTGCTGGAGTGAAATGGTACTTCCCATATGTTTATCCTGTCTCTCTTCTCAGGTCTAGTTGGGCATGGCTTATTACTGTATCTAAGCAGGTTGTTCCCAAGTTTGTCAGTCCTATAGGCAAAAGGAAGTGGAATGTGGCAAAATCGGGTGTTTGTCCTCACAGGGCTGTGAAGAGAGGTTATGCTGTTGCCCTCAAGATGTCAGGAGGGACGAAGTCCCACCAGTGTCTCTTCAGCATATATTTAGAAGTCTATAGATAAAAGAAGCAAAACTCAAATCAAATCCTGAAGGGGTATGTGTGTGCATTCCAGACCTGCAACAGTATACCAGCTACCCATTTCTCTGAAACCTTATAATAATGTAGCATAAGTTGATCTTACTCTTTACTTAGTTTGAAGTTTCCTGCATGTTTTCTTAGACTTGAGCAACTGTTTTTTTCTGAAAGCTTCATGTGTTAGAAAATATTCCTTTCTGCCAGTCCCACTCTTCTCCTGTCTGTAGAGAATCATACCTGCGGTAGCAATAATTTCAGTGTCAAGGACTACTGTGTGAAAACATAAGCTAAATCTTTGGAGAATTAATTGCAACATTTAATGAGAGAAAATAATTAGATAGAATTCCAGAGGAAAACATGGTAGAATAAGATAACAGAAACGCGGAGATTCTCCCAAGAGAAAAAATATATTTAACATGCAAGCATAATATAAGCTAGCTCAGACAAAGGATTCCCCAGGGTTAAAGGAGACAGGATCAACTTTTTTTTTTTTCTTCTTCCTTTTGAGATGGGAAGAACACTGAGAAACTCAAATTAACAAAAGTAAACATACTGAGAACTGAACACCATGGTAAAAGGACACAAACTTGAATTGTATAAAACTGTAATTATGTACCTTTGTCAGTTAAAAGTGAAATCAAATACCAATTTTAATTTGTTAAAAATTCCATGGGAACGATGTCACTTCTTAGCTACAAAGGATTCTGAAGTAAGTCGTGTACTGGAGTCAGTAGGTGAAAGACATAAATTTCTCTGTTGTCTTCTGATATTGCTCTGAAAAAAACATCAGCGTAGTTAACCAAGAAGAGGTAGGGTTTTCCTATCTGAAAGATAGTGAAATGTCTTAAAAGTATTTAAGTTTTTAAGTCTGTCTGGGTGGGATGGACAGAGAGACAAACAAATGGAGGACCCTCAGTCAGAAAATGCACTTCTCTGCCGTCTCTGACCAGATCTCTAGAGCGTAGTTCTGCAAATGCCAATTCTCTGTCTCAGTTAACTCAATGGCAGTACATGAACAGCAGGAAAATCATTAAGGGTACAGAAAGAGATAAGAGACTGAAGGTGTGTTTATGCTGCAGAAGGATGTGATGCCAAGCTGCCTTTAAGTAATGGTTTTGGGTATTGAGAGCTGTGGACCTGTGACAGCCTGGACTTCTGAATCCCTTGGATATGTGCACAGGAGGTCAGGCAGAGGTGCAGAGCCTACTCTGATGCTTTTGGTGCTGAGCTTGGATTTTTCCTTCTGCTTTTGTTTCAATAAAACTGCCTCACTCATGCTCTACTTGTGCATCCGCATCTCTAGTGTCAGTATGGACATGTCACCAGAGCAAATTCTAGGAACATGCAAAAGGCAATGCTCACTGATCCTTCACAAAGCTAGAAGTTATTGTCTTGTTAGAGCTGAATTTGAACGGGTCAGGAATTTTCTGTGTGAATAGGGAGCTGTACTTTGAGATGCTGTTGCCACAACATAGTTACTTCAGATGCAGATAGGCATTCTTGTCGGCAAGGGGCCACCTTACTTTGATAACCCATTCGGTATCTCACGATCATTGAACTTTTTAATAGTAAAGCTAATGAAGAAATACAAAACCATTTGTAGTTGTCTAGAAGGCTCCATACTATCTCAGTGGAGAGTGACAGTGCCAGCTATTCATATCCCAGGACTGCAGTACTTTCATCAACTTCTCCCTACAGCCCTTTCCATAGGGGGAAAAATAAAAATTCCACATAATGGAATACAACCTAGCATGATCTTCTCCTATGAAATCTTTTAACCTGTCTGTCAACCTGATCTTTATTCTCTATACAGATTTCCTATTGATTAAACCAGGTTTGTATTTTCACAAGTTTTTTATGAGGAATTCCATTGCCCTGTTCCCAGTTTGTTTTAAAATTACGCAAAGCGTTTGAATGAGGACAGCAGTTAACAAATCTTTTCCTCTAGCACTGTGGAACATTTTTGTCACAAGACTAAAGAACATCTCTTCAAAGGCTTATTTCCAAGCATGAAGGAGGAATTTCTGCCCCAGGAAATTATGGATCATCAGAATTCTTCCTCAGTTGTAAATTACACTTTTCAGCTTTGCTCTCCTGTAATGTAATCACCCCTAGAGCACCTAAATATGGAGAGATTAATTAAATCCAACAATTAAACAAAAAATCCCTGTAGTTTACTGCCAACAAAAGTTAATTGTTAGGCAGAATTTAGAGGTTGCTCCATGAGAGAGAAATGAAAGTAAAGAGGAAGAGCATGTGGGAGATAATAGCCAAAGACCTTAACCTCTGTTGATACGGGCTGGAATACTTGTGCTGCTGGTTGTGGGGAGGTCTGTGTAGAGCTCATATCCAGGGAGGCACTTCTGGAGCTGCCTTTCCTGGGGAGGATGGCAGATGCATAATTTGGAAGGCAGAGGCTGTCCTCAGTGTGTTTAATCCATGATGCTCTAGATTTTGGAGGAGTTTTGGTGGATATATAGAAGTAGTGGTGGGTGATGTTTGGGAGTTGTTTGAGAGACTGATTCATCCTCTCATCAGAGTGATTTATCTAGTGGACAACCTAATGTGCTGTGTTCCACAGAATTTATTATAGATTACGTAGATATACCTATAAAATCCAGTTCTTTCTGTTCCAGATTGCTTTTCTTTATTTATTAAAGAATATAAATTTTAGCTTTAGTGATTCAGCTTTTTGTATTCAAATAGTATATTTTTTTAAATTTACCAATTTCAAAATACTACCAGCTGTCTAGAAATTTTTTTATCTGACCAGTTTATTTTCTACTTCTGTTGGGTCAATTTTTCTCTCTCTCTCTTTTTTTTTTCTCCTCCTAGTTTTAATATGTTTATAATTAGTCACTTATAAAATCAAAATATTATTCACTGTGATCATTTAGTCATAAGTAAAATTATTTCAAATTTTAGTTGCCCTATGGAATAATTTTCTTGCTTGGTCATTTATGTAAAACACTAAGAAGAATGAGTAATTCCTTGACTTTTCTTTTCCAATTTTCACTTTTCAAATATGTTTTTGTAAAATTGTTACTGAGATATTTTTAATATTGGGAACAATTCCATGACTCTCACTTGGAGGAAATTTTTGAATTATGTACTACTTCTCTCATAAGCATAAAATAAATTCCAGTCTTATTTTTTTTATTTTTTAAAATTTATTTAGTTTTATTTTAGCTGTATTATTTAAAGAAAGAAAAAAAGCCTTTATATACTTTTGATGAACCATCAAAGATAAGTTGTGATATTTCCTTGTCCCAGATTCTCCTCAGGTTTCATTTATTTCAATATTCCTTATAATGAAAATAACACCGAGAAATTTGAATATAGTTCCTTTATAGTTCTACTTACTTGGTAGGTAATTCATGTAATAACCTGGAAATAGCAAGCCTAGCAGTTATAAAATTTACGATCAATCAGAAGTTTCTTTTAACAAATTCATATGCTGAAGTTAATGTACATGGAGAATGTCCTGGTTTTGGATAGGAGAGGGTTATTTTTAAACTAAATAGCTGGTACAGAGCTGTGTTTTGGATTTACTATGAGAATTATGCTGATAACAGAGTGTTTAGTTGTTGCTAAGTAGTGCTTACCCTAAGTCAAGGACTTTTCAGTTTCCCATGCTCTGCCAGTGAGGAGCTGCACAAGGAGCAGGGAGGGGCATAACCAGGGCAGCTGGCCAGAGGGATATTCCATATCATGGAATGTCATGCTGAGGGTATAAATTGGGAGAATTGGCTGATTGCTGCTCAGGAGAGGCCAGTTGCTTCTCAGGTGAGCAATTGTATTGTGCATCACTTGTTTCTCTTGGGTTTTATTCCACAATCTTCTTTTGATATCTCCCTTTTTTTTTAAGCAGTATTATTCTTAACAACTTTGCTTCCATTATTCAACTGCTCTTAAATCAATCCTAACTGTACTCGGTGATGTTGTTGTCTTGCATTCTGATGGGATTTTATCAGCACTCAGTTTTTGTTGCTAATATTTTTCCCTGTCACAAACTATAGTATTGGTGAAATGTTTTCACAAAGATTCACGTTTTCTGCTTAGCATGCCACAATAGGGTTTGTGTTGTATGTCCTCTTGGTGTTTACTGATATATTCCACATAAATAATTCAAGAAAGTGAGTAATTGCTTCTCTGAGGAATACAGTCCATATCTTTTTTATTAAAATTAAAATGGATGTTTTTACATGTCCCAGACCAGTACACTTGGGAATAAAGTAGTCAGTAAAACAAGTGTGCTTCTGAGTGGTGCTGTTCACTTCTTTAAAGGGAGAGATTTTCAGCTTGATACAGAAACTGTCACTGATTTCAGTATGTCTGTGTTTATAGTTCATATTTCAGAATTGTATTCATTTAGATCAGTAAGCATCCTCTACTAAATTGAAGGAAAAAAGTGTACTACTAAAAATACTCTATACTAAATACAGTGCAAAATAAGGGATGTTATGTAAGATATGCAATTTATGTAGGAAAAAGCTGTTGTGTTTTGTTATGTGGCTTAATTTTTTTTCATTCATGCCATTAATCCAGCAGCAATTATAATTACATTACTTATGTATTAGAAAGTAAAGAAACCAGAATGGTGATTAGCAGATATTTTGATTGTGTTTGTTGCCTGTCAGACTCTTCATACTAAACTTTAAACCATGCAAATTTGGAGTATTTCTGACATTAGAAACATTGTTCTCTACAAAGTGTAAAATTAATTGCAGGAACACCTACATGTGTCTTGTATACCTGTATATTAATGCCTGCATTTCCAGACAAGAAATCAATGATTGTTAGAATGTTTTGGATTTTTTTGAAGAACAGAGAGAAGTTTCAGGCGCACACGTAAGCATGTGTTATCTGACATGTAAAAATTCTCCTTTGGAAATCCATGGTGTCACCCACACTGAAAATCACAGGATCTAGCTAAGGATGGTGAAAGCTTAGGGCCCCACTGAAGGAAATACCAAATCCATTCTGTACAGAAAAGTTCTTGATAGGCATAATTGCTGCAGCTTCCGTAGCAATTAAGGTATAAAATATTCTGTATTATTTATTCCTATTGTTCAGGCAAAAATCATTAATTAGTTCTGTTGTGGAAAACTGTAGTTTCTATGGAAGGAAACTTGCTACATCTTTATCCTCTGCCCCGTTTATGGAGTAACTGGCAGTTGGTGAAATGTTTGTGAAATGGACATTATGGAAGGAATATGGTGGAAAGCAAAAATTGCTGAACAAGTCCAATAGCCAGTTTCTAGGCTGTTCTAAATTCTCCTGTTATGGCAAACAGAAATGAGAAGTCCCTAAAGGCATGCTTAAGATGAGTGTTGTGCTTTCAGACATGGCAGTGAGGTTGGACCTCAAAAGAAGCTCCTCTGCCTTCCAGGTACTTGTGTTGGATTGGTTGAGAAATTGGATGTGTCTCCATGGGCCAAAGTTCAAAGGTGAAATTGGTGTTCTTGATCAGTTTTGTGGGAATGATGTAATTTATTTTGCCCTGAATATTCTCCAAAAACTCATCTTTCCTTGCAGTGAGGACTGTGTGAGGTGGAATGAGATGGAGTTGTGAGGTTGGCATATAGGGAATTTGTCTCTATGGTTTTTTTTCTCCATCATATATTAATTTTTCTTTTCTCGGCCAGGCTTCTGTAGAGCAGCTGAGGATTTTGGTGGCATGGAGTATTCCTGGAAATCTAAGTTTGTTAGCAATGTTGGCTGAATTTGATTTGTATAGTTTTTAACAAAGCTTTGCTTCCTAGTTTGGGTATGTGGCCTGGTAGGAATCCTGAGAGAACACTTAATAAACTTTCAAATCCAGAAAGAAAAACATGTTATAAAAAGGAGAGTGGAATTCTAAGACTTATTATAGTCAGTGGCTATAGGAGGAAGAATTTTTTTCTAATTCTTTTTGTGATTAAATGAATGGTTTATTAATGTAATGTTTCTAGTTTCTTTTATTTGTAAGGCCTGCTTTGTGTCTGGCTGAAAGGGCTGTGAATCTTGCCTAAGTGTATATTAACAAAATGTATGCACGGATCTGTGTTGCCCAGAATAGGTCAAACTCTCTTAGAGGATTTCTGGAAAGTTCCTTTCCTGAAATTGTATGTATTGTAACTGTATGCTGTCTTGTATTCTTCAGAGTAATTTATCTCTGCATGGACAGGTCAGATCACAGTGTGTGATCTGTTTAGAGCTGGTGATCTTTATTTTGCCTACCAGCAACATTTTATTATTGTTGTAGTTCAAGATTCTTCTTTTTTCCTATGTGATAGTATTATCTTTGGTACTACTTTCCTCTTCATATACTTATCCACAGGTTTCTCACTGCATACCCTTCCTGGAGTACTTTATGAGGACTAAAATAAAGTGTAAAGAAGTGAATTTATATTAAACACTTCTGCAAACGATAATACAAATGAGCTAATATTTTTCTTTTACAGAAATTAGGATATTTGCGTGGTATATAGGTGATCTTCCAGTGTATACCTTAACAAGTAACACAAATATGCATTGATGATTTTTGTCATCAGCATCTGTATACTGTGTTTGTTTTCTTATAACCACGATATTATCTACATAAAATGGGAAAATGTCACTGTAAAAGGTTTAACTGTGGAAAACGAAGCGATGCAGGGATCTTTTCTTGTTTAGTACTCTGATGCAGCAGAACCTAACAGGAAACTGAAAAAAGGAAGTACCTAGAAGGTTCCTTTAGGTGAAATCTTTCCCATTATGTGTCTATGTATTTCTGCATCACATAAACTGAGGTGGAGTCAGGACCTGGTAAATTAAATCCACTTTATCTCACACAGGCTTCCCTTTCAAAGGACAGAACTTGCATTTGGGAGTTGTCCAGAATAAAAACATAACCTCAGATTCAGTTGTATGTTCCATGATAGCTGCTATCATAAGCACAAACTGCATCTTCTTTCCTCCGAGGTGCCGTGCCCATATGACATTTTTTCCATTGCTGCCATCTCATTCAGGACATGTATGTTTTGTTACAACTCTGGTGCTAGGCTGTAGAGCCTGGGAGTCTGGTAAAAGGGAAAGGATATCAGAGTTGGTCATTTAGGTCTGTGTTCCCTGCTGATGAACTGTGTGTGCAGCAAACTTAGTAGACAGTGGTCAGCTAAAGGCATTGCATATGAACAGATTGATCAGAGTGGACAGCATCGTTACCTTGCTAGCTTTAGTAATTCTAATGGTAAGCTGTTTATCACAAATACACATATTAAATAATCTAGATAATCTATTTACAGTATTCAGCAGTGTTAACTTTTATAGGCAATGAAGCTAATGTAGTTAAAGATGATGCAAATAGCAAAACTGGGTGAAATAGTGGTAGAAAATTCTGGTTATGATAAATCAGTTAATGCAAATACAATTTAAAATATCAATAAAATCTAATCACTTGCCAAGATTATAAAAGAATATATACCTACTTGAAGGTATAAAACTGTCTTCAATGCAATCTAATCAACTGACAGAAATGAAACATCTCTAATTTGATTAAAATGACCCAATTGACTAGTTGTTTTTTCTTGAGATGAATAAAATATTGACGTTCACAAGACAGAATGATAACTTTTCTTACTAAATAGTAAATTAGCTCTTGTGGTTGCTGACCTTTTCTTTCCAAGGCACTGACATTGATTCACAGAGTTTTGAGGGCTGATGTGGCTTGTTCTTGGCCAATATCATTCACATTAATGCTACATTTTTCATCCCAATCTCCATGCTCCTGTTTTTGTTATTTTTTTCAATTTTATTATATAACCCTGAAACTAGAGCCTTCTGATTGTTTAGAATGTTGTTTATTTTCCTTTTTGCTTGTTAGAATATTGTTCATTTTTATTTTTTTTCTTTTTTTAAAGGAGAAAGGGTGAGATGTTGCCCTGAAAATTAAGCGTTCTGATAATGTTTTCACAATTTTAGTTAATTTCCTGTGAAAGTCCTGTAAACATAAATTGTTTATCACATTCCTTCTAAGAAATGTCTTTTGATGGATGTTTCACATGACCAGTTTGCTTGGGAAGGTGGTAACTTAGTTATCCAATCCCTGGTCATTGTTGAGAATCTATAAATACTGGAGTCAGAGAATAAAGGGGTAGGGTTTTGTTCTGACACTGAGAGTGGTTGTGTGAATCGTTTTGTGTCCTTTAGCAACAGTATTATACAATTATATTGTATGTTCAATCAGATTCTAGCTCTTCCAACTCATGATAGTTTTTTCCCTAAGAGAGGAAATGAAGAGCAGAGCAATCTCTTCTGTTATAAATTTTTAAAAGGCAGGACAGTTGATCCTGTACTTAGCCAAACTTACTTGTTCATAGTGTAGTCCATGTATTCAGATCATTTACAAGGAAGGGTCTGAGAGCAATGGAAGCTCTGGGACTAAGGTGTCTTACTTAGTGTCTGCATGAATTTCTTTGTTCAGTGATGATACTTGTATATGTAAAACAGGAAGAGGGGGGTGGAAGGTGTTGCCTGATTGGGTTAATGTGGGTTTTTTTAATATGCTTTTGTTCCTAGTAATTTTTTAGTTTTTCCTTTCTTTCTCCCCATTACTCCTTTTTCTATTCCTTCATGGTGCCAACATCTCCCTCCTTAGGACTCATTCCATTGCTGTGTTAGTCTCTTTTGGTCTGAATATTTTGTTTGCCTTTTTGTAATTTAACCCTTATAAATGATACATTGCTAGATAGGAAGAGATTGCACTTACAGTCTAAAATTAGCTTTCTAGTCTAAACTGGTCTTCTAGGCAACCTCTGTAATCAATAAAAGATAAATACCACAGGAGGCAATTCATCACATTTTAAGCTTATGTTGAAACTGGAAGGATTAATTGCTGCCTGGGCCACCTGTCTCTTTGTGATGATTAAAGGGAGCGCCTGAGATGACAATCTCAAATGAAGAACCTGACTCTCAGAAGGCTAAAATTAGATGAAAAGTAGCCTACCTGTTGTTCCAGGAGTGGTGTTGGTAATGCATTGCTTTTCTGCAGGACAGAGGGTCTGTCCTAGAGATAGAAACTGCATAAAATTGGAATGAGAAGGCACCCACAGTTTGAATTTCTTTTTTTGTTTTCCTGAACTGATTTGTGATGGTACCAACAGTTATATTTGATTTTCATTAGTGAGCAGCAATGTTATGATGAAATCAAACCCCTACTATTTTGTTATAATAGTTAATAATTGTATAGCTCTTATGTGAACTTCTCAGCAAACTGCAAAGCTTAATTTTTGGCATGGAGAGTTAGAAGCTTCATAGCATTTCTGACAAGGCCATGAAGTGCTGTGTAACAGCATAATTGGGTATAAATCCAGTTACAGAAATTAAATTTTAAAATCGTAAGGAACTAAATTTACTGATAAGATAGTATCTACTATTTCAGTGGTTGTTATTAAATTTGGAACATCTCCATAAAGTGTGTCCAGATACATTTGATCATAAACAGTTGATAACTTTCAGTGAAAGCTGCATATAAGCATTTAGAATTTTGAAAAAGAAACTTGGAATTACATATAAAATTATTTACAGACGAGTACAGTACGGAAGTGTTTTGAGCAAAACTGCATATGAAAAAATATTTATTAGTTACAAGTATTCCCATAGGAAAACTGGTATATTCTGGTATTTAATATTTTGTATTTTATTCCAGTATATTGGGTATTCATTCTGGTATTTAAAATTTGTTCTTTTAACAGTGCTGTAACTCACCACTGAACAAACGCATTTGGATCAGTTCATAGCATCAAAAACTTCATCCACACAGACTGATGCCATCTGGGCACTCTCCAGACACTGTGAACTGAAGTTAAAAATCTTTATGGAGCTCATAACACCTGGATCAAAAGGAATATTCTTCTGATATACAAAGAGGACCCTTACTGCCAGTATGACGAGCCAGGAAAAGTGGGTTAACCTTAGCCCTGGAGAGTTCTCTCAGCTTCAGAAATATGCAGAATGTAAGTAATTTTTAAAATAATTAACTTTATGGCTAAATAAAAATTGAGAGTATTTTGAATGTAGAAAATCATTGTGTTATTGACACTATCACAGCTTAGAAAGAACGCATACAGGTTTTATACTGATGATTCATTGCTTTGAGACCTTTGTGAAGAAAACTCTGTATTTCACATTTTTTGTATGGATAATCTTGTTTGTTTTAAATTACATCACCAAATAAATAGGAGACATAATAGAGAGGTTTAAAAAAAAAAATCACTTTTGAAAATATTTACTGCTTCCTGGGAAAATACTTTCAAGTTTTATTCCTTTATTTTTTCAATATCTGAATTTGAGGATTTCTAATAGATAGAAAGTTATGTGTTTGTTTTGGGTTTTTTTCCTGTGCATTCTTGTAACTTAAGCTTCTGTGCAGTGTTTGCCAGAACATTTGCCTTCCTTGTGGGGAAATAAAGGCATTTAAGATATTTCTTTACTTTCGGCTTCCCTTTGCTCCTCCAGTACTTATTGCACAATCCATAGTTCAGAGCCATTGTTTTAGTAGAGCTGCTGGTGTCAGGGAAATTGCTTGAATATCTTTGTGTTCAGGTCTGTCTGTGTACATTAAAGGATATGTTGTTTTTCAAGCTTCCTCTGCTCCTCTGTAATGAAAGGATGTTTTTTGGAAATGTGAAATACGACATGTTTTTGTGTAAATAGTTCTATTTCTGACACAATTAGAAAAAAAATGTTAATTGTATATAATGATTTGCATGTATAATGCCAAGGGAATAAACCCCTGGTATGGACCTTAATTTGAATTTCTGGACTGTCCAATTTAATTTATCTAAATGACTGAATAACAGTGTCTTTGTGTGATCTAAGACTTTAAAATGCAATTGAAAAAATAATTGGAACCAATATTTTTGATTTTGATATTTTTTTAATGCAACATGGCAAGATACAAAAAATTGTGACAACAGATATCTTTACTCATTGCTAAATAATAATTAGGTTATGTGGAAATTTGTAAAGTATGAATATATAATGGCTTTACTATTTCATTGTCTTTGTTGAATTTGGAAAGGTAATGAACTGAAAATCACCAAATTTCATGTAGTGACCTTATAGAGTTGATTTACTTAAAAGAATAAAAATGATATTAATAAAAAAACCTTAAACAACAAAAATCCTCTGTTAAAAAAATATGCATTTCTCATTTTTCTCCAGCATGGAGCTTGAAGTACCAGTAGTTCTCCTGCAGGATGGAAGGCTGATCCGGGTGTCACAGGGCGACACTGTGGGGAGGTTTGACTTTGTGGCAAGTGTCTGCCAACAAGTGATGGTGATGAGCACCCAGCTGTGCCTTGTGCTAAGGAGTGGGTTTCACTGCAGGACTTTGGAATTAGTAGGGAATTCATAGAGAGGCCATTTGTTTTACATTCACCCTCTGATATGCAGGCTTGTCATTTGCTCTGCCTTTCAGTTTGGTGTAGAGACTTTACTTCATCTTACCTAAATTGCAGCATTATTTTAACTATGGAAGTTTTTAACTTTCTGGATTTTAAAAAATACAGTATTTATAAATTCTGTTTTAGTTTGAATCAAGCTGTAGTACTAGAACAAAGAGTATAGTCTGCCAGAAACCCGTCTGCCTTGGATCATATTCTTAGCGGCTGATAGTCACTTCTGCCTAATAAGATCACTGGAAATCAATATTACTTTTTATACAGCTGTGGTGGGTTGATTGTGGCAGGATGCCAGTTGCTCACCAAACTATTCTGTCACTCCTCACTCTCTTCCCATGTTCTGGGGTGGGGTACCTTCCATGGGAGACAGTCCTCCACAAACTTCTCCAGTGTGGGCCTTTCCCCAGGGTGTTGATAACAGGTACCTTTATCTGGTGAATGGGAAGAAGGGATGTGCTGAGCTGCCTTGTGCCAGAACCAGCAGGAAGTTCTTAAGTACAGGGGGGCTTAGATTTCTGCTTTTCTTTGTAGCCTAAGTAAATTTTGTTAAGAAAGTTTGCTCATCCATTTTAGGCACTTCATGTGTCTATTCATGCAGAAAGTACTTTCTTTAAAATGCATTTTCTGGTGTTTTGCATATTGATTTTCTGATTGGGAGGAAACTTCCTTGTGCAGTTCCCTTCTGATGCTGAATCAGTTCTGCTGCATAGCAGACAGGGCACACTTGGAGGAGTGAGGGATTTGGGTTTGAGCCTTTTGGGGGTGAAGCTGAGTCTGAAACCATCTCCCTGATCTTTCCCCTATCTGGAAAGCAAGCCTGTCTCACTCACCTCTACCTGTTTTATGAAGAGGACTTGATGCTAAACTTCACTGAAATCAGTCACACCTGCAAGTGTGACTCTAACGAGTTTCCAAGAAGAACTGAGGAATGGATCCACACAAGTTGTAAGAGACAGATTAATTGCCTCTTCTTATCTTTACACTGAAATAGGACTCAGGTGGCACCTAGATGAGCTGCTTCTCTTGGCATCAATTGACTTCCGTCATGCAAAGAAAATCTCAACCTATATTTAGATACAGACTGCACAGATAATAAGTACATCCAGAGTTGAGTCATATGTGCATATATAACTCATACAAGCGTGGACATCATAGATCCAGCTGTCTTAGTCTTAGAGCATAAATTCCCTTTTTAGTTACCAAAGTAAGTGTGTTGATCTTTCACTGTATAAATCCCTTTAAACTACTCCTGTGGATTCTAGTGCTCTGAGAAGGAAATGTGCTTTTCACTTTCTGACTGAAATACACTTTGCTCTAGTTCAGTGTAGTTCTTCTTCTTATTAATCTTCTGTAAGCTTGATGATAGTCTGTCTACTCTGGCAACTGCTGTTAAGCAAGGTCTGCTCCTAGCTCTGTGTGCAGGTACTGTCCTTGTTATCACTTTGAGAAGTTCCTACCACATCTTTTCTGCCTATTTTCGTCTTCATACAGTTATAGTGCTTTATCCAACTGTATTGTTTGGTGAACCCAAACCCTGAATGCAGAATTGCTTTCTTGAATATGTAATAGCTTTTCTCAAATTTATGGAAATTGAACAGCAAAAGAGAACAAGTTCTCCGCCACTCATTCCTAATCACAAAATATTTCCCTCTAAGAAACACTCAGAACTTCATAGTAAGTGAGTATCTTCCTGTAAATTAAACCAAGGAGTATATGTAATTTTTTCTTACAGGATTATTTTTGAGCCCATGTCAAGGCAATTTTATGCTTTCAACGTAGGACCCTTCTTTGTCTGCCTCCCATATTAAATAATTTGGGGCTTCAATGAATTTTTTGGAACAGTTTAAATATTACTTAACAAAAAAAGTATTTCTAAAGTCCAGAGAGTATATTACCTAATACTTGGCACTTTGCAGTTAATATGCATATGTGTGGTTTTGGAAGAATAATTATTTCCAAAGGCAGTTAGTTCCTCTATGTCCTTCTTCCCAGTCAAATTAAAAACCTCCTCTCTCCTCTTGTTCTGAAGATAGAACAGTAGAACATATTTTGCATTGCATTTTTGCCTTAAGTTGCCTCAGAAGAATAGGTGAAAAGAAAACAAAACTGGGCTAACCGGTGTGGTTATTATATAATAGTGATAATAATGACAACAACAATAATGTAGCCCACACTAAATCCTGAAGATTCTAGGGAAATAAATGCACTTGAGAGAAAGATTATTTTTTTTTTTTCTCCTTTAGATTTCATAATCATTGCTGGCTATGGGAAAGAAAGATTAAAAGACGTAGGGATTTTTCTGCATAAAACTGTCATTGCATAGAGTAAGATACATACAGGACATTTCAGGCAGAAACAGCTGCTTCTAAACTATATAGTACCAGATATGTATTTATTTATAAGTTGTATGGGGAGCATCTGAGGGAGCTGGGGTTGTTCAGCCCGGAGGAAAGGAGGCCAAGGGGTGACCTTATCACTCTCTTCAGCTTCCTGAAAGCAGATTGTAGTTAGGTAGGTGTTGTCCTTTCTCCCAGGCAACCAGCAATAGGACAAAAGCTGTCAGTTGGCAGGACAAAAGCTTAAAATCTCAAGCTGCATCAGGGTAGGTTCAGGTTGGACATCAGATTTTCCTCCTGGGAAGGGTTGTTAAACATTGGAGCAGGCTGCCCAGGGCAGTAGTGGAATCACCACAGCTGGAAGTGTTCAGTGGTCTGGTTAACAAGGTGGGACTTGATGACCTAGACATCTTTTTCAACCTAAATGATTCTGTGATTCACTGCAATGTGCCATTCTGTACTACTCCAAACAGGAGCCTGAATTGTAAGGGCATTAGAAGCAATATAAATAGCTTCATTGTGATTATTATCTGTATGGGAAATTGGATTAGTTTGGACAGGGTTTTTTTTTTAATCCTTTTTATTAAATTAATTTTGTATCTCCTTTTTATTAAACAAAGTTTTATGGCTGTTGTAGTCAAAATTATATGTTAAAAGGAGCTTAGAGGATCCCGCTCCAAAAGCAAGTGGGGAAATATTGAAGGGGTTTGAAGCAGTTAAGACTATTTAATGAGTCAGCTAAGCATTAAAAAAGAAATAAAAAAAAGGAAGCTCTTCCCTCAGTAGGTGGAGAAAAAGACCTCTGAGCTCTGGCAGCATGTGCACTCTGGGGAAATAGCTTGGTTTTGTGTTGTCCTTTTGAGTTTGTCAACAAAACGTGCCCTGAGGAAAAAGCCTGGAAAAAAAAAAAAACTTTCTTGCAAAATTTTTGGCAGTGATTTTTTCCCAGGCTGGCTGAGGAAAACTTGGGCAGACTGTCACAGACTGAAGATAGAAATAGACGTTGGAGTGCTACTGAAATGACTGTGAGAACAGAAACAGCATCAGCAGCTGCATCATCTTTTGATGTAGCATCAATAGCTACTGCAAGAACTAGACAGTGAAACAACTTTTTAGGGGAGCAGGAAGAAGGAATTTGTGAAAAAGATCACTGAAGAAAAACGGGAAGGTCAGCAAAAGTTTTCGTTCAAAATTAACTTGTTGGATTAACTGAGTGGGTTTGGCTCTGTGGTCCTCACAGAGGGAAATATTATCTTTTACAATGCATATAAATGATCACCTGCAGGGAGCTTCATATATGTGGCAGCTGGTCACCAACAGCTCTGGGCCATTACACAGTCCCTCAGAGGATACCCCAGGCTTCTAGTGCCACATGGAATTGTGCTAACTCTAGTGAGGGAATGAACCTCATCAAATACAGTTTGACAAAAACAGCTATTTTTGATGGTGTAGAAAGTGAAAAGAGAATGTCACTGCTGATTACTGAAATTAGTTTTATTTCAAGTATTGGATTTTAGGATTATAGTGCTTCTGCTACTGTTACTAAAGATGGAGGCGACTAGGTTCTCAAAAAGTTTTGACGGAATCTGTTAGACTGGCTGAGACGTGGAGTCTGCCAGCTCTGCCTGTACAATGTCCCATGCACTTGGGAGAACTTCATGGAGAGGAGTAATGGGTCTAGTGAGGGATCCAGCCTTTACAAGGCCTGTTGGGGGTAAAGTGGCTAGAAAAAGAGACCAGTTGATAATTTGTAGATTCTTCTGTACTTGATGATAATCTGTAGAATCCTTATCCTAAATTGGTGATTGGGAACTAAAAATTTAAGTAGGAGAAAATGGGAGTGCAGGAAGCTACTCACTCAGTGGTTTGGTAGGGCACTTTAGTTCTCCTGAGAGGTGAACTGTGAACTATGCATATTGATATAACACTGTAATTTTTTTGTTCAGATCTGTGAATTTAAATCCTTTGTGCACATTTCTGTATTGCACCAATTTGGAGAAAATAGGTTAGTAGTGTTACATATTATTTACTTAGGCTCTAGTCAGATATACCCTTAAAAAGCCCTGGACTCTGTCCAAAAGAAGGCTGTTACATACAGTCTTCACTACCTAAGACTGAAATCCAGAATAGAAGATACAAAGTTGTGAATTTTTTTTATTTAACCAGTCATAGTTGAGACTTGACCTCTGAATATCATACCTTAGATAAAGTTGTTGTAGGAGATTGGAAGCTGGGCAGCAGTATCTTCTTCAGAAATATTGGTGGATTTCTTTCCTTTCTCTGATGAGAGTTTGTTCCTGTGATAGGTCTTAAAGAGAATGTAAAATAGAAATGATGAGTTGAGCATTTATGAAGGAAAAAAAGCTGATAAACATGCCATAATACAATATGATCTGGATCTTTGAGGTGGGCGTTCTAATGAGATAATGTTACTGCCATGATAAATGCCTAGTGGTCACTAGAAGTTTTGTTTTTAACCAAACATAAGCTCATCAATTCTCCAGTTAGCCTGTCAATGGTAAACAGTATCATATTGACTGTCCACAGTTGTGAGTAAGGAGGAACCTTTTTATATCTGTCAGGTGGAACACTCGTGTATGCAGAGCTTGTTTCCCACTTCCATGACCATACTAAAGAAGAGCATCCAGTTTCTTTCAGGTATATGCTGTTTAGGGAAAGGAAAAAATGTTTAGGGAAAGAAAAAACTATTTAGGGAAAGAAATTATGTAGAAGAGTTCTGAACTAATTGCTTTGGTTAAAGGGACTATGAAATTAATCAGGAGTTTCCTTATTTTGTGACAAAGGCAGATGCACTTTGAGTATGTTTTTGTCCCTCTCAGGCTGCTATATATTCTATTTTGAAACATTCTTTCAGGAAATACTGACTTTCATAGAACTTTAAATGGTACATAGTGACAGCACAAAGTAGTCACATTGAGTGACTTGGAGTATCTTATTACAGTATTATGTTCATGTCTTAGCTAATTACAGGGATCCTCTCCTGTCTTTTAACTGCAAGGAACTTCTTATGTCAGCAGCAGGGAGGCATGTTTTAAGAGCAGAAAATAGTGAATTTATAATTGTTACTATCAGCTGATAAAATTAGAACAAATCTCTTGTTTATAAATCCTCCAGAATCATAGGATTGTAAAGGCTGGGAAAGACTCTCTTCCTCTGCAGAACAGAAGATGCTTTTGGACTATCTTATGTGTTCAAGAGTTTCAGTTAAAGGGATTATAGTCAGCAGAATTCAAAATAAGTGTCACTTCTGCATGCTGTTGGCTGGAGACTGGTAACAAGAGATCATATATCATAACATGAAGAGACTTAGTTAATTTAGTAAAAGCAGAGAAGACTGTAGGCTGTTAGAGTAAACCTGTAATTCAAAGTTTTTGAAAATGATGACAGATTGGTCCAGAGTTGGATCAGCTCAATGAGCACCAGATGTTTTTAGCATCAGTTTCCTTCCTAAAGAGCTGCCTCTTGTTCCTGAATAATTGATTGGTAGAGTCAAAATTATGATGGCTTCAAAAATTGTAACTTTCTTTTAGGGATAATGAAGGTATTAGGAAGCAAATGGTCTCAGCTGTGCTAGTGCTAACACACTTGATTTGTCTATTTTAGGAGAGCTAGTGGAAGTGTCAAAGTTGTGCACCTATTTAGGTCTCATATGGAGAAAATGTTAAAGGAATTGAAGAAGGAAAAAAATTGATTCAGGCTGTTTGATAAGTACCAAGTTGCATTGATCCCAGAATCCAGAGAGAAAATACTGTTACAAAAGGCCATCATTATTACAAACACATCATTTGCCATGGAGGGGCACTGGAAAGGTTTTCTGTGTGATGAATAGAACAGTCCCATCATCAAAAGCATTTGGTGGTCTCACTACAAGATGGTAATTTATGTGTGACCTTCTTGGGCGTTGGCTTCTTCATCTGGGAGAGTGGGGAAGAGACAGCAATTGCAACACTTGCAGAAGACTGTAAGGCTTGCTCAGTCTTTCTGAGCAGTGAAACAAAGTAGTTCAATACATACTAGTTCAGTACAGATGTTGAATTTGTTGTGCTGAGACTGGAAACTGTTAGGCCCTTATTTTCAGGAAAATAATTTTCTAATTATGCTACTAAGTTTCCAGTGTTTCTGCTGAGGGCACAGTGGCTGTTTAGTACCTGGGGAAGATTCAGTTAGTCAGAATCTAGCGCTGCCAATAGGATCAGGACCTATGTTAACTCTTAGACATACCGATTATTATCTAATGGTTCTTAAACAATACAGTTGTAATAGAAAGGATTTATGAGAAAGTCTTCTGGGTAAAAGTTAATGACTTTGCATTTCCATTTTCAAGGATATTGTTGCAAGAAGCAAGTGTAAAGAGTTCTTGCAAAGTCCAGAACAGAAACACTTGTTAACAGAATCACAGAATGGGTGAATGAGGCTGAACAGGACCAGATCCCTTAGTCTTTTCTAGTAAGAGGTGTTTTCAGTTTTCTGTGGCTGAGGGTTTGGTGATGTGTGGTAGCTAGTACCTGGTCTTTGAGTTCTGAAAGGCAAATGGTGTCATGTCACCTTGCTCTTTATTTCCTTGGTGAAAAATAATGACATTTTCTAGAATCAAAGCTGCACATTTTCTAGAATCAAAGCTGCATAGGTACATGGTGCCAGTCAGTAATACCTGGTGTTGCAGCATCAGCTGTTACTGGCCTTGTACATATATTGTGTCTATTACAGATCTGACATCTGGTCATCAAATTACTACATTTACTATGCACTGTAAAATATGTAAACATTGATTATGCCTTTGTTATATTTCCTGTGTTTCAGTGTATCTTCCATATTTCTTTCCCTTTATTGTTTGATTGTTTCTATGGACATTTGCATGTAAACAGTGAGAAGCTTTTGTTTCTTATGGGTTCATCTGTTTCTGTTGCTTATTCTTATTATAAAGATCTGGGAGATAATTCAATTGGTTGCTGTGGAAATGAGCCTGATGTCACAAACAGAGAGTTACAGTTCACCAAGCCTTTAAGAAACAAAATGAAGGGAGAATGGGCTAATTGGAGAGCCATGTGACTGTAGCAGAATCTCAGCTCTTATTAAAAGCATGTATTTTTAGTCACTGTGTTTCTATAGAAGAGCTGGAAAGTGTAATTCAAATGGTGACAATCGATGACTCATCAGGCAAACTGAAAAAAACATAGCTCTGAGAGAAAGGATGGTCCCACTTTGCCTTTATCAGATTCACACTCAATAATCCAGTAGCCCATGGTAGGTCCCTTAAGCCCAAAAAAGCTTCATATGCTTGAAGAGAGAAGGGGAAAGCTGCTTGTCTAATTCATCCACTGAAAAAGTATGCTTTGCTAGTAGCTTTACCACTTACGCTCTTCTGCCTCTCCTGGGTTTCTGAAGGAAAGGAGTGCCAAAGCTGCCTGCCTTGCTCCTCTTGAGAACAGAAAATATGTTTGTCTTGACGGCTCAAATCGAGAGTCAGAGGTGTCTGTTTGAAAAAGGGGGGAATTAGGGCTGTCTGATAGTGTCAGGCAGGTTTCCTCCATCTGCCATTAATTGGGGTGAAGGGCCCTGGATTGCCTTCCTCTGCCTTCCTGTTGTTTTCTACCAGTTAAAAGAAGCAAAAATTTAAAATGTGCCCATAATTACATATGTTTTCATTGTGTTTTTAGGCACTAAAAATAAATTGCTTTTTGTGTGTCTCTGAAAGATTTTTAGTGGATGCTATGCAGTGTCACTGCATAGTTTTGTTGGCTGCACTGCAAAATTGAATGGCTTTTTGAGGACATTACAGATTGCTAAATTTGTCTTTAGAACTGTCCAGATTTTGTGTGGGTCATAATTTTATTAAAACTAGTACAGAATATGGACAAAAGAATTTGTGATCAAGTTGCAATATAATATGCTTTTGTATTAATTCTGAAAATAGAAATGCTTGATTTTACTTTAAACATAAAAATTACAAATTGTTTTTGTTATTGCGGATGACTCTGCCTTGGAACAGAAGTTGTACTTGAGAGACTAGAGAGATCCCTTCCAACCCTGACAATTCTGTGATTCTGATATTGAGACTCTCGAATTAATTGTAGCAGTAATAACAGAGATAAAGAGTTTGTTTTGAAGAATGTATTTCCTAGAATTAAGTGGCCTAGTAATAGATGTTTTCATTCATGAAGGCATACTGAAGAGCTTTAAAATGCTTTGTTAACTATTGTTTCTTTGTTGTTTGTTCTGGTTTTGTTTGTTGTTTGTGGTTTGCTTTTTTTTTGTTTTTAAGTAGAGTGCCGTTTCTGCTTTTAATATGTTCTTTATGTTTGAAATTCACTACAGAGATGGGACAAACTCTAATATCCTTACCTGTATCAACATAAACGCTTTGGCAATCCTTGTAACTGTATATTGTTTAAGCACCTAGAGACAGTAGTAGTTGAATGGAAAGAAACAGTGAAAATTTTATAGATGTCTATGAGATGAGGATGGGAAGACAGTTTATGTACTAAGTATATGCCTGAATTCTTTGTTGAAAAGTGGCACTTCAGTACTGGATAAGCTTTAAGAGTTTAATAAATTGCTGAAATTATATTAGAGATGTGAAGAAAATGAGTGAGTGGCAAGAGTTCCTGGGATAAAAATATTAAAGTTCTGAAAGGGAAAAATTATTTTAAAATGTAAAAAAGGAGACAAAAACAAAGCAAAACAAATGGCTTCAATAAAGTTGGAGTGTACCGAGTTTTGGTAGACCAAAATTCATGTATCTGTGCCATTCTAACTACCCATAGGTAGTGCTGTTAGTGATGTTAGAAAGAGAAGAACAGATGTTAGAAATAGCTTATTAGGACAAAATCAAAGTCCACTTTTAGAGAAACACAACAACAGACAGAAGCGAAAATAGAACTCGGTACCTAAAACTGAATGTTTGGAAATTTTGATTTACATTTTCTGTTTATGAAAGGTAATAACACTACTTGAAAAAACATAATCATGAAATTGAGAGAAATTACCTACAGCAGAAGGAAAAGAATTCACATCGAACCATGGTGGCTAGCCAAAGTTTATTTTGTAAAAATGATTTAAAGTACTTTGTGTTAGCTATTTTGTCTTCTACAGAAGACCCACTAGAAGTTTTTGAATATAAATTCTTTCTTATTAAAATCTGTGAAGATATATACAAGCACTATTATTTTTGATTTGAAAGCTTGAGTACTTACTTAGCTAATTTGGGTGAGAGTGAATCCAAGCAAGTACTCAAACTGGAATTTGAAAAAAGTCACTTACAGTCCCTTTAGAGGTGCTCTTATTCTGGAATAAATCAGAAATGCCTGTTCATTCAGTTGGTTTTTTTTAGTAGATAAGATGTTAGTTAATTAGGAACTATCTACTACTTAGAGGAGTAATGACCTGTTTCATTTACTTTTAAGTATAGAACCATATTTTTATATTTAGTTTCATACACAATGAACATTGTCATATTGCTTGTCAAGTCTAGGCTCACTGTTTTATCTATGGTCTAACATGTGATACCTTCAAAGAAGACCACGCTGTTAAAGATACATGACATTATGATATAAATTTAAATGATCTGTACTTTGAGCTCTGGGAGTTTAAGGGATTCACAGAAAGAATGTCAATTAAGTTGTCGCAAATGGTACAAAAGCACGTTCTGAAGTGTTTCCCAGTGTATGTGCTTAAATCACAGCATGCACTGCAGTTTTTCTGGATTAGTTTCAGGAAGCAAGAATCATAGTAGCTGTTCCTTCTAATAGCAATCTCTAGGTGTAATGGCTGTGTACAAGGACTACTAAACTGCTCTTCAAACCACTCTTCAAGGCAGACTAAGATAAATTCTTTGTAGCCCTGCGTAGATATTACAGCTTAGTTATTCGGTGTTATATTTTTAAAAATATGCTGAGTAAGTTTGTATTGAATCCTGGAGTTTTCCTACCAGTAACACATTTCAGAAAAACTTGATTTTCTTTTCCACCCCCACCCCCCCCCGCCTTTCTTTTTCATCCCTACTTTGTTATCTATCCATACAGCCCATGTAGCATGTTTGGCTAGCAACACCTTCTCAACCCCCTAAACAAAACAAAGGAAAAATATACAAACAAATCCAGTCATTTTTACAGCTTAGCATCCTGTCCCTGGGAGACATGCATCTCTAAAGTTTTGTGAGTGTTTCAGGCACAAATATGTAATTCTTTATTTAAGGTCTATCTGGACACAAAAAGAAAATCTAAATCTTACATAATTGTGCAGAGTGGGTTATAGTAACATCTCCATTTAGTTATTAAATGGAGATTGAGTTATTTGCCATAAATATGGTCTCTTCACTACAAAAAGCCTTTGGCTTGAAGCTGAGTCAGACCTCACTAAGTGTTGTGTTGTATCTAGTGAATAAAAAGTGTAAACTGCTCTGGATAACTCGGGTTAATGAATAAGGAATGCATCATGTCACTGCATTTTTGTTGTGTTAAATTTTCCTGTTGTACTTCAGGTTTTATCCTGGAAATTGTTATTTAAGGTAAAGAAATGTCATTGTTT
Source organism: Pseudopodoces humilis (assembly GCF_049639895.1). Taxonomy (NCBI): domain Eukaryota; kingdom Metazoa; phylum Chordata; class Aves; order Passeriformes; family Paridae; genus Pseudopodoces; species Pseudopodoces humilis. The sequence goes on from NC_142200.1 coordinate 123,721,815, forward strand.
TCTTAGATAGGAAATTCGCATCTTACATGTTCAGCAAGTTGCTCTGTCCCAAGCTGTAAGAGTTTGTCACGTCCTGTTTTTCACCCCAGGAGTTACCATACCCAGACATGTGCAAGACCTTTTTTCATATGGGTTTGTTCTTCACGCTGCCGTGGATAGAAAAGTTGTGCTCTCTTGCTGCTGTCTGCTACACAAACAGTGCCCAAGAGCAGTATGTGCAGTGTTCAGGGGTGGTGGTTGAGGCAGATTGTTAGGGTTTTGTACTTTGATTAATCCTGTATATAGCAGCAGGTGAATTTTTCTAAGTTCTTCTCTTATTCAGACCACTAATACATAACTATGAACTTGTCTCTGATAGCATTCTAGTATTTTTCTACCAAACCTCTTACAGACCTCATACTTATGCAACTAACTATTTAAAAAAAAAAAAGGATAATAATAAAAAATCCCCATATACCACAGTTGTCAAATAGATTTAGTTTGAAAGAATTGATCATCTGCTTTGTTTTAAAGATTGTGAAGCATCTCTGGGGGTTTGATTTCTGCATTGTTTTACTAAATGTCTATGTTTAACTGTGCGGTCTTTCTCAGAAGCACTCTCTGAATGCCCTTTTTTTTGTTTTATGAAGTGGATTCTACCTCATATGTTTTCTCCATTCATGAAAGGGGTGAAACTGTTTCCTATTCCATCCATCTGTTTCATTTTTTCACAATAATTACTGGTTTATATTGACTAAACAGGTGGAAGAAATAGGAAACAGTTTCATCCCTTTCACAAAAGGAGAATAAAGTCTATTATCATAGCAGATGTTTATTTCCACTGTGGGTTTATTTTTGTAATAATTTCTTAGTATTCATTACTACACTGGATAGCAGTCTTGTCCTAATCTTTTGTGAACACCTGACAGGAGAGATTCCCACATTTATTGATAGACTTTCAGTATAATGTAAATAGTAGTCTTCCATATAATTCAGAAAAAGCTGTTTTGCATACATAGTGTGGAGCTGTGTTTGGTTTTCCCCTCTATTTCACATATTTAGTCTTAGATAAAAGTCCAGTAGCTTATGTTGCGCAACTTTGGTGACTGATGAGCTTTGTAAAAGTTGCCAGAATTTGGCCAGCCTTTGGCAAATGACCATGAGTAGATAGCTTTGGAGCTTGCTATCAGAAATGAGATTTTTCAAACTGCTTTTTTGGTTGGCATTCAGTTGCATTTTGAAATTTTATGCATTAATGCTGTTGAACTAGTAACTCAGTCATTTCAGGGGAATGTAGAATGTTTTCCTCTTGCAGGTCTGGAAATTCAAATGGTGTCTTAAAACTTGTAAGCAATTTTTAGGAGCCTGCTTTTTGAGTTTTGAAAAAACTGAGAAAATCAATATTAAATCTGCCTGACCACAAAAATTACATTTTGTTTTAACAATGTTATTTGTGCGGTTTATGCATCACTGTTTTCTAAGAAATTAATCCATTATTAGCATTTCTTATGAAAAGACCTTTCCATTTAATTTCATCAGGCTTTGTCTGTTTTTATCCATAGTGAGAATATAGTAGATTTTAAAAATTACATTAAACCTTTGCCTTAAAAGGTGATGCAGATCAAGTATAAACATGGTGAGAATGAACAGGGAGGTAGATATGGTCTTTTTTTAAGTGATTTGAATAAATAATAAATATTATACATTATTTTTATTGTGAGTACACAGCTGGCAGAACTAAAGGATAATTAGTTAGGGGGAACTGGTGGAAAATGTGGCAATTAACATCAGAGAAATTTTGGATAAAATCAAAAATAAAAAGGAAAGAAATCTTAATGGTAAGCAAGGTAGTATGCATGAAATAATCAAGAGTTTATATGAGGGTTGAAATAAAGACAGAACCTTCAGAACCAGGAGGAAAGCAAGGTGAGAATAAAGAAGTATGCAGTATTTCTCCAGTGGAAGAATTCCATTGGTTTTTCAGAAAAGTTGGGATGTTAAAATTAAATACAGTTTTTGTTTTGTTTTGTTTTAAATTTTTTTTTTTTGTTTTGTTTTTCTGTATTCGGTTTATCTGCCAAATTGTATGCAGGCTTTTAAAAAGCTTGAATTCTGGCTGTTCCCTTTAAAATTGGACAGAAGTCAGTTCCTGATCTTTGTGAAGTGCTCAATGCCTTTACAGGACACACAGCAGGCTGAATGAGAAGCCTTCCTTCTAATTTTCCAGCTTTTAAATGGCTGCAATTAGCTCCGTATGATACATATTGTTGTCTTAGTGACTGAAAGTTTCCAAGGAATGACTTTAATTCTGATAGCAGGAACATGGTGTATTTTCTGAGTGCAGCACAGGCAGCCCCCTTGCTTTGCTGAGCTTTTGGGAAGCCTGCAGGCAGCAGTCAGCCTCTCAGCAGCAGTCAGCAGCTGGCCTCCTGCCCTTTTTGGATGGGTGTCCCCATTCCCACCCCCTTCCCTCACAGGGTTCATGTCCTTCCTTCTGGACCCTCTTGAAGCAGCGCCACGTCCAGTGCCACACAAGCAGCTCTCAGCTTCTGCTCAAGGCCGTCCTTAAAATGCTGTTTGGCAAGGGAATGAATGCTCTTGGGTGGAACTGAGGACCTGTGTAGAGCTGGAAGGGGCTCTGTGTGTGCTCCTGTGCTGGGGATACTGACTTGGACCATCTGACAAGAATAAAAGCCTGTTACGTTTGGGAGTTTCCCAGAGAAGCAACATGCTTTGTGTTGTACTTTGCAGTGTAGTGTAAAGATTCCTAAACTAGAAATGAGCAGTAAAGTGGTACAGCAGCACAGCTGGAGTCTATTTTCAGTTTATTTCAGGAGCTCTAGAATTCCTCCATTGCCTGATTCAAGCTAATCAGAGTCTCTTTATATAATAGTGCCATTTGTAGGCACACAGAAGAACACATTTTTTTGAAACAAAACACTGCGGTGTTCCTTTTGAATCATTTGGATGCTTACAGAATTGAATATTTCAGTATTTTATTTGGGGGGGAAAAAAAAATGAAGGAAAGTTAAATGTAGTTGTCAAAGAATATGTCCTGGGCCGCATCAAAAGCATGACCAGCAGGTTAAGGGAGGTGATGCTGCTCCTCTTGTGGGACCCCATCTACAGTGCTGCATCCAGCTCTGGGGTCCCCTGCAGAGGAGGAACATTGACCTGCTGGAAGGAGTCTAAAGGAGGAGCCACCAAGTTGTTTAGAGGGATGGATCACCTCTACTTTGAGGAAAGGCTGAAGGAATTTGGTTTGTTCCTGGGAAAGGTTTGGGGGTGACCTAATCACAGTGTTCCAGTACCTGAAGGGAGCCTACAGAAAGGTGAAGAGAGTCTTTTTGCAAGAGTGTGTAGTGACAGGACCAGGGGGAATGGCATCAAATTTGAAAGAGTTTAGAATTAGATATTAGAATGAAATTATTTGTTAGGGGGCTAGTGAGGCACTGGAACAAGTTACCTAGAGAAGTTGCGGATGCCCAATCCCAGAAAGTGATCGAGACCATGTTGGATGGAGCTCTGAGCAATCTGATCTAGTTAAAGGTGCCCCTTACCCACAGCAGTGTGGTAACTAGAGGATCTTTAAGGTCCCTTCCAAAACAGGCCGTTCTTGGATTCTGTGACTGTTAATATCAGGCTTATTGGAATATGTTATCTACTAAAGCATTTGTTGTTCTTTTCAACAAAGGAAATTTCAACTAAAAATTTATCATTTTGATGGGAAAAAAGCAGATAGTTTGCACAGCTTTATGTTAAATGTAACATTTAATACATATGGAGAGATTTCTGTGTTCTCTTGGAATTTTGGTTTGGGCAACCAGATTTCTGAAGACACCCTCAACAATATTTATTCTTTGTCTAAACCAAGTTATTCTTATGATAGCCATTTTATTTGTATTCATGTCTGTGTCTTGGGTGTTGGGATTTTTTTTCAGATTTGGAATTTGTTAAGAGACACAGAAAGGGGAGGATAAATCATAGATTATTTTAGATGACTTCTCTGAGTATAACCTCTTCTTTGCTATTTGTGAGTGACACTAAAATTGAAATATTCTGACAAGGGTCTGGCATGTTTCTTAATGGTGCAGAGGATTGTGTGTCACTACTTTCAGGAGACTGGGTCTTTATTTCATAACTTATCTTGAAGCCATGATCTCATACATATTGAAACTTAATAAGCCATTTCTTTTCTGAGATTTTTTTAGTGCACAGTCTGAGATAAGCTTTATTTCACTGATGGTACACGCTGTTTGGAAATCATTAGAACAAAACCAGGTCTCTACGCTGTGAGAAACTTGATCATAAATGTAGTGACAGTTTTCTTATATATCTAGTTACATATCACATCCAAGATTAAAAAATTACCTTGTAAGAAAATCTGCTTTGTAAGAGAACGAAGAAAATATGGGGCTGCAGAAGGAGTGGAAGAGGCCAGCTTGGATCATCCATAGACACCAAGTAAAAATTACATCTCCTATAATAACTGTTAATTGTGTTTGTTAGGGAATCCTGTTACCTGCTAAAGAGCATTCAGTGAATTCTGGTTTTACAGCTGTTTTGTTTGTCTATACAGTGGTGTTTAAAACATATAATAGGCTCTAATAAAGTGTGATACCATTGCTTAAGAAAAGCTGCCATACTCCCTATGGGCGTTAAGAGTTTATCTTTCCTTAGGGTGAAACGTCTTAAAACTTTTTGTAAGTTCTTATCTACTGTTTATTGCACCTGCTGCATGCTTGGCAAGCTCCAGTCTTCCAGTCTTCCAAAGTCTCTTTAACAAGAGGAGATTCCTTGGGTTAACATGTTCTAGAACAGTCTTTTTACAACATGATTTTTCAAATACTTTCCTTTGTTTAATTCTGGAACAGTATATAAAAGAGGAAAGGGAAAGCCTATCTTCAGAAGCAAAGGAAAAATCTAAATTGTTTCCTGTTCCATCCTTTGACAAAGTTCTGAAATCAAGTTTTGTTTTCCTTTGCATTCTCAGAGGTCTTTCACTGTATCAACCAACTTTCCTTTTTCTCATTTTCCTCACCCAAAACCATGTCTGTTAAGCCTGATCTCCGCAAGCAGGTGAGTCAGAAAGTTCACCGATGGTTTACTCTTCCATCTACCTGAAATGTAACTCCTATGGAATTTGAATGTAGCTCACTCACACCTAGTCTGTTCCCCAGGTTTTCAAGTGTGAATTATTTCACAAACTATTTCATTAATGTATTACTACTTTAAATACTTTTAATTATCAGGCATATGGAACATTCAGAGTGCTCAGCTGCGAGTTAATGATGAATACAGAAGTTTGGGAAAAGTTAGGGTCTGTTTGTGGCTGTAATTTCCTATTTCTGAATGTTCTAATATTAACTTTGGTGTTTTAGGGCTTTTCTCCTCATGTAAAGAGTATTGGATGGAATATATTTATTCTGAAATGGAAGTCCTTTTAGATCATGGGAAATTTAAGGTCTCTGGAAACTCAGAAAATTGTGAGATCTTACTTTTAGATTTTTCTGTTTAAGATACATTAGTTACAATTATTTTGAAAAAAGTGTGAAGGAACAGAAGAGAGATGTGAAGTAAGGGAAGATCAGAAGATTGAACTTTTCTTCCTTCTCTTTTGTTTTGCTATTTTTGAATGTTTTTCTGCCTTTTCCTGTCTTCTCCCTGTTTTTTATTGTTTTCGCTTGTTCCTTTTATCCTTTTTCATTATTGCCTCCTTATCCTTCTCATATCTTTTCTGCTTACTGTTGCTGTAATTATATCTGTATCTTACATGCTCTGGAGAGTATCGCTGTTAATCTGCCTAACTGAACTATATAAAATTAAATAAACAAACATGTCCAGTGTGATCATACTGAGGTAGAACTGGACGGATTAGGAAATAAATTTGAATTCTGGGTCCTGGGAATGTTGATAGCTCATTGCTATTATGCTGTCTTTTGTCCATGGCAACATTAAGTTGATGAATACCAGTGTCATGATACTGGTGTTTTGCTACTAGGTTAGATAATTTAATGTTGTTACAATATCTGTATTTTAGGGCTACACATTCATAAAACATTTAATACATATATGTTAAGGTCATGTTAAGCTTACAATAAATAGACATTTATCCTTTTCTTCTAAATATACATTGAGCTTAGTTTAGCAGTGTATCTCTGTAGTTTGAACCATAGGTGACAGAAAAGATACTTTACTGAATTGATTTATCTTATTTCTATTTTTTTCCCCCTAAAATGTGGAATAAAATTATGGATTGACAAGGCAGATGTTATTTGTTGTGAAAGTTACTCGTTGTCAGGATTTATGGCAGGAATGATTTAAGGAAGGACCCACTCAAAGATGGGGAACAACACATTTGTTATTTGGAAACAGAGTTTGTTGAGGAAATTTGTTGTAAACTTTCCAGAAATTGCTAAGAGATGTTGTGACTATAATGGTAGGTAAATGGCAAAATTACTCTATAAAATTTAGTGATTTGATCAGTATGGTACTCAAAACAAGCTGTCCATAGTGGGTGCTTGCCTCTAAGGAGGCCATGGAATAAATGGAATTAATTGATACAATCTATGCTCTTTGAAATGTTTCTCTATGTATCATGTAATTTTATAATAGACCTTTCATTGGGCTACAGGTTTCTATAGAGGAGGAGGAGGATACTAAGTTGGATGATACAAGTAAACATACGTAAAATTAACTCAGGGTATGCTGACATTGCAGTCAAATTGTAAATCTGTCTTACACCACTTTAAAAGAACTGGCTTAATTTAGCTACTTCTTATACCTCAGAAAATATACTGTATTTTTGATACAGGAACTGGTTCCTGCAAACTATTAGTTAAATATCCAAAGAAATCCATAGATCACTACTTGATGGATATAAAAAACCCTTGTGAGTGTTAGTGTTTTGGAAATATTAGGAATGAACCCCAAGCTAATGCAACTTAATTCTGAAAGATTTGTTGTTGTTTAAACAGTCCTTTATCTTATTTGTCACAGTTCTTGGCATTCTTGTGGCCAAGCAGCCCTGTTACCCCGTATGAGTTCAGATTTCATAGAACTCTATTTTACCCATCTTTCTGTTAAATTATATGCTTTTATAGTATAAGATACATTTTTCACAGTTTATTTGATGTAGATTTATTTAATGATGTCATCACGTGTATCTGTCATGTACACTTAGTGACTAAACTTTTGTAATAAGTAGGAGTCACTTGGCTTCCATCCTTTTCACACCATGCTTTCGTAATTACATCTTAGCTCATTCAAACAATCACAGAATAGTTAAGGTTGGAAGGAACATCTGAAGATTGCCCTAGTCCAATCCCCCTGCCAAGGCAGTTACCTACATATTCACACAGGATATTTATCCAACAGTTCATCATTATTGTTTGAAGGCAAAAATCAGTCTAGATCTGTAGTACTTCTCATTTCTTTCCCTTTCCCTGTCTTCAGATTCCCTATGACTTAGATTTACTGAAAACAATCCATTTTGTATTTCCCTGAAGTCAAGCGAAGTGAACCTTTCAAAGGCCAGGGGATAAGCTATGGAACGGGACATTAGTTTTAAAACATAGAAATCTGTGTATTACTGTATGTGTCACACAAAAACTCGTAATTGGTGTTAGCACACAAAAGAGCAGGCATAAGCTCGGAGAAAAATGAAGTAAATGTGAGAAAATAAAAATGAAGAGCAGATTGATGGGATAAAACCATAGAAAACAGATCACAGGATAATTTTAGGATTGAAGCTATTTCTGAATACTTGAACAGTGATGGCTAAGAATTTATGTGTTCTTGTTCGCTTGTTTTATTACGTGAATAGGGAATTGTAGGAAGTGATAAGAGAATAAGAAAGCAAGCTTAAGAGAGCAAATGGGCTTTGGCTTCTAAGCCTGTGGAGGACAAGTAACCCAAGTGTATTAAACTGCTTAAATTAAATAGTCAAGAAGATATTGTTTAGGATGATTAGCGATCTCTATAAGCTTTCTCATGGGAGCTATTTATCTGAATAATGTTATTACCTTGCCAAGTAAATTTCTGTGAAAATGCAGTCTTCCTTAGAGTGTCTCTCCCTGATACTCTGACAGAAAATGTCATTTGATAAAGTCACAGATATTCCTGGTAGTAGGGTTTAATGCTGCCTTTTTCAATGTACTATGTTACAAGGTTTATTCTTGCTTGCCATCTCCTTAAAATGCTGAAATGACAAAGAATTACCCTGTTCCAGCTTTCATATTAAATTGGAAAGGCAGAAGATGAAATCTCTTTGTACTAAAGCAGATACAAAATTCAGGTTTAATGTTTTTATAGAGAAAGGGAAAGGATTTGAGATGCATCAAGCAAGGATCAATAGAAAACAGATCTCCAGGAGTGTGAACTGATCTTAAGGGCTTTCCTTTCCTTGATGTTTTTGCATGATACCTCTTTTCTGTACACTCTATATCTCAAGTATTATCTGTTATGGTCCATATTATCCATAAAGACACATAATAAATTAGTGAGATAAAGCAGTAATCTCTCTATCTGAAGAATATATTTAATGATGAAAAAAAAATAAAATTATATAGCAATGCACTAAAAATGCTGTATAACTATATCAAATTTGAAAACAGCTGGTTTAGATGGAAACAGGATTTTTTAAAATCTGAAAGTCCATATCTAGAAGATTTATGGAGGTAGTACTTGAAACATTTATTTCTCGGAGCAATGACCATAAAGCAGATTTCCCAGGATAGATTTAAAATGATTGTTAAGATAAATGAGCATATATTAATATTTAATATATGAAAATATAATATAAATACTGAGTTGCTTTGCTGTAGTAATGAAAATAGGAAATCTCAAAAAACTTCCTAGCATACACTTAAGATACAATTGTAGTCTTTTACCAGTTTATTTCATTAAATTTCAAGTTACAGCAATTAGGAGAACAGTATTATCCCAGAAGTTAGGTCTTCAACTGGAAATGACTTTTTTTTTTACTCATCAGTCTGTAACATATTTTCTTTGACTTTTATATTTTAATTCTATCTATTTAGCAGTAAACTTTTTCAGTAGCCTTATAAGGTAGCTGAATGCGTAAATACCACAGTGGAAACAATCTCTGCATCATACCATGCCGTTGTAATTGAGCAATGGTTGGGAGGCTGTGACTTGTAGGCAGATGTCTGCTGGCAGCCCATTCCTGTGGACAACAAAGCTGTTACTTTTTCAGTGATTAACTTTAAACTTTCTATAATATTAATGTTTCCACAGGCTCAACATGTCTAATATTATAAGTACTCAAAGATTGATTCCAAAATATATATAGCAAGATTGCTAGCCAAAATGGTGATAAATGAGAACTGTTGTTGCAGTGTCAACACTTTCAACACACACAAACATAAAATTACTCTACAAAGGAAATAGAAATTGGACAAACTTTATATAAGCAATAATGATTTTTTTAAAAAATATATATTTTGGTCAGGATTATTGAGTCATGAACCTTCAGGCATTTCCTTATTATGTAAACTGGAGCACAATTTAAAAAAATACTAAATACTTGCCTCAGGAGGCTTATGCTATCCAAAGATGTGTGGAATGTAAAGGAGACATGTTCTGTGTCATTTCCCCAGATTGTATATGGTCACCTTATGGTGAATTTTTATAGAGATTTGATGGATTAGATCAGGTTGTATCTTGCTGGTTGCAAAAACTCATCTGAATTCACCAAACTGTGCACGGTATATTATGTCTATGTGTTTATTTATATATAAACTAAAATGCAAGGGCTTGGCAACATTGTATGTGTGTATACAGGGTCTATATATCTGGATTATATGAAGTCTCCACATGCAAAAGGCAATAGAGAATTTTGTACATGCCCACATACCAGTGGCAGTACTGCGCTGCTTGATAGATTTTCTGATAGTTTTGATTGCCACTAAATGTTGAAAAGCTTTTGATAGCATTGTCAAGGCTTGTTTTGCTGAGCCCTAGGGAGAGCAGGCTCTAGTGATCTCTTTAACTGCTCTTCCTCACTGCACCAAGCGTGAGATCACTACGAACAAAAGCTTAGGAATAGTATTTAGGACAGAAAAAGGGCAATCCAGTTTATACTGTTATATAGTCACAGCAAATTCAGGAGCCCTCATCATTTGTAGTACAAGATCCAGATTCATGTGTACTTGTGTTGCTGATTCTCTCAGTTTTATGGCCTAGGTATGTATTTGGTTTTAAAGGCTTTGCTCCCAAGAGAAATTATAATAGAGGATCATGATTTTGTGATGTCAAGAATCATCAGTGTATAATCATTTAAAACTTTGTAAGAGGAAGGGTAAAATGAACTTGGTACTTCGGAAACAAGAAACATGATAAAGCAAAATGGGGAAAAAATTTGTGCTCAAGAAGAAGGAAGAAAATAATTTCAAGAACTGATGTAAGGAAGAATGGAAGAACCAGATGTAGCTTTGAAATTTTGTCTTGCAATATATTGCATTCAATAATTTTTGAAACCATAATTGAAGTTAAGGTTAAAAAATAGGTTATGACTTCAAAGTATACCAATATAAAAATTCAGAGAATCACAGAATCAATAAGGTTGGAAAAGACCTCCAAGATCATCAAATCCAACCTTTGACTGAATGCCACCATGCCCATTAAAACATACCATGACAAAACAATGAAGTGACCATGTCACTTTTTTTGGACACTTGAAGGGATGGTCACTCCTCCACTTCCCTGAAGAGCCTGTTACAATGCTTCGCCACAGTTTTTCCTTCTAGAAAACTCAACCTCTCCTGGTGCAACTTGAGGCTGTTTCCCCTTGTTCTTTTGCTGGTTGCCTGGGAGAAGACCCCAGCCCTCATCTGGCGACAGCCTCTTATCAGGGGTTGGTGAGGAGTGGTAGGGTCTCCCCTGAGCCTTCTTTCCTCTGGGCTGAACAACCCTAGTACCCTGAGATGCTCCTTGAAGGTAGGACTTGTGGCAGACCCTTCCCCAGCTCCATTGCCTTTCTCTGGACACACTCTAGCATCTCTATATCCTTATTCTTGTGAACACAGGATTTGAGGTGTGGCATTTTGGGGAAAACAGAAATAAGTCAATTTTTTGACTTATTTTTTTGACTTATTTGACATATTTTTTAAAATGTATATTTCAAAACCTGTAGAAATGTCCTCAAATTTACAATGCTATTTCCCTGTTCCCACTTAAAATCAGAAATACCTGCTAAGTTTCTAACCAAGCTGATTTGACTCTTCACTACTAGTTAGTGCTTAGATTTAGTGTTTGGAGTGAAATACGTTGTCAACAGCCTTCCTTCCTTAATTTAATAGACAGCTGTTTCATCATCATTCTAACTGGAAAACTTTTGATCTGGGAGCTTCTATCAGGTGATATGACCATCAAAAATACAAAGGAAATGAGAACAGGGAAATGAGAAAAGGTTTGTGTGAGTTTTCAAACACAGTTATGATGATGGGATCTGAGGACTGGAGAAGCTCCCAAGACTTCTTCTCCTTCCTGGTCTCAGTGCAAGGTATTTTTTAACAGACTGACAGCCTCTTACTTGCCCTGACCCCAGGGAGATGCCCTGTGCCTTGCTCTGGGGCTGCCCAATGCCAGCTGTGGTGATGAGACAGACCTTGGTGATCACAACCTTGGGGTCCTGGTCCCGCAGAACCCAAATACTCATAGCAGCCTGATATCATGAGCCTTCCTCTCAGAGATGCACTCTGAGGAGCTTTCAGACTGTTGAAGACATAATTTTCAGAATATCAGGAAATAAAGGAGTCCAAAGGACACTGAGAAAGTTATCTGGCATAATTTTTAAATATAAAAATCCAATGCATTCTTTTTCTTATTTAAGAGTTTTTAAGTACACTCAGGACTTGGGTGCAGTTCTGCTCAAGTTCTGAAGTCTGTTTTTATCATATACTTATTTCTTCCTTTGAAAGCTCATCCCACTAGCAGACTAAAATTAAGCCTTCCCAACTCCCTGTTGTTTGCCGTATACTTTTCACTTGAACATCTGCTTAGGAAAGAGGGATTTGGTGGACAATTTTTTATTAATGTGGACTAAAGATGTGTTGGCACATGCAGTCAATATTGCTTTTTTTCACAAAGTCCTTGTCTAAGTATAATTTTGTTCATAGCAAATAGGGTAAAACGAATCTGTCTTGCTCTTTGTGTTGCAACCATAGTCATTGATGAAAGAAAACCTCAAAATAAACCAAGCAGGGAGGATGGGTGGAAGAGGCATCTCCTGCTTTGGGTGTCAGGAGGAGGTTTTCCTCTGCAGCAGGAGCTACCTACCTCTCTCTTATTCTACCTTCTCCATTCCTTTTTACAGAAGTCACTTGCCATTGTATTTATTTAGGCAGCATCATCCAATTCTGAGTGATTTTCTAAGAATAATTTTTCCTAATTGTCATAGAATTCAATGAAAATGTAGTTTGGAGAGTGGAGTTCAATTCTTCTCCTTATGAAATGTAACCCAAACCATAGGTAGCAGCAGGTTTGGAGAGTTCCAAGTGGAACTTGGAGAGACCAGTGGACAGTGATTGCCTTCTCTTCTTAGCCACTCTTTGCAAGGCTCCAATAGGTTTTAAATTCTCATTAAAAGAAAGTCAAAATCAAGTGTTTATCCTATTAAAGGTTTTAAATGTTTGTTTCCTTTGTGAAATTTGCATCAAAAGACCACTTATGAACCAAAACCGAGGTGTGACCTATATCGAAAGCTTCGGCAGTGAGCCGAATACATTTATGTCCATACATGTTGCCAGCAGGGGACATGTAAGCCACATCCTTCTGTGAGCTCTGTAACAACCATCGGGCATCTCTTACCGACGTGACATGCTGCAGGCCTGAATAATGCTTGATGAGCCATGTCCTTACTGAAACAACCTTTTTGTAAAAAGGTGAACAGTTCTTACTCGATAGTGCTGCATACAGATTTGTTCGCAGGCTTGGGTGTTTTAATATACTGGAATTTCTAGACCAGTAAAGCTTTAGCAGAGTTATAGCTCGAGTAAAAACATTGTCCAGTTCTCTGTATAAAATGAACTAGGCAAAAAGAAATAAAAGTTGTGCATATAAATTTAGGTACACACACATTACTGTGTTGCTGCATCCACAAAAGTCCATAGAATGAGAACCTTGTATAAAAATGGTAATGCTGACTGATTCCTGTATTTCTCTCAGTGCTGCTCTTCAGTTTATCTGTCAAGAAGAGTTTTGAGTTTGAGCTAGGCTTTGTTTACATGCAGAAAATTTTATATCTATGGTTGGACCTTTTGCTTTTCTAATTCATAATAAGAGGTATAGAAAACATCTGTGAAGCTTTTATATTTTGTATGCCTGTGATGTGTTTCATATTGTATAAAGTTTACAAAAGGCATTTATGAGATAGAAAGTGGCTATTACTCTACATGTTATTGTAGGTGTTAAAATTAGTTATGGCCCAATAAATATGCAAGTTGTTATGACTTTCTGTTGAGAATTATAATTCAGAATGATTTTTTTTTTCTAATGTTTATTTCCTTTTAAGTTGAAAAATGTTTCTGTGTACATAGCATGTGAGTTTACATATGTTGTCTTACAAGTTTTCTTAAGGAAAAAATATTTGAAGAATTTTTCTGTGAGAATGAGGAGAAAATATATAAAAAGTGTGTGATCTGGGCAAGTTTTCCTTCTGTTTTTTGTTTTCTGATTGTAGGAGAAAAGGAACACAAAATTCCAGTCTCAAATGAGTGCTCAATTTTCTTCATTTGAAGTTGAGTCACTTCAAAAAATGAATAATAATTTTTAATGTGGGCTAAACCTCAAACGGTTTTGAATTTAGTATGTAAATTTGTCTTCAGTTATAAAAAGTATCTTTGTCAGGGCTGAAAGATAGTTAAGAAAAAAATCAGACACTTTGATACTTTTGCTTTTATGTATGCAGGTTTCATATTTCTAATGTCATTATTTTAATTATTTTGCCTTTATTCTAAAACAATACAACATTATCCCTAGTCACATCTTTATAGTTTCGGAACCTTAATTGAAAACAGAATTTCTGCAACATGGTGTAGAATGCAGCCACTTTTCTCCCAAGTACTTGTAACAGCTTTTTAGTTAGCAGTCTACCACACCATGTCTTGCCTCTTTATTCTGCCCCAAACTCACTGGGGTGTGAGGTAGGAAATGACATCTCACCTAATCCAAGGCAGACTCTGAATCCTGGGCCACAGTTTCCTTTTTTCTCCTTCCACCCACTTGACTAAATGCAAATTGTGACAGAGGATGGGTTGAACAATAGGAGTTGAAATCAATTCAGGCAGGGGAGAGAATTGAAGGTCTTCTGTGTTATGACTGAATAACCAAAGCACTGCCCTAGTGGGTAATAAAAATAACAAAATTGTAAAAGCAAAGAAAAAGATCTCATGAAACAAACATATTTCAAGCTACATTAAATTTGTACTGTGCCAGCTATAACTTCGCAGATAACATGGGATTTAAGCACTATCATGACAGGCTACATACTATATATACACACATATTTTAAAACTATCTCTCTTGAGGAGAGCTTGGAATTCAGAGAGTTAGACAAAGAAGGAATTTGTCCTTGATTTTAAAAACAGCTAAGAGTATTCCAAGAGAGTTTAAAACCATATTTGTGTTTTAACATGAGTTGTACTTAGGAATTTTCTGCAATTGCTCTGAAGTGCTAAGATGCGAAGGCCTGCAGAACATCTCGGAACATTTAGGAAACAGAGAATATACAGGTTCTGTTGATGTTTGTGTTTACACCAGCATTTTGCAGTGACTATTCAGATAATTTAGATCAGACAAAACCATAAAGAAATCCATTCCACTGTTTTTACCTCCTATTTATTTGCTATTTTTAGAAAAAAAACAGTGTAAAAAATTCTAGTTACTTTTCTGTATATTTTCTGGATTTTTTTTTTGTTTATTTTTTGACAAAAAACATGTATGTGACTCTTTTTTAAGTAGAGTTGATAACATTCTATTAAAGTTTCTATTCCATACAGCTTTCTAGGACAGTTTTTTTGGTGGTTTTCTGGTTTTTTTAATGTGATTCCTGAAAAAGAGTAGAAAACGTTCCTGTTATTCATATCCCTTTAGGACAACTTATTGAAGCTGGAACATGTTCCCAATATTAGTTTGCCTACTTGAGGCTGAGGAAGAAGAATTAATTTTTTTCTGAGGGTTGTCAGTACTGTTAAGGAGTATGCAGGCAGAAGATGGTGTGTTGGAATTCTTCTTAAAATATCAATATAATTTTGAACATTTTGAAAGATCTCTATTCTAGCTTGGATACTGTCACATGAACTGAAAAAAATGATTGAATGGCTGTGAACAAAAGATTGTAAAAAATGATTCTACCTTGGCTGTAGTACTCAAAATAATTACAGCTCCTGACCTGAATGTGGAAATATTTTGAAAAGTTTTGCTGGACAGCTAAAGCAGAATTTATATCTGCAGACTTTTATTTTCTTGACCGTAACTTCAAACATGAAGGTGATGCTTTTTTGATGTGACTGTTTTAAACTCATGTATGAAAAAGGTGAATGTTTATATTGTTGTTGCAACAGAGCATATTTTCTGTCTTGATACTTGACTAAGAAAAGTGTGAAAAAAATGGAAAGCAAGGATTTAATTTAATTTCAATAACTAACATAACAAGTTTTGCTTTTAATAACAGTTGCATAGGCATAATACTGATTTAAAGATGAATAGACTATCTAGCAAAATGTGAGATGCAACCATAGTCATTGCTGAAAGAAAACCTCAAGACATTGTTTTAAAACCTCTAGAAAGCAGTCCATTTCTATTACATTTATTTATTTTTAAATTGGATAATAAAAGATATGTGAGGAGACCTTGCTGTCTTTCTATTTGATGTACGTTTAAACTCTCCTCCAAAGTTCAGAAAAATCCTTTTTTAGGATGAGGCTCAATCACCTCTGTCATATATCTGCTCATCTCATACTGCTGCTTTTGTAGTTATTGACATCATTATCATAAGATGCAATGATTTTTATATACAACCATGTATATGAAAACTGACAAACATATTAGAATAATAGAAACCAAATAAAAATAATTTTTTTGTCAGTCATCAATTTGCGCGCTTGCCCTGGTCAGTTAGTATCTAACTGACCAGATTCTAATTACAGCTGATAGTAAAATTTGTTGTTAAAATTTATATTTATTTATTTATTTATTCTTTTTAGTGTTTTTGTGAATTTTTGGTGTAATTCAAATGATACAGCAATAAGATTATAGATTATTTTATCTATATGATTTATTAATAAATTTTGCATTGACTGCCCATGAGACCTGCTAAACTCCATTGCTTATAGTTGACATTAACATTGAAATACTTCCAATTGGTGAAAATAAGCAATTTTATTGAGGCCACACATAGTCTCAGGTATTTTTATTTAAGAAATTTTGTTAAATGAAAAATATTGGGGAAAGCCATTCTTATTACTATGTAAACTGTGTCTGAAAGTGGGAGGGAAACACCTCCTCCAATACCTCTTAAAACTGAATTTTAGTGTTGTAGCCTGTTTATAGCTGCTATGAACTAGTTACAGAGCTGTTACATAACTATTGTTCAAATCCTTGGCTGCTGTGTATTCTCCTTTCAGGTCATGCATAGTTTGCTAACTTCACGTTTTAGAGTCAGGTTTAAGATGCTGGATTACTCTAAAGTCTTAAGAACTATAATAATGCTGTATTTTGTTGATTAATTAGTAAAAGTCATATTAGGTCCTAATGTTTATAATATTAAGTGCCAAAATAATTGCTCTAGAGAGAGGCCTGTTCTTCCTTCACTCTGCTTCTCTACTTTCCTTCCAGGTTTTGTTGTAGAAATAAAATTACAGATGCAAAGTTCACCTATTCTCTTATTCACTGCAGTGGTCCTCATTATTAGTTTGTGGTGGTGTGGCCATTATACACATTTGACCATTGTGCACTCAACTACTGCATTTTAAAGAAACAAATGAATTACAGTTATTTTTCTTGTATTGCTGAGATATTTAATGTAGAGAAGGTGGTTATGTGCATGGTGAGTTCTAAGTGAATCTGAGTTCAAGTTAATGGCAACCGACTGGAATAATTGCTTTGTTATTCTGCACATTGTTAAATTGGCAAAATTATATCTGTGATTCTGAACTGCAGGTATTTGCACAATTCTGTTAGACAAAAGTTACTGGGGAGGATAGTTTCTAGAATACGTGAGAGTACCTGCAAAAATTGAGGTTTTGAGAGCAGCATTTGTTTTCTGTGATGTGACCACTGAAGAGTTTTTTTCTGGAAGGTTCTCAGTTATCTTGATACTGTCCAGCTCCTCTATCCTCTGGCAGCTCTGCCAAAGGAGATTTTGTAGTGCTGGTGGAAATGATCATGTTTTGTGGTTGACTCAAGGACAAGAAAAGTGATTTGAAATAATCTTAAAAAAAACTCCTTCAGAAATATGCTATTTAATAGTTAACGATTCGATCAAAGAGTGTTTCTGAGCATTTTGTGTTTACTTGCTGGTTTTTACAGTACTTGTTAAGAAGGTAAAGTATGTTCTCATTTTCTTTGTGCCCACAGCCCTCATACAGCTACAGAAAATTACTAATGTGCATTTTGAAAGGCTATTAGCAATTTTGATCGTTGCTTTTTTTAATTACAGTTCATATTATGTAAATCAGTGTTCTGTATTTTCAATTTCTCTCTCTTCATTTTTTATCCAGATTCCACCAAGAAAATTAAGGATGTCTTAGAAGAATTCCATGGCAGTGGTGTGTTAGCAAAGTATAATCCCGAAGGGGTAATTTTTCTTGTTTCTTAATGATCAGAAATGTTGTGGACAATTTGAAAATTCTGTAGCCATTCTAAATATTTGAAATAGAAGATTATTTTTAAATCAGTTGTTTGGGGTATTTGAAAGCATTTGGGAAGAAAAAAAACAGGATGCCGTATGATTTGGAATAGCCCTATAGTCAGTTATCCCAACTGTGCCCCTTCCCAAATCTTCAGCTGCCTCGCTTCTGGGCTGGTGAGAAAAGGCCTTCTCTGTTTCAGTAACTAAAATATGCCTCTGTTATCAACATTGTTTTCAGCACAAATCCAAACCATAGCTCTATGCAAGCTACTGCGAAGGAGATTAACTCTATCCAGCCAAAACCGGCTCACTGGTCCCCTTCTCCTTTCCCTCCCACCCCCAAAATAAAAACAAAATACCCAAAACACCTCCACGACCCTTATGATAAGATTAATATGGTTTTCAAGTCTCTAAAGATTGGAAATGTTAAGCATAATTTCAAAAGTTGTAAAAGTGGATTGAGATTTCTTCTTAAATTCTGTTTAATTTCAGTTGTGTTGTTTCTGGTAGTGGGATTTTCTGATGTTATGAAACAAATAATTCAGCTGAAAAAAAGCCATGTATGCACATTGTCACTACAGATTCACCACTAGACAAAGTATTCTGATTTGGCTGGAAGAAAAAGCCAGATTGTTTTCTTTTCTTATCCGCAATTGAAATTTGCATTTGCTTAGCACATCCTAATGGTGTGATTCAGAATGTAGCTAAATAAAACCCTTCTTTCAGTAATGTTTCTAATAGTAATATTTCTGACTGTGCTCACATTATGTGAAACTCAGGAGAGAAACGTGCACTAATCATTATGAAAATTACTTGATCTTACATTTCAGGATGTAAAATGCAAAAAATTACTGAGAACATATAGCAATAATATAATTCTTGTCAACTAATGAGTAATAGTGTATTTAGTATTGAAAAATCACTTGATGCTTTGAATTTGGACAGGCATAATGCTAGTCATTTTAGTCAGTTTCTGAGGAAAAAATTAATAATTCAATGAAATAGTGTGAGTTGATCCTGTAAAAGATCATCTTATGTACTTAACTAGAAGTCTAGTTATTCATAGAATATAAACGGATGGGAGTGCTGTGATCATCCACAGGTTGTAGGACCTCCCTTACCAGCTTTTTGTTAGAATATAGACATACTTTTTGCTTTGTTTTATTTTTTAGAAAAAATGTGAACTGGTAAATTGTCTTAATCTATTATATGTTTTCTCTTCTAATTCTTCACATATTTTCAGTCATCATACAACATGTTCAGTTTTGTGAAGTGTACCCTATTAAAGTAAAAAATAACTGTGCATTTTATGCGTATTTAAGTAATATGTTGCTTTGTAAGTAAAATATTTTCAAATTGTCTGTTGTATATAAACGTGATTGCCTAAAGTGGTGTGATTAGTCTTTTTTAACAAAGTCATTCTTCCGGTTTGGGGCTACATGGAAGTTGAGTCATGGCAAGATGGGTACCCAGGAAAACTGCTCTGACTGAAGCCAGGTGAATTGGCAAATTCTGTGCAAAGCTGGAATTAATAAGCACAGTTGGTCTTGACACGAGTCTGGGACTCTGCATGGTGTCTCCCTGTTCTTCATTTCACAGCTGTTCATTTGCAGAATTCTACCATTGTGTTGAAACATCCAGAGCAGCAGAGTACCCAGGGCAGGGAGCAGGACAGGAGGAGGGTAGGGGGAGGAGGAATTCAAGACAGAATGATGTGATATCTGTGATGACTTCAATGTCTTCAGCAGGAATCAAGCTATTCACTGCTCCTGGGTCAGTACTGGACCAAGGCTAACCCTGACAGCTTTTGTACTTTGCTACTTAGCACTTAGACTTCAGGAAGTGCAACATAAAGAAAACATAGGTAGCAACAAAGCTACTTTGGATCTAGTAAAATTTATTAGCTCAAGGTTCATGCTGTAAGCTGCTGAACTGGAAGCAAAGTGGCTGAAATTTCCTCTGGCACTGAGTGAATATTCTATTCTGACAAGCAAACTGCCTTTGCACAGGTGTGTCTGTATTTTTGGCATGCATTCAGCCTGCTGTATGGATAAACTCTTTACAGAATGATTTGCAAGTTGATTCTATGTGGTTGGATGAGGAGTCTCTGGATTGGGTGTAAGTAATTATTGTCTGTAAATGAGATGACAAAAATTAACTGATCCAGCTGGCATCAATCTTAGTGCAGCTATTTGTTTCCATATATTCTGGACAGCACTTCTGTTTTGTTGTTTTGTTTTGTAGAGAATACCACCATATTTTCATTTTACCTCTCTCTTTCCTAGATCATTATTTATGAACACTCCAAATGGTTTAAGTCTTACTCTACCAAAAGGTGATGCCAGCTTTTTACCAATAAACATGGGCACTGACATATGGCAAATTCAGTAGTGATATGTTTACTTACATATTTAAAGGGCTCAGGAGTTTATTCCACTCCATTGGTTCTACAATGCAGTTTTTTATCACAGGCTGATCTAATGGAATGCAAATAGCAAAACAAAAGCTATTGGTCTTCAAAACTTGCTACCTGAAATAATCTGGGGGTTTTTTTACACAATTTTATATCTTGTTGAATGAGTGGATTTTGGGATTAGGGGAAATGGTGTATATAGTTATCAGAAGGTTAGCTATTATAGGGAGGTTATTTAGGGATCTTTTGCTCTCTGCTTTCAATGTAAGGAAGATACATAAAATTTCTACAGATGCTACTGAACCTCTTTCATGTTCTTCTCTAAGTCAATATCAAAGAAGTAATTATGAATGAATTTTATACATGTATAAGACACACAGATAGTCTAAGACCAGCCTCTTGGAAAGCTGCAATTGATAAATACTCTGTTCATAATTTGAGATCTATTTATATTAATTAATTTCATCCATTTATCTTTGAGGGGAGCACTTAATAGGTTGGCAAGAATTAGGAAAGCAGATAGGGCTAAAGATAAAAGTATCTAAATGGGCAGTAAGTACACAGCATTGTGTGCTTGCAGTCCTAGTGTTGTCTTCCTTTTTCAGTGCCTCTTAATTTTTTGTTTACAGGGGAGTCCATTGGCTTTCTTGGCCACCTGGGCACTGCTGGCCCATGTTCAACTGGCTGTCAACCAGCATCCCCAGCTTCTTTTCTGCTGGGCAGCTTTCCACACAATTTTCTGCCAACCTGAGGAGCTGCCTGGGCTCACTGTGACCCAAGTGCAGGACCTGGCACTTGGCCTTGTTGAGCCCTCATGTCACTGACCTTAGCCCACTGATCCAGTCTGTCCAGTTCCCTATGCAGAGCCTTCCTACCCTCAAGTAGGAAGTCAAAGCTCTTGCCCAACAGGGCATCAATTCAGACTGACTAAGGCGCAAGTCATATCTTCATCCAGATCATTGATAAAGATACTATACAGGACTTGGTGAGTCCTGGGAAACACCACTTCTGATTTTCTACTAACTGGATATAACTCCACTGACCACCACCCCATAGGCCCAGCCACCTGACCACTTTATTACCCAGCAAAGGGGGCACCTGTCCAAGCCATGAGCACACAGTTTCTCCAGGAGAATGCAATGTTGAAGTCTGTACTAAAAGACCGTAGAGGTCTTTTCCAACCTTAATGATAATGATTCTACAGAAGTCCAGGTAGACAATACCCTTATCTACCAAGCAGGACCTTGCCATAGAAGGAGTTCAGGTGTCAAGGACCCAAGGAGTCACGCAGGATCTGAGTTTATGAAACTCTTGCAAGCATGTCCTGGTCCCCTGGTGCTCCTGTATGTGCCATGTAGTGGCACTGAGGATCATCTCCATGACCTTCCTGTTTGGATTTTAGAATATTCAGTTCTGATAACTGAATTCAGTTTCATTTTCAGCTCTTCTTGGTAACAATTTTTTATGCTTTTTTAAAGTACATACGGAAGAAAGACTAACATTATATTTATTTATCTTTCTTATCTGTCATTGCATGTTTAGAAATAAATTGCTTGCACTGTCTAATAAAGACTAGAAAGTTGACTTAGAACCATTTTCTTGATTTATGTGCTAGTGCAAGAAAATGGGATAGTCCATCTTGTCTTAAACCTTCTCATCTAAATCACTAACCTTTCACTAAAAATATTTCTGTTATAAAAACAGAGCTTGAG
This sequence comes from Pseudopodoces humilis, assembly GCF_049639895.1. Taxonomy (NCBI): domain Eukaryota; kingdom Metazoa; phylum Chordata; class Aves; order Passeriformes; family Paridae; genus Pseudopodoces; species Pseudopodoces humilis. The sequence continues at coordinate 123,743,791 of NC_142200.1, forward strand.
TGTTATGACACTGCACTAATGTATGTATGTTCTTTCTTTCCTTGCATGTGTTACAGAAACAAGATATACTTAATCAAGTAAGTAATGTTATTTTTTTTTTCTTTCTTTATGCATAGGTACAGTGTATTTTATTTTGTAGGCTTCCATTGAGATGTACTTATTAATAAATACTGCATGTGGCTATTCTTTCAGATAATAGAGTCATATTTAAATCTAAAACCAGAATGCATTCCTTTTCTGCTGGCAGAATTTTTCACTGAGTGAATTTCATTTTTGTCATTCACAGTACATTATTTTACTAACATTAATTGAGTTGAATATGAGAAATAAGTTAAGAGCAAGTAATTGACTTGTTCCATACTTGTCACAGAAATTTCTCTTTACTGTGAGATATTATAATTGTCTGTATTACTCTGAAATGATAAGAACGCATCTCAGGAAAAAAAATACTGATTTCTATAACCATATAATACCATTCATATGTAGCAGGCTTAAAATTGCAGATTTAATAATTTGAATAAGGCTTATGCTGTGCTTTAAGCGATTGTGACTTCACAGCAATTGCAAGAGAAATGGTTAAAACGCCGATTATCAACCCAGGAAGCTACACCTGAGAAGCTTCAGCAGCCTAACACCAGGTATAAAAGTAAAATGGGAAAAAAAAGGAAAGAAAGAAGGACTAATAAAATTGACTCATCTTTTAAGTGACCTAGTTATTCGTCCTTCGTAACACAAAGGTGTTAAAAAGCTCCAGCTCTGCTGTTCTGAGAAGAGGCAGCCAGAACATGAGAACAATGAGAAAGTCAAGAGAATGAAAAGATCAGTTTTGTAGAACCACTCACTTTCTGGGGTCAGAGGCCAGCTGAGCTTTTGGAGATGTGTTAGTAAGAGCAGAACTCCCCATTCACAGCAGGACTTTCTTCAGGTGACCAATGTTATTTCTTTATTCTTTTAATAAGCTAACAGAGTGACTTCAGAGGGTCCTGAAAGAGAAGGCTTCAACATTAAAGCAGTGTGTCTGTGACTGATCTTGAGCATAATCTCATCAGCATTTAGCTAATTACTTTGTTAAATGAATAGGCAAATAATAATAGAGTCAACAAACTAAATGAAATTTGGGAATTAATATCACACTGGAAAAGCCTGATGATGTGATGGACTGTGGTAAATGGAATGAGATGCATGTGTGCAGAGTAGAGTGTAGTATACCCTAGTCCAACTGGCATTGTCAGATAAATGGACATGTATGTGGTTGATCACCAGAAGAATGCAAAGTATCATTGTGGTTTAGTCATGAAGAAGAGAAGGATGTTATTGGGATGTTGTAATCGTGTTCCTGTGGTCATGGCAGCCTGGAAAGAAGACAAAACTTCTAAAAAGAGGTAGTGTCTTAGGCCCATTGGCCTAAGTGGAAAAGTAGTTAAAATTTCAAGCACACAGGAATATGGTTTGAAAGGATATTTTGTGTTCTTTGCCTCAGCTATGTTCTTTGATGTGACAGAAGATACTAAATTACTGTAAAGACCTTGCCTTATTATAATATATTAAGTGAAGTATTTTTACTACAGATAGGAAGATTTCATTTTCTATAAAAAAAGTACTGCAGAAGTCACATCTTTCTACTTTTGTCCAAATGATGGGATGAAATAAATGCAAATTGGAACTAATTTACAGAAGGTTAGTAGGATGTGCAGAATTATAGCATATATAATGTAGGAGAAGCCTGTCCCTCACATGTAAGAAGCTTAAGTTGTATCTTTCTAGCTAGAAAAGAAAATAATGTAACATCTTGTGTGTATCACCAGCAATAAACTCTAGGTTTCAGACACTGGGTACTCTGTTTTTCTGGCTCCATGGGCAAAATTTCTAGGAAAAGCTTTCTGCATACCTAGAGAGTTAGGAAGCCTGCCAGGCAGAGATGTTGGCAATCTGGCTCTGAGCCTGCTTTCTGTGGAGCATGTTGAGGGCATTGAGGTGTAAAATATTTCAGATAGTCAATTTATGCTGCAAAACTGTTCTGTTTAGAAAATTTTTTTAATTATCTTTACTGGTCTCTCTTATCTCCTTTTGTCAGTCTGTGCTACCAGTGCTAATTTCCCTCTTTGATATCCTCCTTTCCTTTTGATACACTTTCTCTGCCCTAAGAATTTATTTTTATCCCTTTTTTCCTTTACATTGTTCTATTGCACAATCCCTTATGTTTAAACTTTATAAGCCTATTACCACTTTCATTTACATGTCACATGTTAAAAAAGACTTAAAGAGCTTTAGACAGACTTAATTAATTATGATGGAGGGGTGTTTCATTATGAAGAACAGTATGTTACATTTTGTGATTTTTATTGTGATGGCTTCAGCTATGCTTGATTCACCTGCATGGTGGAATCTAGATAATGTTTATGAAACTGCATATCAAAACAAAATATAGCAAAAATACCTCCAGTCATAATTTATTGCAGGGATTAATCAGCAAATGGAAATGTTTTGAAGTCTTCTTGTGAAGAAGAGATATCGATATATACAAATGTATACCTGTATAATTAAGTAGATGCCACTGATCATATCCTTTTAATTCTTTCTAAGCTATACTTTTAAATACTGGTGAGGAGAAAGTCAAACTTACGTCAATTAGTATAGCTCCAGTTCTAGTAAAATCTGTACATTTACTTAGTATAAAGCGGATGTAACTTGTTGGTGAATGAAATGGGACACTTTAAACCTTTTTCTATTGCTGTATGTAATTATTCCAAGTGAAGGTTGCAGTTAAGCTGTGTTAAATCTCAGCAAACTATTCATTCATGAAGTGAAAGTCTGTTCACTGAAACTTCAAAGAGAGAGGGATGAACAGATAACTTTTTGTTACTAAAAGTATCATAGCAAGTATTTTTATAAAGTGTAGCTGAAATAACCTCCACAAAAATTTGCAATTCACAGACAGGGTCATTAAATACAGCAAAATATTATTGCCATAGACCATGCATAGAAAAATGATTTTTCTTAATTTTAAGCACATTATGGACATGTTTGTCCGTGAGTAGGTTTTTACACAATCTGCATGTGCAGATAAATTGTTTGTTTCAACCAGAACTTTTTGTCATAACTGACATTTTTCAGGGATTCATTAATTCTGCTATTTTATTTGGCTTTTGTTTGAACCATGCCACCTACCCCATTTTTCCTGGCCAATTCTTTTGGGACAGAATGCAAACTATTTACTTGTCGCTTTGTTTGATATGTAATAATTCCAAGTAGAGTTTGAATGATAATCTCCTAAAAGAGCCTTCTAAAAGTATGTGATTTACCACTCTCCTTAAAAAAAACCCTTAATTTTATATAGTAAATGTAGCATATTTAGTAGAAGTATTAAATGCAAGTACTTTTTTTTGTAGTACTTCAGGATATACAAACTTAGGCACATATAGAATTATGTATTGAGGAAAACCTGCTGATAAAAAAAAATGTTTGATTTTTTTTTTTACCTGCATGTAAGATTGGGATGAGACTGCAGTAGCTGCTGAATGCATTCCAGACTTATTTTGGTAATTAGTATCAATTTATTTTAATAACATGAGAATGTTATGCTTAAAAAATCTAATTATTGCATAAAAATGGAGTTTTCCCATTTCCATTTGAGATATTTTGTTGAGCTTACTTCTTTGAAGAACTGGGGGAAAATTTTGGCAATAACTTATGTCTATGTATTGGTAATATCCAAATATTATTTGTCCATATGGAGTTTTTGATAGAAGCAGCTTGTGAGAGCATGTGGATTTTTAATATTTTTTTTAAACAGTCGTATCTGTAGATATTAATTTGAATGCTGATATAGATAAGAAATAGTTTTAATTTGGTTACTAGCATTTTCAGAATTACTTACGTAAAAACTGTATTAAATGGAATAATTAGATCAAAAAATGCTAAGGACTGAATTTAAACCAAATTTTGCCTTGTGCCTAAAGCCAGTCTTCATGAGTAATTCCAAATTTGATTTGAGTTTCTGCCCTATGAACATTTAAAATACATTTTAAACACCAAGAATTTATTAATTCTCATGCGATTCATATTAGTTTGTTAATCCTCTCTGTATAGTCTCTCCACTTTTTTCCACATCTTTTGGCAGTGCCAGGTTTTGAAATGTAATAGTCAATGAATCTTCAAGACTAACTTTTGTGGGAATGCTTTAGCACTGGTATTCACAGGTAATCACTTAATTGTCACTAATGCACTCACATTAGTGTTTGCCATTGTTGTCATAGAACAACGTGTGAATCAAGGTCCCATAATATCTACTCTTATTCAAAAGTTCATTTTTCACATATTGGGTAGTTTAAAAAGAAATCAGTTAAAGGAACTTGCCCAACCCCAAAAACAACCCGGAGCAATTAGTGTGAGTAGATGAAAGCTGATTATATTTTTGACACCATTTGGAGATGAGACAACATAATTTAAAAAGTAATTAATTGAAAATTACATTTCAACATAATTTTCTTCCATTATCTGTGAAATATTCTTTCTAATAAATGAAAACCATATGCAATGGAAGTCTCTTGAAATGAATGATATTTCTGTCTTTTTTCTTTTCTCTATTGCATTTTGTTTTTCTCTATTGCATTTTGTTTTTCAGGATGCTGAAAATAGTGGCTTTTGTTGAAATATTTGGTACAAATCTAAAAGAAGAAAAGACCAAAGAGAATGTGGTGTTTTAAAAGAATTTATGGGTGGAGATTAATTTCAAACACTAGATCATTTCTTGTTCCTTTTTATGTGGCCGGTGTGGTGGGGAGGAATAAAAGGAGTATTATTTTACCCCTCCCTGCCTTGCTCGATCCACAATGACAACCCTTTTTCAAGAGACTATTATTTTTTGTTGTCTTGTGAGGAGAAAGAGAGTGATACAGCTTCTCTCCCTTCGTTTGGCATATCACCCAGAAGAACTAGTTGTATTTACACCAGCTAGGAAAATATAGGAGAGAGTTAGACCTCTTATATTGCAGTTGTTAGGATAGATCTTGAGTCAAAAGCTTGCATTTTCTTAATAAATTATTGGTTCTCTTCAAAAGTGTTAGTATGGTAGGAGTTAGAATATTATGCAGAGAAGTTAAAAAACTTCTATATAAAAAGATGGAAAAATTTTCTTGTATGTATCCTATTTTTCACTGAGAAACCATGTTTTCTGTATTCTCAGTATTGGAATATTTTTGACGTCTGTATCATGTAGAGTTCTGTGTGTTTGCACAACATATATATATAAATGCATAAATCTTCAAAATATGCATATTTGGATTTTTCTTGATCTTGCGTATCTGTGTTTACTATCAGTAAAGCAGAAGAGTAGAGTTATAAAATTGAACAGCTTAACTGCTCTAAGAAAGGACAAAGTCAAATCCATACAGTGTTTGTAGATGGAGTTCAGCCTTTTCCTCTCCATTATACAAGGTGTTATGAGCCATTTTGCTTCTTGGGACAGAATCAGGCATTTTAAGGCACCTCCATAGCCTGTTGTAGCAATAGTCAGGAGATAAAGATGTGGTTTTAGCTGAGTGTTGGCCTATATATGTCTGATACAAAACCAGAAGAAACTTGAAACTGTCTGTTATTTTGCCAAGCAAAATCATAACTGCTACTTGGAAACCAGTCCTTCAGTTCCTGTTCTTCCTGAGACTGAGTCTCACTCTGTGAAGTAGCACTAAATTAGTGTAATGTACTTATCAACGAGCGCCTGAGATGAAACAGAACTCTTACCATAGTAATTGGAGAATCTTTAAAGCATATTAAGCATAGACTGATGCACATTTCTTTTTCCTTGGTGTCCCTCATATTCTGCTTCTCTGGGATTCAAAAGAAACTGAAGTGTGGGAAGCAAGAGCTTTGCTTTATGCCATTGGTGTGGAGTAGAAAGAGAAGTAAGATACATGCATTCTTTAGTGATGTTAGTAATGTAAAAAGCATCTTATCACATATCTATGATACGCATTGGATACATTGCAAAGAAATCTACATATGATCATGATACTATGAAAGATAGTGGTTGCTTTAATGTCAGGTTTGTAGTATTTTTTGCAGTAATAGGAGCATACAACTCCAGACTACTTTTAAAATAGGAATAAAGTGACATTTTTAGTGCATCTAAAAACCCCAAACTATCTTTAATGGTTTTATTTCTTCATAGTTGTGAATTCTTTAGTCAAAGTAATCAGTGTCATCCTGGAAACCGTCTTGAAATAATGTGTCTTGAATAAACTGTCTTGAAATATCCTGAAAAATTTATTTGATCAGTTGCCAGGTCTTTAATTTCTTTGTGACTTCCACTTCTTTAAAGTTAAGATTCTTTATAATTTTTTTTCTAGTTCAGTGATTGCCATTTGCTCAAATGTGTCTTTTTATGTGCTATTGTTACTCTTTCATATGATTTTGTGTGGTATCTTACAAAGGACAAAGTAGTGTTCAGATTCAGGAAAAATATTACCAGCTATTAGTTTGGGCAGGAAGATGTCTGGTTCCAAGACCCCTGCCATGGGCATAGACACGTTCTACTAGACCAGGTTGCTCAGAGCCCTTGAAAACTGCCAGGGACAGGGCATCCACAACTTGGCCCAGATATTACCTCCTCACATATTCAGTCTGTACACAAATGGCATTGACTTTCTCTCTCCCTATCCAGACTTCTATTTTAAGAAAAATTAGTGCTATATGTTATAACTTTTGCAGTTGTCACTTTTTATCCATGTAGCTAGTGTTGCTTTAGTTTTCTATATTCATATTTTAAAAAAATGTATAAGGCATAACAGAGTTCTGTGATAAAATTTTATTGTATTATATTATTCTAAGAACAGTATATATATATATATGTATGTATGTATATACATATATATATATATACACACACACATAGAGTCATACTGAGCCCAGTTCCTTGTTTGCTTTCAGAAAAGATGAAAATTGTTTCATGGTTTACACATTTTATTTGCTAAAAATAATTTTAAAGTTAAATTTATGCAGTGTTGCCCATGTCTTATGTTCCTTCTCATTTTCTTTTTTCCAAGATAAATACATAATTTTTAGGGTTTTGTGTCTTAATTTCAGGTATTTGGAAATATTGATAAAATCTATAAGTGGGAACTAACTACTTCTAAAAATACAATAAAATCAATTTTAAATGAATTTTATGGTTTTAAATTAGCTGAAACTCTGTGGTGGTTTTGAATGTGTACTTCTCTGGAGTTACACCAAAATTTTTCATTACCAAATGAAATTTTATTACCCAGTAATACAGAAGTCTTACTTTGTGAAATTTCTTTTTGCAAAACATAAGAAAAGGAGCTCCAATAAACTTGGTGAATCAATTCGACGTATAAAAATAGAAATTCAGTTTTATATGATTAGTGTAAAACCCTTTATTTTTCTGTGACCTACAGGCAAGGATTTTGGTACCCTTTATATTAGAGTCAAAGCTAAAACTGCACTGATTTTTTTCTTTTATACTCAAAAGATTTAGGCCAAATTATTTGAATGTTCTTTCATGTTTTTCTGATTCAACTGTGTCCTATTTTATCTCTGCTATGTTGAAAATTTTCCTGAAATCCCTAAACTTGTGATCATAATCTCCCTATGCCCTGATATAGTCTCTTGTGAAATGGAGTGAATTAATTAATGTGCAAGGCTAATTGTTGTCAGTTTGGTACATCCTCTCACGCTCTCATCCTCTCACTTGTGAAACGTCATGGAAAATGCTTTCTGAAATGCTAAATCCTTCCTTCTCAGGTTCATTTAAATTCAGCTGGAGCTTCTGGAAGGCAAGCAGCTGTTGAAAATTAAGCAATTACCCTGCATGCTTAAGAAAACCAGATCCACCATTATGGTTTATATATTATTCTGATGTTATTGATCTGAACCGTTTAATTAATATTTGAGAATTCATTAGCATAAATAAATTATCTTCAAACCATACCAAAATGCTCTGAACTTTTCATCTGCGAAATTCTGATAATGATAGTGAGATTTAAAAGGAAGATCAAGTGTGATACATGTTAAGGTGGAAAATTATTGTTCCCTGCTTTCCTTCTTTTTTGTCTTTTTGCTTACCAAAACATTGTGCAATACATTTGAAGAAGCTGGGGTTGTGGGGGAAAATGCTGGTAATTAAAGGAAGGGTATTTACTAGCTGAATCATTTCCCTGTTTCAGAAGGGTAAAGTTCCATGAGGAAAGATTGTCTATAGTTGCAGAATAGAGAAATGACTATAAAATTATGTGTTGTTTTCTCTGTTGTGAAAGTAGTTTTAAATTAAGCTGAGCAAATGTTTTGCATCTTTATGTGCTCTGTTCTAAATGAACCATACTCAATATTTAAACCTCTGCTTGGTGAGAGTGCTCTTAACACCTACAGAGGTGTCTTCTACAGTGCTCCGCTCAGGGTTACTTTTAAGAAATTCTTCCATTTTTCTATAGTCATGTAGTGAGTAATGTATATTACAATGAGAGATGATAGCAAAGACACTGAAAGCAATTTAAAAGTGAGCCATGGTTTTGAAAGATCATTCTTTTTCATTGGGAAGCTTGATGGATGGTCCAAACTACTCCTAGGTCTGCTGTAGACTAGCTTAGTTCTCTTATTTACCATATATACATTTATTAAATAAATAAATATCCAGAAATGACAATACCATTTTATAGCTCAGTTCTAATAGGATAATCTACACCAATTATGTTAGGTCCTCTAGAATGTTTTCCAGCTATGCAATATTAGAATCCCATATTTTGATGTTTTAGGCAAGGCCTAATCACGGGCCTTTACACAGAGCTCTCCCTTAAGCAGGATTGGTTTTATACATTCTTTGCATACAACATGTGATTTTGCACCTGCATTTTTGACCATTCTAAACATTTCTGATGTGTGTTCAAGTAATTTGCCAGCTCCTGACTACCTTCCATTATAATTTGAAAGCTTTTGAATGTGCAACATCTGAACTCTGGTTGTATGAATATTGCTGCTTCCCTGGGGGAATACAGGTTGCAGAGCATGTTAGAACAGAGAATAAAGCACTTTCAGCTGAGGAAATCTGACTGTAAAACAGTCTTTACAACAACTACACACTTTCTTTTGTCCTTTGCTGAGCCACCCTCATTGCTGGAAGTCAGGATATCAAATACAGTAAATGGATATGGCAGCCAAGTCATGTTACTTTTGTTTCTCTTGTCTTTTCTAGCAGTTTGGAAGATGTGTTGAGGATATTGGCTTAACTGATAGTCTGACCATGTTTACAAAATACTGAAAGTTTTGAACATGTTTGAGAGAGTGTCTTCAGGAAGAAAGAAGTACACAATTTCAAACTTATTTATTTATCCATTTCTCTACACATGTATAATTCTGAACCCTTTAAGTGAAAAAAAAAGAGTAGCATTAGTAGCTGCTGGCAGCTTGGAGAATCAGTGTCTCTCAGGAAGCAGTTTAAAAATCTGAGATGGTTCTAAACTCAGGGAATATTTTTTCAATACATACATAAGATCCGTAGACAAGGTTAATAAAGAAAAGATTAATGTAATGGAAAGATATTTATGTAGCCATCCATAAACCTTAATTTAAATGGGATTATAATTTTAGTTTCCATTTTCAGTTAGCTGGGTTTTTTTGTGTATATGATTTAGTGAGATAGCTAAGACACATTTCATTAATGCACAATTTAACAAAACAATTTCACATTGTTAAAGTCAGTTGATTTAGTGATTAATGTATTTGTTATGCTTGCAGGTAAAAAAATATGTTTATATAGTGTATATTAGCATAAATAATTACTGATTTACTGGAATGCTGATACAAATCCTTTTGCTGTTGTGATTCATAGTTTATAAACAGTGAATTAAATGTCAGTGGCTTTATTAGAGAGAAAAAAATGTAAAGTTTATAGCATGAATGAAACAGTGTATGATTTGCCAAAGTAAAAGAGTGTGGCTGAGACTGGGTGATGAGATAGTGAGTCCATGTCCAAGATGTTTATTTCCATTTTACACCCATTTTGAGCATTGTGAGCAATTTTTTTTCAGTCTCTGCTATTTTTGTCTTCAAGAGGTGAGAGTTTTATTGGTTTCCCTGCATTTCATTCTCAAATGAGATGTTCTGTTTTAGAAGCTCAGCAGATATTCCTCTCACCAATCTTGCATTCCTAAAAATTATGACTTGAACAAGAGTAGTCAGATTTTGCAGTTTGTGTTGTTGGTCCCTCATAAAGATGATACACATTTAAAACATTATCCTTTGGTAGTTAGGTCTTGATCTTAATGAGAAACACCTTATTTAATGTGCTCATAAAATTTCAGAATCTCATAAATGCATTAAAAAAGTCAAAGAAGTCAGGGGAAGAGCAGTGTCTGCTCCTAAGTCTTAAAATTATATTAAAATAATAGCAAAAGTTATTTATACCGTGACTCAGATTCCAAATTCACTGATGTCTTTGAAAATTCAGTTTCTGTTTTTTTTTTTTTTTTCTGGCATGGTTTCAAGCTGATTCTTGATATTCTTGATAGTCTTTTCCCTCTTTCCATATTCACTATGATGAACTAAAGGAGTTGCATTAGACTTTTCTGTGGAGAAATGGAGTATTCCTGAAGCATAGAGGAATTCCTCAAAGTCAGTTTTGTGGTGTCATGTGGATTTATCCCATAATTATTTAATGATGATAAGTTGCTGTTGTGTTTGATCTGTAAAGAAAGTTATACTATGTTTTATCAGATTAATAATTGATAAGCTGCTTTAAAATCACAAATGCAATGATAAATATGCAGTTGTGTCAATATGTTTCAGGATACCTTTATCTTCATCCTCTATTAGCAGAATAAAATGGGATCATTATGCTTTGCATTGCTGTTATCCCATTGCAGCCTACACCTTCCTTGAGGGGGAGGTGATGGTATCTCCCTGGTGACCAGCAATAGGACAAGCAGAAGTAGAATGAGATTGCATCAGGGGGAGTTCAGATCAGACATCAGGAAAAGGCTTTTCAGTGGGAGACCGGTTGGTCAGTGGAAGAGGCACATCTTGGTTATGGCACCAAGCCTATCAGAGGTCAAGGAGCATCTGGATGTTGCTCTTAATCATATGGTTTAGTTTCAGGTAGTCCTGTGAGGAGCAGGAAGTTGAACTCAATGATCTTTATGTATACCTTCCAACTTGAGATAATCTGTGATTAATTTTATTATCTAAAAAGGACAATGCTGTTTGAACAGAAAAAATCATCGTAGGAGTTATATAAGTCAGATCTTCCCTTGCTCACAAAAGCAAAACCAAATTCAGCTAAATGACAAATGTTTTGGATCAACAACATTTTGTTTTTTTGTCTCTAAGTCATGCTGCATGTCTGAGCATTCTCATTTGACTCTTTGAACCTGTTTGAGACAGAGTGATTAGTAAGTCTTTGACAAACACCAGGAAAGCATGTTGCCAAGTAGGAAAAGACAGGAGGCCTTCAATTCCTTGAATTAGGCATCCAAAAATCCCCTGCTTTTTGTTTGCCTAATTATAGGAAAAGCTAAGACATGCTAAGTACATCCCTAGGAGCTCTGTAGGTGCCTTTGGATGCTAATCAAGAAATTTGAGAGCATGGAACTTGATTTCAGGGTCCTGATATAAGTGCTCTGAATTTACTCTGGGCTGTTTCACACAGTGCTCTGAAGTATTATAGCAATAGTGTGAATTTTAAAAAAAATATTGAATTCACTGATCACTTTCAAGAATATGTGTGCCATTCTATATCTTCAGAAATTAGTATATTCAAATAGAGTCCAAAGCTTTTGTCAACAGAATATTATTTGATGAATTAGTGTGAATTTTTTTACAAAACATTCAAAAATTTTTATTTTTTTTTTCTTCCCCTTCATTGCAGACAATAGATTTAGAGGGTTTCAAGTTGTTCATGAAGACTTTCCTGGAGGCAGAGTTACCAGATGATTTCATTGAACACCTTTTTACATCATTTAGGAACAAAATCTCTCACTGCAGCCCGTTAATAAAAAACAAACCACAGCACCTTTCTGGAGGTAAGTAATAAAATCAGTAATATAAGAGCTAAAGGTTCCCTCACCTTGCTGTTTTACTTCTAATAGCTGTAAATATATGGAATTCTTAACTGCATGTTGAGGGATTTTTGTTCTGGTGTTTGTGAAATTAGAGAAACTAATTCAACCATAATAGGAAATACTGCGAAAAGGAATGGAAGTTAAATGGTTTTGTCTTTTTAGTTTGATGTCTTGAGAAGGCTGACCTAGAACAGAGGCTAGACAAATGGGGAGTACAAGAGCCTGGCCAGGGCTATACCCAAGATGGATCTAAAAATGGTCACAAAATGGACAATAGGTCACGAAGTCTCACATTTTTATAAGTTTTGGTCCATCTGTATATCAGGGTTAATTGTCCAATTACAGTTCCAGGTTATGAAGTCCCAGCCTTTTTGTTTCCTCTCCTCAGTCCACTGTTTTTATGGTTTTGGGCCTGAATCTTGTAACTATTGTCCTTGGTATCAAGCTAGAAAAGGAATTGTTTTGTCTACCTACTCTGTGAAGAGAGCTCACTGACATTTAATATGAAGCTCAAAGCTATACACCTAGGGAAAAACATGAAAGCTAAAACTTAAGGCATCAAATTCACAATAATGATGCAGCTGAGACACCAAGTGGACATTCTTTGTCATGTTAATGCTGATCAGATTGCTATGGTTACATGATCTTGTTGCCTGCTCCTGTATAAACACTTAAAAACCTTCAAGCTTCATGCAGGAGGCTCCTCCTGGTGCTCAAACGTTTCTGTGCCAGTTGCTGCTGTTTCTTTTAATAGTCTAGGTATACTTCTAGTGTTGTTACTAATTCTACGTAATTAGCAGCTACTGATATTTTAAATGTTGGGTGAGTGTATATCACTAAAAGTGATTTTGATTTCAGAGGGCACAGCTAAATTTTGCCCTGTATAGGCTGTACTCAGCTTTTTTCACTTTCACTATAGTTCTCTTTGATATATTTTATTCCTATGTGTGGTAAAATTACAATAATGATAATTATTATAACATCATTATTAAGGATGGTGCTGTTATTACTGTTGTTGTTTAAACTATATGTTAAGTTTCTTACTTTAATGTTGCCTCCTAAATTTTTTTCTCCTACACTAACTTTTTCAAGTTTGTAATGAGTTTTTATCTTTTTCTGTTACTAAGGACTTTAGAAATAATATAATGTAATACCAGTTTAGGAAACTTCCATATGTTTTTAGCATAATACCAGAAGGACTGTTTGATAAATTGTTATATCCAAAACATGTTCAGAAAGGCAATTCAGTTCATATCATGCAAGAATTGTTTGGGCTTGAAAATATACTGGGTTTGTATTGTAATTCAATTTCATGGTTTAAACTAAATGTTGCATCTTTTGTAACTTTTAAAGGGAAAAACTGTGTATTGGTACATTTTGATATGCAAATGGAGACTATGGAAACACTTGTTTTTTGGTATCTTAAATTTTAATTTTTAAATATTACCAGTAGTGAAAGTGTACTGGAAAATTATTTTGTCAGAAATATTTGACATTTTTCTGGAAAATGGAAGTGTGAGAGCTAGAGAAAATGACAATGAAAGTAGCAGGGCTCATCAGTCTGTCAGGTATGTGCTTGTTTTACACTTAGTTTCTTTTGGTCCACTCATGTCTGTTTATAAACTGTATTTTCAGGTAAGGTGTCTGAAGAGAGATGGAAACAGATGCCAGGTAAGCATCAGGACTGGAAGTCATGTGTAAGTCAGAACATTCCAGCCAACCCTTCCCACCTCTGATTAAGAACTGATAATTTAACCTGTACCTTACAGCTGATGATAGGTTAAAAGATTGTAAAATTTGTATTTCTTTTCATTTGGATTTCAGCACTATTTATTTTTGAGAAGGGTTATCCCAGGTTTTATAATCCATTTTATTCTGTGAATATGATTTATATAAGACTGGAATATGAACTATTTGTGTAATTTGTGAGATTAAAGCTAGAATTTAACTAAATAAAATAATATAATGTCATCATTTTAATGACATTTAACTGACATGCAAGCTTATGAAATAGAACATTGACTTATTAAATATTTTTGTTCATTTAATAGTTACTTTTAGTCTTTATTATTTGCCTGAAACCATGAAAATTAAATTCATTCCAAGATACATTTTTGCATGCCAACTTGCTCTTTTTTACCTTATTTTATTGTTCTAACATGTGCATCTCATGACATGTAGGCATATCTTTTAAAATGTAGGCTTTTGAAGATGTATCCAGATTGCAATGATGTTTTTCAAGCAAAATTTAGGGGGAGAAGGACAACCCTCAGTCAGTGAGAAATGTAACAAACTTGTAAAGAAAGTTTTCTTAATCCTTTTTCTGTGTTCTGCTGTCCTTCCTATTTTTCCCCATTTTGGTCCTGCAGATTGCAGCAATACCATCAGGACTGGTCATAGTGGTGTTGTACTGAAACAAAAGTTTGTCTATTTTGAAACTTTAATTCCAAGTGGTACACTGGAGCTGCTATTAATCACAATGTCTGAACAGTTATTATGACTATTATTTAAATTCCACATTTATCTTCTCACTAGTCTGTCACTGAGACTTTTGTATTTTAAGTATGTGCTGCACTGACACACATCTGGCTGTGTTTTTGGGATAACGGTACACTTGAGTATTGGAAGACTTTTTGTCAATGCTAAAGCATCTTCAGTTAGTGTAGTTGCTGTCAATCTATAAATGACATGAAGCTTCTACGAGCATAAGGAAGTGGATTCAGAGTTGGGCAGGGAATTGTTTTTAATACTTAGCATCTAATATGGTAGAACAAAAATATTCACCAGATTGTTTTGTAGTCAGATGAAATCAGATGAGCACAAATTAATAAAAGGTTATGCCATTCCCATAATTGGATGGGGTTTTTCTTTGGATAGTTTATTTTAATTCTACCTTTGCTGGATAAATCATGAGCATGAATTGTTTAAAACTTTATATTTAAATTAAGAAGTAGTCTGAGAGTCACATAAAACAAAGATGAATGCATGCAAGGGTTGTTTTTATTCTCTGCTTATAGTGTGTGTTCAGACTAACAAAGGCTATGGGTTATTTCCAGGTCTGAGACTTAACAAGGGTACCTCTACATCCAGACCTCCTACTCCTGCAAACTCACATTTACCAGATATGATACAGCTAAAGGATATTGTTTGCTATTTGTCACTGCTAGAAAGAGGAAGACCTGAAGACAAGCTAGAATGTACGTTCTTCTTTAATTTTAAATATTTGTTTCCATAAGTCATCAAATATTCTGTTTGGGAATTTAAGAATCGGTTTTGAGCAGGTGGATTATAAAAATATGGCTCTAGGTGACCCTTATTGCAGAAATTATTTTTTATTCTTGCTAATGATGAGATTTTAAACTAAATTTGGTCTGTCTAGCATTTGCTAAAACGGAGAGTAAGGATTTTACATTCTGTAGTTACAGTAATCCTCTCTGCAGTGTTATCTCTTGATTAGTATCAGATCTGAGTATACTTAGAGATTTATATGTGGGGTGAATAACCTGCATTAAACATCCTAATTTAAACAAAGAATAGTTGCTAATATAGGCTGTGGGCTCTACACTATAACTGAATACTGAAAAGCCAAGAATGATTCAAGTCTGCATCACTATTGGGAAGAAGTTTTTGACACAGGAGGTTAGAAATTACTTGTTTGGTTGTTTTTTTGTTTTTAATTCAGGGCCTGGGTCATTAAAGTGCAACACCACTAACTATTAGAACAAAATAAAATAAAAAAAACCCTGTGAATTTGATTTATAAATTGGAGAAGAAAAGGAGAAGAAAACCTGTTTCCTTATTGTGGAACTTTAGAAGCCACTTTTTCTTGTGGCTAAACAGCACTTCTTTATGTGGCTAAACAGTTAGACCAGTCATAAAGTCCTTATTGAGATGCAGTGTACTTCATTATAAATAACTGGTCTGTTTATAAAAGATCGGTGAGATCAGGCTCTCATATGGAAAGTAAATATTCAGTATGATAAGATGTGCAAACAGTAGGCTGCTTCTTCCAGAATAAGAAATTCATTACAAAGTTACATGTTGCTGGAGTATCTTGATGTTTTGTCACCTGGAGTTGCTGCAGGGTCACAGCAAATCCCCCAAATTTGGTAATACTGTTCTGGTATCATATGATTAAAATGGGAATGCTCATTCAGAGCACAGGCACAGAAAAACTGAGGTCCAAGGACTGAATGTAACTTGGAGTGTAATAACTGCTGCATGGTAGCAAGTTATGTAAGCCTTACCAGAGCTCTGAGGAGCTCGATGCACAAACCGTGGCATGAAACGGAGATCAGTTGGCTCCCCTGGTGTCAGGAGTTGGTACAATGGAAAGGAGGGGAGACAGGAGCAGATGATAATTATGTTATGGGCATTTTCCATTAACTTCCTGCAATAGGAGCTGCATGGGCAAAATATTGTGTTCTATATGATTTAGGAGCGAGAGAGCGTTATCCTAATATGTGTATGGTACTTAAATATTTTGTATATTACAAGTCAGTTGCATTTATTGCGTATAATTCTTGGCATGATTGTTTTATAGGTTTATTTTAAATATACGACATATTTTTGCTTTTTAGTATCTAAATTTCAGCTTATACTGCACCATTATATGCAGACTTTTCTGTTGATTTCAGCTGAATTCTCATTATAAATTAATGGTATAATTTAACTCTTTTTTCTGTATTTTGAAAGCAGTAGGTCCTATGGCTGTAATGTAACTTACAAGTTTGTAGCAATGAAGGGGAAAAAATGGCTTGTTCTGGAGTTGCCAACTTTAATATTAATACCAATTTCAAGTAGTGATTTTAATTTTTTTCTAGATGAGAAAAATTGGGAAAAATTAATCATAGCTGACTGTTTGGAAAGTTAATTTAGGACAAGCAGAATGTGAAAGTGGTGCTTTCAATTAAAATTTGATGTAGGCTGAAGGATAAAGTACACTAAGAGAAAACAATGTTTCATCTTTGGATCTATATGATCTACAGATTTTCATAGATTTATAAATATTCCAGAACCTATTAAGAACGTAGATGTCTTGCATAGTGTGAACCTCTCCTGTTTGGCATGCTCGGCATATCTATTCATAATCTATGTATGACCTGAATATAAAGAAAATCCCAAGCATTCCTCACAGACATACATTGAGAAAACCTAAGCAATCTTTTTAAAGTTAAATTGCCATCTAGAAATAGAAATTGAATGCCCAGTCAGCGTAATTAGGTAAGGGGATTGGAGAAGAAAAAGAAAATTTGAATTGGGCGCTGTAGTTTGCATCAGAACTGCCTTGTGGTTGTTTTCATCATTTTGCTCTTTTGTTTGTTTTTTTCTCCTACACTGTGTAAATCAAGAGCATGAAAACTTAGCAGTGTATGAATAGAAAAGAGAATGCATTCCACGCCAGTAGCATAGTTTTCAGAATCTAGCCAAGAGCACAGATTGAGCCTTTTTGCTAGCCTATACATATGTAACTGGAAAGACTTTGTTTCTACAAAGGTAAAACAGTTATAATTATGCTAATTTCTGGTTTTAAATTACTTATTAGAACTACTGATTCATGTTGAAGGAAAAAAAAAGTTAACACTCCTGCTCTGGAGTATGTAAAGGTCATGGAGATGCTAAAACTTGCTGTAAAACATTCTCTCAGCTAGTGTCTAAGAATCACAGAGGAGGAGGAAGGAGAGCCAAATTATTTTAACTTTATCATTGAGTGATTCAGTGATTCATCCCTGTGGAAAATATGAATGCCTAATGGTACCTTTGCCAGACAATATTATCTATAAAGCTCTAAGAAGCTTTGGGGGAAGGCATACTAGCTGGGGCAGTACCAATCTCTGGCTTTTGGCATTAACTTGTTTTTTGCTGAAACATTTTTGCTGTTGTAACTCTAGGGGAAGAAGGATATTTGTATAGGTTTTCCTAACCTGTAACTAATGAATTGTGGGCCTTTGTGGCGTGAAATAGTGTACTATGGTAAATATCATCAATCTTGTATTACAGCTCTTAAGAGCAGTGCAAGGTAGTGGCAAATATTACTGAAGTGGTAGAGAGGTAGGTATAGTGCTTACCTTTTTTCCACACAGTTAGATTGTCAGCTCATTCCCAAGATGGAGGATGTAAGTTAAACAAGTTAATGCATATAAAAGTTAATATGTTTTACTGTAAATCCAAAAATGACTGAATTCTTTCTTAGCTTTACTCCCTAATTGCTAAGAATTTAATCTCACTTCTCATTAGATTGTTTCCTGAAAATTATGGTAAGCTTTGTGTGTGAAATTGATTGGACTGTAACAGCATCTGCTATGGATCCAGTGTGGTAGCATTCCTTAGTGTTAAATAGCTCATATGTTACGTTTCCAGAGACATCTGATTAGACTACAAGTTACTTTTGTTTTGCTGTTGTTAAAGGCATTACATTGTCCTGGAACCACCTCTACATGGACTGACTTGTTCATCCCTAAAAAACAGGCATGGGGTAAAAAAAAAATTGCGCTTTTGAAGACCACGGTGGGTATTTGGATTTCGGAGCTCTGACAAACTGTCTCTGAAAGTAGGGACAAAGAGTATTTTTAGTCTTCTGGATTTCCTTTTTGGTCTTCTGACAGTATTCCTATGAAAGCTTTATGCTTTGCTGCTTCCAAATATACTGGTAATGGTGCATGTACCCCTTCTTTTGGCTGGAATCAAGTCATGATACAATCTTGAAAATATATTTTTTTTCTGGATATTGTCCAAATGGACCTTTTTGTCTGGGTAGTTCCCCAGAATGCTGAGAATACATTTTGAAGTTGATGAAGCAAGTACGGTCCTGGAAGAAGTCATGCTGGCAGTTTGTGATGAATGTTTATTGTTGGATTTGGATGATTAGATATTTAAAATATTAATCCTGTGTTTCCTTTAGTTGGTCAGAAACTAGTTTCTAAAGCAGTATCACTATTGAAAAGTGATAGCTGCAGCCAAGGGAGTAGCATTGTCATTTAAGCAGGCTTATCAATGATTGTGACCAGTTGTGTGTTATCCTACATTTGGTGAGATCACAGAGAAGGGCCTTTTGGTAGTTCTCACCATGAAGACAGATCATCTCTAGAGGGAAGCAAAATCAAGTTCACAGAACAAATTAGCTGTTAGGGTGATGGTGTGGAAAAGGTGCAGTTGCACTCTCTGGCTAGTATGTCTCATTGGGGGCACTGTGGCAGGGTAGTTGCTGCGTGAACCTCTCACATAACGCAGCTTATTTGGTGGGTCTGCAGCTAGTCTGATCATTGAACAAAAATGTTAATATTTGTCCTTTCTTTGAAACTCAGGGTTAGTTGTTTTGTGTCTTGGTTTGGAGTTGGTTTTTTTTTATGAAAAAGAGATGTATTTATTGTGTTTTCTAACCGAGTTTCCATCTCTCTTTGTTTTCTCTTCAGTTATGTTTCGCTTGTATGATACAGATGGGAATGGATACCTGGATAGTTCGGTAATGTTCTTTATGTATTGCATTGTAAGAGTATGTCAACATGGCAAAACCATACAAAGCTACATTAATTCAAATCAAGTTTATTTTTATCTTGAATTATTAGAAGCAGTATAAAATATAGTCAATAAAAATGCATTCATTTGCTTGAGCTTTCCCATAAGAAATGCTGCTTCTACAACTGTTTAAATTTTCAGTTGCTGACATTGCTGTCATGGAGTCCTGTTCTATAGTCTTCTGATTTTAAATGATATTACTGTAGGGTACACATTAATATGACTACAATAATTCTAGTATGCTTCTGGGAGATGTGTATGAAAGCACCATTTGTAAAGATTTCATTAAAAAGGGTAAGTGTGAGAGTCACACAGTGGATTTATGTGGAGAGATGTCATAACTTCTATGCTATTATTAAGTATGGAGGAGCAATATTAAGGACAATGTTTTGAGGAGTAGTCCAACCAAAAGAAGAAGAAAAGAAGTTTGAAGAAAAGTTGGCAATATGGAAATAATTTTAAAAGATGTAACTATTTTTTTCTGATCGCTAACTGAAGTGTTTTATTTAGCAGAGTTTTTTTGGTTTTTTCCACCTTCTTTTTGTATTTTCTGGAAGCAAGACAGCATAGAATGGATTGGTAAGGAAGAGGAGGTGATTCCCATAAATTGCAGAAAAATAGGGAAGTGAAATTATATATAGGTATAAAGTAAATACGACACCATAATTTTAGTCAATACCAAGTTGGCTTAGATGCCTGGATACAAATGAGAATTTAGAATGGCTCTAGATAAGCATTTGAGCATGTTTATGAAGCAAAAGTGTATATATAAGTATACAAAAGCCCCAGTGATACGTGATCAAGGGAAATTGCAGTACTGTAGTCGTAAGAAAATAAATCTGTAGTAGTTTACAGAATCCACTTTATGCCTTATTTCTACTAGAAAGTTGTGATTTATACAATTATGTCCAAAATATAATTTGTTAGAATAATAGAATTTAAAGATGATTACATAATCTTATCCCAGGGTGGAAATCAGATCATGAAACATGGGTGCTTGAAAGATAACTAGGAAGGAAGAATCTGTGACTGCTTTCAATTACTTTGATTGTGTGGCTTTATAGTCCATGCAGGATGTTTTGCTAGTAAGCAGGTTCACTTGAGAATACAGCTTCCAGTGTAAAGTACATTTCATCAGGCATGTTGATGAAATAGTGTCACTGAATGCAATATGGTTGAATTATTAGTTACTTGCAGTAGAATTTTTCTTTATAACCTTGCATTAAATGTAATACTTTTTCATTCATCTCTAGGAGCTGGAAAATATCATTGCTCAAATGATGCATGTTGCAGAATACCTTGAATGGGATATTACTGAATTAAGTCCAGTAAGTATCCATTTATCACAATTTTTTAATGTTTCTAGAGACAGCTGTCGTAATTTTGTGATACTTCATATCCACGTGGCATTCCATAGGTAAGGTAGAAATAAGGATAGCCTGTATTCCATTATGGCACTGTGAATTAGCACTTTAACCAGTATTTTGCTGTTTAAATCTGATCTATGAAATATTCAATAATTTTAATAATTAACTTCTGTAACATAACTAGTTTGTCTCTGAAAATTTCTTAAGAGTGAATACACAAAGGACACAAGTTGGTTTGGGACCTTTAGGTGTTAATAAAATGTAAATAGGAGTATGACACTTCATTTTCTGAACTGTCCTTATTCATTTGACTACAGCTACCATGCAAGTAATATTTTTCTTATTTTTTTTTATGAGAGAATTGGAGAACTACACATGTCCTAACAACTTGCTGTGTTAGAATATAGTAATAATAAATTAGAACTGAAAAGATATTTCATTAACCTGTAGATTCTTCATGAAATGATGGAAGAAATTGACTATGATCATGATGGCACTGTTTCCCTAGAAGAGTGGATCCAAGGAGGAATGACAACAATCCCACTCTTGGTTCTTCTTGGGTTAGAAAATGTAAGTTTTAAATAGTAGCATCAAGTTTCTGCTTGCATGTTGACTGTGGCCTTCAGGTTAGTTTTTCTGTGGTCTGTATAAAGAATGGCTTTGCTTTACTCCACTTTACTGGGACTGAATGATGTGCAGAAAATTAAAGTCTGTCTAAAACATCACAGGTACACTGGCAAGTTTGACTTTTTGACTTGGCAGTTTGGCTCTGGAGCTGGAAGCTGTAAAAAGCAGAATTATTTTCCCTGCTAACATGTTAATTCCAACCTGCAGTATTACCTGTTAAGTGTGTCTTACTGCCCATGTGTATGTTGCAGCTGGCTTGGAGTAGTGTCTAAGCTTCTCAGCATGCTACTGGGTTGTGTGGTGTAACTGTACTGAGTCACAGAACAGTCTAGGTTGGAAAGAACTTCTGGGGGATCTTCTGTTTCAGTCCCTAATTAAAGGCAGCATCACAGATTGAATTATGCAGTCAAACCTGGGTAATTTGAGTGAGGTGCTTTCTACCAGTTCTGTGGGAAAACTTTCCCCATGTTAATTGTTTTCAAGGGAAAGAGTTTTGTTCATATGTGCAGATGGAATTTCTTCTGCAGCAATTGCTGCTGGCTCTTGTCCTGTCATGATACATCTCTGTGCAGATCTGTCCCTGTAACGACATTAGTAAAGTATAGTAAAAAGCAGTATCAAGGGGAGCACTTACATCAATGGATAAAGTACTGTGAAAGATGAGCTTATGTTCTCTACATTTATAACCTCACGTTAAAGGTAATACAGATGTAATATGATCAATTTTGTACCAGTTCAACACAGCTGTTTTAAGATTGGCATGTTGTCAGTGCCACCTGCTGTCCTGTATTTGAGCTAATTTTGAACTCATCTATTAAAGCATAGGTTTCAAATGCTTTTTTGCTATTTGAAAGAAAGCCTTTTAATCTCTTTTCAATTTCTTTTCTTAAGTAATTTTCACATATTGAACATAATAAGTAATATTTGTTTTCCCCATTTAGTGAAATCTAGACTGCTGTAGTTGCTGCATGCTATTTTATTTGTGCAAAGAAAGCTCAGATTGGTACTTTTTGCAGGGAAATAAGTAACAAACAAATTTATTGAACAGAAGATATATAAGTCTTGAAAAATCTAATTAATTAAATTACAAGTAAAATACCTGAATTGAAGGTAGCTTTCAATATGTCTGCATCACTGTAGTAGTAATTCCCTAATTCTGTATGTGAAATGGAAAAAGAAAAATGTTAAATTACTGTCATCAGACAAAAGATCTTTGTCAGGCTGAATTCCATTATTTTCACAGTATTACTCTAAACAAAGGCAATCAAATGCAAGTAAGCAGTATAGCAGATAACTGATAGTGGTTTTCAGTGCAGATTTTTCTTTTATGACAGGTAGTCTAGGTGTTTTGGGAGTATCTTTCAAGATCTACATTTAATTCTTTTTAAATTTGAAACTCTTAAATTATGACATAAATTAATGCAGATCATTCTATGGAGTTTATTTTCATATTAAAGCAAAAGCTGTTAGAAAGAAGCTATATTATCAAACATTTTATCCTTTTGAGTATTTTTACTAGTTATTAGATATTTATCTTGCTGCGCATTTTAGTATGAAAATACTAAAAAATACATAGTGATCAAAATTCTACAGTCTCTTATCAGCATGTGTCAGTGTTTCTGTCATCAAGAGTATTCCTAGTATCTGATGCATTTAACAGACATAAATGTACAGTCATGGAATAAATATTATAATAGCAGGCAAAATGCCTTCATTATCAATAAGCATAGTTTATGTCCAGTCCATTACCTACATATGAGGTGATTTGCTAGTAATTTACTAATGATTCAGTAGGACAAGATGCTGCCCTTTAAAAGGGCTCCTATTTTCATTTTTATGTTTGAAACTGCTTAATTTTTTAAACCATCACTTAAACCATCATTAAAAATATATAGGTAAAGAAAATTTTTAAAAAATTTTTCATTAAACCAGCAAAAATATACTACTTCCATTTGTACATAGTTCAAATAAAATCTTATTTTACGAGATTGAAAAGTTAAATCAATAAGGAAGCTCTAATGCCTGTCTGTTGTTTAGTGTAAACTCATAGCATGATTTTGATGGTTTTGCTGTATCTAATGTATTATCCAAACCCTTAATTTCTGTGCATCAATCCCATTAGTGGGATGCTTTTACTTCTTTTTGCATGCCATTGTGAGATTTTGCAAACCTAGCTCCCCAGGACTGTGCTTTCTGGGTGTCTCTCTCTCTCTCTCCTTTTAGTTATGGTAATGAAAAATAAGAATCTTTTGGACTTACTAATAAAATAATAAAGTGCTAATATTTTAAGGTTTTCCTCAAGCTGATTAGTCTGTGAAAATCAGGGGCATAATCTACTGGATTATGCTGCTTAGATACATTAGATATGTAAAATTATTTTTCAAGCATTCTTGATAGGTTTTAAATCAGAGGGAAAAAAAACCAACAAAACTGCCCCTCTGCCCCCCCTCCAAACCAAAAGCAAAACCACAAAAAACCCGAAACAAAACTCAAAAACAAGGAACCCACCAATCAAACTGTCCTGTCACCTTCTTCTAAGTGTCGGTTCTGTACTGAACTCAGCAATGACAAAATTTTAAATCCAAGAGATCAAATTCAGAGCTTGTCTAGTATGATAGTGACGAAGAATTGTCACTATAGTTTATTTAAATAAATTATGATACAAATGAAATATTTAATTTGTTTTGAGTTGGGGTTCATTAACACTGTAATGTATGTAACTGTTATATAGAGCTTGTATGAAGAATAGAAGATTTTCAGCTGGTCTAATTTGATACACTAATATCAGTGAAGCTATGATAATTTACTTCAGCTGCCAAGTTTTAATAATACTTTCAGAATTCAGCTACATTGTTTGTACTTAATCCTTAGTTTCCTGTAATATCTATATAGAAAGATCAGATATCATGTAAAAGTCCTGTATTATATTTAAAGCCTTTCAGTTTTTATTACATACTGTATTAGGTGATTTAGTCAGACTAATTTAAAAAGAAGGAGCATTCAAGTGAAGCATGGAACTATATTATTTAAAAATAAAAGAATAAACAGGTCAGTGTTCTATGAGCAGTGGGGTTGATATAGCCTAACCTGTCACAGGTTTGTGGCCTTTGCCCTCTGACTTCATCAGTAATCCCCTTCTGAGAGAGACAAGAGTTAGGCTGCAACTACAAGCATTTGCCAGCCACCTGTTACCAAGTCAGAGAAGTAACAAGGAAATCTGCCAGATTTCCTTTTTGCTCTATCTCTCCCTCTCTCTCTCCCTCCTCCCCATGCCCCACCCCCCGACTTTTTCCTAGACTTTTATGAAATTTCTAGTGCCCTTCAAATTTATTTGAGATTACTAAACTAATTTAAAAGTTGCTGGTACAGTTTAGAGTCATGAAGATAATAGGACAAAGAGCATAAAAAAGTCTAATTTCCCTCGGAAATCAACCTTAATATCCACTTCGTTTTATTTTGCTGGGCTTTATGTTTTGTTTCCTCCTAAGATTTGATTTTGGAGTCGTTGTGTAGGTAGACTTTAGAAATACAGAGTTCTATCTCTGAGAACATTCCAGGGTAGAAATTACATATTTGATTTTTTGGTGCTTTTGAAGGCAGTTGATACTCCAAACAAATAATTTGGATACAAGATAAGAAATTTAAATAAGAATTTAATTTTTTTCTTTTTTCTGGAGGGCTTCTGAGATAGACACAATGTAATGTACTGTTTGGCAATTTGTTTTAGAATAAATGATCTTGGAATTATAGGTACTATATATATGTATATACGTATATGTGTATATGTATACATGTATAACCCATTTGTAATTGGGTGACTACCCTGTTTCCAATTAGCAGTGTCTAAATGCATTCTATATGAAATCTACTGAAACCTTTGTTAAGACAAAGTAATTCTTGCTCTGATGTTCCAATTTCATGGATTTATTTTTTCTAGAAATTCTCTCATTTAAAGTGGGGATTTTGTGAAAAAAATGTTAACTATGTAGGAGATTGTTACTTATGTGGTTTAATTTTTGGTAATAAATGTAGGAGATAGTTTTTTGCACAGTGTCACACTTCAGTCTGGCGTTTTCACAGTCCTCAACAACTTTCCAAATTTATTTTTACATCTTAAGGCAATAGTTAGATCTCCCACCCAAACACAAATTGGACAAAGACATCCTTGCAGTACTCCTGGTTCTTTTGGGAACTGGTCTATTGCACATCAGTGACCTCTAGGCTATTTATTCTACTTCTCTACAGTAGAAACCTTTGAAGTTTCTGACCTTTTTATTTGCTTCTGCATTAGTTTAAATAGATTAACATTGTAAGAGAGGGTGGAGAGTTAACTCTTTGATTCTCCTAGCATCACTTAAAATTTATTTTGGTATCTGTGCACAAAAGGCTTCTCAGTGATGGGTTTTGTCAGCCATAAGCATTGTACTCTCCTCTTTGGTAGGTGTTGTACAATATTGTTCCACTATGAGTTGATAGAAACACTTGAATTCTCTTTTAAAGTAACTGCATGCCAGTTATTTGGTCTCACTTTTCCTGTAACAGATGATTGCTATCACCTCTGTTAGTGATTGCACAAAAAGGAAGTATAAACTGCAAGTTCATAAGTGAGTGTTTAAAGAAATCCTGTATTTTAGGGAAGTATTTTATTCTCTCTCCACTGGCCACTAGGTGTCACGATTGCACTGTACCTGGTACTGTACAGTTGCTGAATAGCTGCCTTAAGGTGAGAGAGTTTAAAACCAGTAAATGCTTCATAAAGTCATCAATAATTTGAAATAAAGCAAATATGCCTTTCTTTTAAATTGTAACTTTCAACCCAGTTCACCTTTTAAGTCAAGGTAAATTTTGGTGGAACAAACATTTGTGTTGAATTGAGACTGTGTTTCAATTAAATAGTAAGCATATACTCGTAAAATTTTATTTTGGATCAAAGTAAAGCAGTAAATATGCAATTGTACTCAAATAATAAAAGAAAACAAAACTTTTAAGCTCTTTAGATTAAACGTGGGATGGAATGTTTCAGTGGGAGTCCACACTTGGGAATAGTGTTTTTTATTGTCTATATTACATTATTGTTGCCTTATCTTTTGAGCTGTATGCTAAGATAAGAGACTTGCCAACGTGCACAAGTATGGAGTGGGATGTGTTATACCATGAGTAATCCCTTCAGGCCGAAGCTTGAAAT
Organism: Pseudopodoces humilis; assembly: GCF_049639895.1. Taxonomy (NCBI): domain Eukaryota; kingdom Metazoa; phylum Chordata; class Aves; order Passeriformes; family Paridae; genus Pseudopodoces; species Pseudopodoces humilis. The sequence continues at coordinate 123,770,553 of NC_142200.1, forward strand.
GACTGCTCAACACCTGGGCAGCTTCATAGACTTCGATTCCTTTTGTTCAGCGAGGAAGAAGGGCAGTCAGGCCTTTCATTGTCCTGAGCGATGTTTCTGTAAGTCCTTTCTGAAGCGAGAGTTTTCTGGAAGGCCGAAGTCCCGACGCACTATGCGCTATTTCCACCCGTGCAGAGGGCAAACTGGAGCCCTGAGCTGTAGCTCGCTCCCTTTGTGCCGGCTGGGTCCCGGCTGGAAGCAGGCTCCCGGTAAGGGGTGAGGGGAGCTGTTGTGCCGGCTGGGTCCCGGCTGGAAGCAGGCTCCCGGTAAGGGGTGAGGGGAGCTGTTTTGCCGGCCTGGCTGGCGGCGGGGCCCGCAGAGGGCGCGGTGTCCTCGCTGAGGGAGGCTGCGCTGGCGGGAGCCGAGGCCCCGCCGCTCGTCCCTGCCGGGCCGCGCTGCGCTGGCTCCGCTGCCCTGCGGGAGCTTCTCCTCGCTACAGTCCCGCTTTCCCTTTCGTCTCCAGGCTGGAAAAAGCCCAGGAAAAAGTCAGGAGTAACTAACCTCTCCTGTGTGTAAGGTGTAAAATAAATGGTGTTTCAGGCAGGTATACAGATTTACCATTATTTACAGTTTAATTTCTGCAGCATCAAAGTCTCTGCAGATGACAGATGGTTACAGATTTTGGACAGGGAAGCTCCACACTGTGGCTCTTTATGAAGCTTTTTAAAACCATTTAATTTTACCTCTTCTGCTCCCTTTTCTGTTTCTGGATGAGTGTGTGGATGAAGGCTGTGGAAGATTTCTGTTTTGTGTTGATTTTTCAAACACATGCACACAGAATATCTCAGAAATTAGAAGCGAGGAGCCCTCCAGAAGAGTATGTCCACTGAGTCAGGTTACTCCCTCTCCACTTGACCAAGAATTATATATACCAAATATACAAACGTATACCCCTTTCTTCCCAAAGCAAATTGAATAAAACAAAACATCATATGAATTCTTTGCTGAGAGACAACCAAAGGAGTATAGAATCTAACTACATTTGTTTTAAACTATGTTTGCTGCACAGTTTAATGGAAACTCTTCTCATCTTCCCATTGACTGAACAATACCTAAAAATCAGTAATAAAATTGTCTTGAACAAGTCAAGTAAATATTTTTAAAATAAATGGAATCAAGATAATCAGTGAAAGAATAACAGCTGCTCCATAATGTCCTTCTCACTTGGATGCTTGTTACTGACTCTTCTCATAGAAAAAATGTGAATATTCTGGTATTTTAGACACTCTGTAGCTATTTTAAGAGAGCATGTTTGCTGGGATGAAAATTTATCAGTGATTTCATTACCTTTTTAAAGTCTCAAAATCTTGAAGATCTCTTTGTCTACCTTGTACACAAATATCTGAAAAGCTGCTGTAAGTTAATGTTAAACCAGGTTAGGGACGTGTAGCTAAAGTCTGTGATAGCATAAAATTTTCCACTAGTTTTAAGGCTGGCTCTTTTATGGTTGACTTGCTTTTAAAGGTCAGGTAGTTTTGGCAATCAAATCCATGGTAGCAGGGTCAGGACCATGAATTAAGAGAACCGTTGTTAACAAAATAAATGTTGCTATTGTCATTATGTTTTAAAGTCTGGGTATGACATATGGAGGCTTGATTTTTCAGTGATGTGTATAATGAAGTGAGGAAGAGATTTTTACTGTACCTGCCCTACTTTGAGATCTTCTTAATGTCTATTTGTTTTTAAACTCTTTCTCAGGATATGGAAGGAAAATGAGTTAATGTCAGTAAATGCACTGATGTGTCAGAATTGTGGATTTTATTCATACTTAAAGACTTGTATTGAGGTGGCTTTGTTTCATATTATGTCTTTTTTTTTCTCTTGGCAGTGTTTTAAAAAGTTATGTGCATGCATAATCATATGCAGCACTTTATTGCTTATTTTTGGCAGTGCACAGGAGCAAAAATTTAATTTGCTCTTTTCCAAAAGTGCATTGTGTTTATGTAATGGATTTGCATCAGTTGCAGTCTGTAACACAGCTAAGTGTTTTAATTGGCAGAACACCCACATCAAGACTTGTTTGTTTTTCTGATAAGGAAAATGCCAGCTAAGTTAGACCATATGTTCTGTTCAAATAAGAAGCGACATATTCACATATAATGGTCATTCTTTAAAAATAAAATAAAAATGAAAAAGTAATACAAAATTAATGTGGAAGAGAAGCAAGTTTATAAATAAGTTTCAATATCTGATAATTTTCATAGACAGCAAATATTTTGCTAAGAAAAGCTGGTCAGCTCACATTTTAAGTGCTTGTGGTTTATGACTGTCTATGTTGATGACCTGAGTGATGGTAAAATTTAAGTGTACGTTGTTTGCTGTTTTTTTTTTTTTCTCAGAAGGGTTTACATGGTCTTTGTTGTCTAGTGAATAATTGCCTACTTTGAGAAGGCTTGAAATTCACATACTATATTGTAGTTTAACAATACTTCAAAAATGTGTGGAATATGGTAGTAACATGGGAAGAAAAATAGAAGTTAGGAGAGCTCTGTTTAATGGAATACATCCTCTTCAGCTGCCAGTCATGAAGGAGCTTGACAGGCTTCTAGTGCTTCACAGCTGCAGAATCTATTTCTGCTTCTTCAGGGGAAATTGGAAAACTTCCACACTCTTTGCCAGCCTGAGAATCCCACATTAGGCATCTGCTGTGCTTTTGCTGCAGAAAGGGGACCCTGACATTGCCCAGCTGTCAGAGATGGCATTTGAACTCCTGCTGATAATATTGGGGGAGCTATTACTTATGCTCTGATCCTGATATCTTACTAGAGAACAAAAAAATAAATTAATGGACTTCAGGTTTTTTTTGTTTCTAGGTAACTTGGAGAAGATATTCAAAGTTGGATCCTGGCTTAAACCCGGCTTTGAGCCAAACATTCTTAATTTCATAGAGGGCTAATTTTGCTTCAGGATTTTTCTTTTTGCCCACAAGGATGACAAAGTCTTCATTGTATTTGTCTTGTATTAACTTCTAGCTCCTAGAACAGAGCAATACTGATTTTTAAGGACGTTACAGTATATGCTAATATAGGACAAACCTAATTTTCTATTGAAATTTATGCTCACCAGGGTACATTGACTAATCTCATCAGTGAAAACCATTGTACTATTGAGAATCTAGTCAGGAATATTGTGTATACGTGATGACAAGTAATAGTAGCTTGATGTGAGAAATCAGAAACTGGGTAAGAACCAGCTGTTGATGTGGTTTCTGAGAAACAGAGATTGGTGTGACTTCTTTACCTATATGGCAATTTCTTTTTAGCAATGACGTGATCAAGAAGACTATAGAGTTTCAACAATACACAAGGAAGCAGCTGATGAACATTAACTGCCTGTGTTCCATTGGATATTATTTGGCAAAATATAAATATGTACTTATTTTAAAAATCTTGTGATACGACATTAGGTTCATCTAGTTTTTTAGAATCAAAACCTCTGATGATTTTAGAAAGAAAAAGTCTGTTTGCCAGTATTGCCAAGAAGCCAGGAATTTAGAGAATTAGTTTAACACCTATACCAACTGCACATAATTTTGTAAACCTTTAAAGCAGAGGCCTCAGAATGATTCCATTAAGAAGGAAGAAGATAATCATCCAACAAAAAGCTTAGTTTCATAAAAATAAATGATTTTATAATATTTTAGAGATTCATGTAAATTACAGTGGCCCATAACTAGTAAGTGCCAGTGAGTTGATGAGTTTATTCATGAAAGATTTGAGTGTAGTGCAACAGCTGACTGAAAAATTTGGCCTTAAATGTAAGGAATTGCATTTTTGGAGAGGAGGTTGAAGATGTAAATCTCACACTTAAATGCATGGGTTTTGATAGATAATTAGCGGTATAGATTAACTTCATTTAAGGCTGGAAATAGTTACTGTGATGTGGTAAGTTTTCCTGTTTCACATATATTGATATATGTAACCAATTCTGACAGTCATTAAGAATATCTGTGTGGTTTTAGAAATCCCTCTCTGTTCTTGGTTTTGGGGAGTTTTATCTTCTGACCTGCAGCACCATTATTTTTAGGATTATTCCATAAAGAAATAATATTTTTAATACTAGCTGTAATTTAATATCAGCCTAGATACATTGATATCATTGTGTTGCGGTGGTGACAGCAGCCTGGTGGATTTTTCTGAGTTGTTTTTGAAACACATGGATGTCCATGAGCTTCTGAGGAATTATTTTATTATATCGTTGCCTGTGTATTTAGAATGATCATGCTGTGATCTGGTGCAAAGTTTTAAATGAAGTAACAGCTTGTCTTTTATATTCTTGAGTCAATCTCCAATTTTTATTGGCACTTACATATTTCACTGTTTATTTTATTAAGTGAAATCTGTTTCTCTTATGTCCTGTGCAGAATGTGAAAGATGATGGGCAGCATGTATGGAGATTGAAACACTTCAACAAGCCTGCCTACTGTAATCTTTGTTTGAACATGCTGATCGGAGTAGGCAAGCAAGGTCTCTGCTGTTCTTGTGAGTATAAGCATTTCAGCGTCCATTTGCTTACATGTCTTTTGCTAGAAATGTTGTTCTTGCTGCATAGCAAAGAACTAGTGGCTTCCCCTTAAAAAACCATTGCCACCACAGTAGTGTCTTCCCCTCTTCTCTGCTTGAGTGACCATGGGTTCTTTTTTTAATTTTTTGGGATATTTGGCTTTAAAATATGTTGTTTGAGGGAGTTTTCCATTTCAAAGGGGTATCACTGTTAGTTCCCTTTGTAGTCTATCACTCTTTTTTTTCTTTACTGCTACTGCTTTTTTATTTTTATTAGAGAGTATCAGGCTTAAGTTTTAATTTTACACTTAATTTTACACTTTTGTTACTCCTCTTTTGTTTTTATTAATACTTGTACCATAGGTATCAACTTGAGAAACATCTAAGTTCCATGTTTTTTGATTCAAATTTTGCACAGAAGTATTGTTTTCTTAATTCTGAAGGTGAAAATCCCTGAAATCAAGTTTCTGTAATGGTTCTAAAGTTTTGTATAGTTACTTGTTTTGTAGTTTTAAATTTCAATTCACGTGTTAACTGATTATAGATTTTATGAAAAGGAACACAGAAAAGCTGCTGCATCTAATTTTACCTTCCTTATGCTATTAGATGCAGTTACTACCCTTCAATTCCCTTAGCTGTATCTATGCATTTCCTGATAATGGGTTAATCAAGGTGTTTGACCACCTAATGTATCTCTTGAGAAACCAAGGCTTGCTCCATTTGAAAGTTTCAAAAAATGATGATCCATATCTTTCTTTTGTGGTGTGTTCCAGTGATTAATTTTTTTTAACACTTATTTGAATATGTCATGTAGATGGTTCCAGTGATTGATTCATGTTATGCCCTACTCCATTAGATTAATGAGATCTTTAGTAAACAACTGTTTTCTTCTCATAATGGTACCAAGTCACCTTTAATTTTTCTTTTTGGTAAAATAGTCGGATTCTTAGTGTAACTGACTTCCACCATTTTTGGTATGAAAGATAGCCCCTCATAGCTGATAAGGATCTTTCTACATGTACAGTTCTATTGATTTAATTTGAGATTAGTCTGAATGAATGAGGGTTTTGAATTGACCATTTCTCTTTTCTGGGGGCCATAGGCCTCTCTGAAATATAATTTGGATGTAAATACTTGTATGCATTTTCACATCATATAATTTCATTCACCATACTATGAAATGGGAAAGATACATTTATTAAAATTAAAAAAAATAGAAATTGTTTGAGATTAATAAATGCTGATGACAGTAACTGGAATATATATGTAAAATACTGATTTGACTATTAGATCTTGAAATTTTACATTCTGTAATATTTTTTTTTTTTGTCAGACTGATATTGTGAAAAAATAAGACCCATGTATGTTGGAAGGAGAGTTCTATTGAGCAAATAATGATTACCTTCAATACTTATCAGAAATGGGTAGACCAGTTATATAAACTGTCCCAAAAAGACCAGCTTTGCAGGACCTGAATTTTTTTTCTTCTGCAGTGTGTCTTTTGAGAATGTATTTATTGTTGTGCTTGGCATTTATGAGAACAATGGTCTCAGAGTATCTGAAGAACATGTTCCTTTCAATTACTTCATGCAGCAAGAGGCATGAGTCTACTTGCAAAACTATTCCACTATTTCCTTATTTAGCTAAGCTTTTTCTCCAGTATATTTTCAAAGCATTGCTATAGATTTCATTATTTGCATTTTAGATTGTGTGGGAGGAAAAAAAAAAAAGGGGGGAAACCACAGGGGTCCTCACCATCCCTCCATGGTCCAATCAACAATGTTACTCCCTGCAGTTTGTCTGATTAATGGCTGTGCCTCCCACTGGGTTTGTGTAATAGGTGCAAGCAAGGTGTTTAGAAGTACTTTGTGCTTAATTGCTCTCGAGGTCAAAAGCCTGAGACATATACCATGCCGGGAGAAATTCATTCTCAGTTTTTATTAGTTGACTCTACTGAATGCAGCATAAGCTGTAGCATTATTTCCTCATCTTGGCACAGTTGTATCATTGAAGTCAGGAGAGGTTTGCGTTGTACCCTGTATTGTATGTTTCCCAAATGCAGCTAGCATGATCTTTACAGACTTGGTCAGCAATAGCAGCTACCTAAAGCTGGAGTTGGAGGACTTAGGGAAAAAAAAAGGCCTCTCAGGAGTTGGTATTTTGTAAAACAAGAGTCAAAGTTATGGTGATTACATGGAATGCATGACAACAGTTTCTATTCAAGAATGGACTAATCAGCCATTTCTGATTTATAAATCAGTGGTAGAAACAACATAAATTCATTGGCTTTTATTTTTGTGCTTGCCAGCTGCTCTCAAGCCTATAGTTTGTAAAATACACGTTTCTTCCTCTGAGCAAATGACATAAACCATTTGACAGTCACCAATTTGTCTTTAATATTTTTGTCATTTGGGAATTATTGTGAAAAAATTTAGTGAGGTCTGATTTAATTAAGCAGTTCCTGTTATGCAATGATAGTGTATTCTTGGATTTCTCACTTGCATAATATTTCCTGTTCTAATTTGCCTTTTGTATTCCATGGAAAAAGCAGTCTAGTTTGAGTTTTCATTGACTGATTGGATTGATTATTTAGCTGGTAATATTATTTGTTTCATAGAAATGTAGTGAGAAACATCATTGCCTCAACATCTAATAACGTGTCTTTTTTTTTAGTTTGCAAGTATACAGTCCATGAACGCTGTGTCTCCAGAGCTCCTGCATCTTGCATCAAAACATATGTGAAGTCTAAAAAGAATACTGATGTAAGTTTGAGGTACCACTAACTTTGCCATGTGGCTGTTCATTTAGTAACTCTATGTATATTCACATTTTTATTTTGCAGGTAATGCACCATTTTTGGGTAGAAGGAAACTGTCCAACGAAATGTGATAAGTGTCACAAAACTATAAAGTGTTACCAAGGCTTGACTGGACTTCATTGTGTTTGGTGTCAGATTACAGTGAGTATACTATTGTAATACATTCCACACAGGTTCCAGAGATAAAAATCATTGAATGTCTTTCTGTAGCCTCATAATCTGAAATGTCTCATTCAGTTTAGTCATCAGCAATGGCTAGTGTGTGTTCAAGGAATGGTATATGCAGAGTATGCTTAGGACTTGTTAATTGTGGCAAGAAAATATACTCATTTTATGTCATGAAATGCTTATTTCAATATGTCATGAAGCAAATTTGCTTCATGACAATATCCATATGAAAATAATATGTGCCACTAAAGAACAGAATTCCCAATCTACACTACAGAAAGATTACAAAAGAGTTTTCAGTACCACGAAAAAACAAGGTCACTGTGACACTAGGTCTAATTGGTGGTATGCTGACAGGCAAATGAATTTGAGGACGTTTTATAGGATACACTGATTCCAAGTGTCTGGGAATAATAGCAGAGACAAGTTGATAATATACTAATCTGTGCACCAAGTCAAATATATACAACTTTTGTGCGCTCCTTATTCAGCAGGAACCAGTAACTGGAACTAATGACATTCAGGGAACACTGCCCTTATAAGTGAGATCTTCATGCTAGAAGGAGCAATGCCAGTATTTCTGTTTCTAGCCAGGGCAGGATTTAAATCTAAATGGGGAGAGATTTCATCCTTCTTTGTGTGTATTTGCTGGTTTTGCTGATACTATTATTATTATTGTTACGGAACAGCAGTTGTTTGTTCAGTGCTTTAAATAATAATACAAGACTGAGGCATTAGTGAATGTTTGTTTTAAACATATAAGTTTGGATGTTTTATGACATATTTTCTTAACACAAGAATACAAATTATGAAACATCGTCAAAGAAAATAGATCCAGGATGCTTTCAGTGATAAGCTGTTATGATTACTTAAAAAACAATATTTTAGAAGAAAGCAAATATGTGGTCCAGATTGCTGTCAAAATTTGGATAATTTATGTAAAGAGTAAAACACCCAATCCAAAATGTTCTGCATGTAGATAATTAAACTTAGGCAATGGCTATATGTGTGTAGCAAGAAAAATAAGGGTGTACTGCTGTAGATACAGAAGTGTTTACACCTGTGTAATATGTGTATATCATTCAAGAAATATAGATTATGTAACGTATATTGACTTTTAAAGTAAAAGAAAGATTGCAGATTCTGTCTTTCTACAGTATAAATTATTTTCCCATTAGTTCATGTGGGCCTGGACCAGATTTGTACTCTTTTTTTTTACTCCTTGAAGTTGTACATCAAGATTCAGAGAGTTTTCGTAAGAACTGTTATTCACTGAAGAAGTTCTGAGAAATTATTTGTAACTTAAATCACTCTAAATGTTAAATTCTTGTGAAAATATCTTGGGTGCTTTTGTGCTTATTGAAATGTCTAAATAGCTGTCAAAGTTCCAATTAAAAATGGGTGTGTGTTTTTTCACAGATGAAATTGAAAATGTTGGCACTAGGGTTTACAGTCTTTCGATTTATTTCCATCAGTAATTTAAAGCGTTTTTTAAAAGCAATTGCGTATTTTCAAATAAATTTAATAATATTTTGTTTCTTTTTATAGATTCAGATATGAATTAGACACAACTGAAGAATGAGTATTTTTAAATACTGCAAATTATATTTCAAACTCCTATTCACTTGCAATTCTCTTCATTTGATATATTCTATTTCAATGTTTTAATTTTCTACTAGTAACACCTTAATTACAGAAAAAAAAATTCTAACAGATGCATGATTTTTGAATGGATATTCTGAGATTATATAATTATCATCACATCCTTAATGTGTTTTTCAACTCGTTGTACTGCACATTTACAACTTATAATCAAAGGGGATGCTCTTTATTACAGAACTAATTCTGAGCCTCTTTCATGCATTTTAAATATATCTGTACTTACAACTGAATAAGGTCACTTCTGATGTCAAATAATTGACTCAAGTCCCAAAACTTAGAGGTGTTTCTCACTAAGGAGGCTTGCTATACTGACTTTTCAGCCAAATCCATGATCCCTCCTCCATATAATTTGTAGTTCTCCACCATGGTCATGTAAATTTTTTTCCCCCTCAACTTCTCTCCAGCAAATACACTTCTTCCTGCTTTGCAGGTTGTGAGGGAGGTCATATTCTCCCTCACAGAGATAGGTTTACAGTAAGGGAATTTTGGGGAAATATATTTAAAACCTGCTAAAATGCAGGGTTTTTTGAGAGGCATGCATATTATTTTATTTATTTGTATCAAAGTGTTATTTTCATCAAACCTACCTTTCTTCTACCTTTTCTGTTAGTTGCAATATGCCAATTCTGTTGTCAGAGATCAGCAGAGACTAATAAGAAGATTAAGCTATTTTTTAATAGATAAGTTTGCATGCCACTGAGTAGCAAAGCTGCTAATTACCACTGAATGTGTGAAGATACTTTTATTTGATGTAACATGGCCTGGTGTGTATTAATTATGGTACAAGTAGCCTTACCACTGAGGCAGAGAATTAGCATGACAAATAATTTAGATTACAAGGCTACCAAAATACCCTCACAATAAGGCTTTAATACTCAGAGTAAATCGAAACTCTTTAGACTTTTATTTTCTGTTGCTAAGTAACTGCCTTAAAAGGTAACTTTACAGATTAAATTAATATGGACAAGGCTAATAGTAGGTGCCATTCAGTTCAAAATTCAGAAATGTCATGTCAAAATTAACTGTACCAGATAATTTTATGAAGACCATATTGCCAGTAAAATTTATATACATCAGCAATTGGGATGATTGTATTGTAATTTCGAGAGTTCACGTGAGTTAAACCATTTAAAGGAAAATGAGTCAGTCATTGAAAAAACGTAATTAAGAGATGCAGGCATTGAACTAAAGGTTTTGTAACAGCTTCTGAACCTGTTGAACTAATGCTGTATGCTACCTGTTATACTAGATAAATCACTTGTTAATAAGATTTTTACCTCACAACTTCTGATATTTATTAGCCTGATTATATTTCCTTATTGTAAATATACGTATCCTTTCTAAAACATCTATCTTTATGGGAAATGGATGCTATCTGAAACATTCATGAATTTTGTTAAATTTATACGAGATAAAAATGCAGAATAATTTAGGTTGGAAAAGACCTTTATGAGCATCGTCTAGAAAAAGAAACTTTCACAAAAATTTACAATATTAATTTTATTTTGTTCTATCTCTAATGATATTGTGAAGTTTACCAATTAAATGTGAATGCTTTCCATGATCCAAGCACACAACTCTTCCTTTGTACTGTGTGGCTGAATATTTAGTCATTTGAAATGAGTTAAACTCTAAATTATGAACAAGAACTCTTGATTGCTAATGCAAAATATTTCATCATTTATCATTACTTGTTACCGTTTTATGTTCCTGGTACATGCACATTTATCCATTCAGCCTCTGTAACAAAATGGGAGTCAGCCAATGCTCTTCCACTCAGCAGACCTGAGGATATTCTTTTCATGTTTTCACAGTAGAACTGTTGTCATTGCTTTCAAGAAAACTTGATGAATTCTAAGCATAAATTAGAAAAAGGAGAGCAATTCCAGTTCCCCATCAGTCAATGGAAATCTGAAAACTGATACAATCAGGACCAAAATTTACCCAATGGAGGATATTCCTGTGTTCTTCTTTTGTATTTGAATCTGTAGTGCCTATCAGCTTCAGAAAGGAAGCAGAGTTACACCAAGAGTGCCAAAAGCTGCCTTGAATTACTCACTGGTAGTGTAGAACAGAAGTTCCTGGCTCAGTGCAGGAAGCTCTCTCCTGAACTGCCGCTTGTGGTCACCAGTCACAGTATGCTGATGTTACTGTACTGCTGTGCAGCACTCTTATTTTGTGTGCTGATCCACATATACACTTTCCAAATTGGAAAATACTTTCAGCTATCATTCTTCACTTCCATATAAATCTGTTAGTTTTGTCTGTCTGGGGGGCTTTCCACTGCAGTGTGTTTCATTTTCTTTCCAGTACTTTTGCAATGTTTAAGTTAATGAAACTCACCCCATTCTAGGATGCCCATTTTCTTATGCTATAATAGTAAAATTTCTAAGTTAAATTTTCATTTTCTTTCTTCATGTAGTTGCATAACAAGTGTGCTTCACATCTGAAACCTGAATGTGACTGTGGACCTTTGAAGGACCATATTTTACCACCCACATCAATCTGCCCAGTGGTATTGGTGAGTTGTCTGTATGTTAATTTTTAAAATGCTGCTGGGACTGACTGCCAGGTATTTGCTAAATTCACCAGGACTATGTGAACCTGAAACACAATGTGAAATCCTGGCTGATGGGTTTGTAGGCATAAGTGTGTTTTACTCTCTGCATATTGCATTTTCCTTCATGTGAGAACAAACTTTCTGTAGGGCTTATTATAACTGAAGCTGACTCAGGTTTTATCACTTATTCAGACTGTACTTACCAGAAACTGTATAGGCAGAACACTTCTACATTTTACATCTTTTATAGATCCAACTTCCCAGAATAATGAAGTTATTCTTATGGGCAGTTTTTGCTTGGGATGCATATTGTATATCTGCAATGCTGAGGTCTCTGATCTAAGCCGGAGGTTACCTAGAATGATGACACTGGTCTTGCAGTAAGCTATGCATCAACATTATGGTATATTTTATTCTGCAGTCGTGGACAGTAAATTTCTCTGTCCACAAAAACAATAACTCAATTCAATGAAAATAAAAATGCATGCTGTGTGTAGGTTGTATAGAAAAGAGCTGACCATTTTATCATTAAAAAGAGCTTGAGAATTAACTTATGTATTCACATATTAAATTGGATATTTTATGCTGATGAAAGTCATAGCATCATCATGTTCATAAGAGAACAGATGAGTGGTCTGCTTTAAATGTATTTCATAGTAAGTGTAAGAAATGCTTGGACTTAAGAAAGTGTAATTTATTGAGGGGAGGTAAAAAAATAAAATATGCATCCTAATCTTAAACCAGTTGCTGATCACTAGGAATAATATACGTGTCTATTGTAAATTACTTGTTTTCTAATGAATCCGTTTGGCTGTTTGTTTATAAATCTGTTAAGGTACAGATGTTAGACTTTGTCCCTCTACATGTGTACAGTGGGATTATTCCATTGCTCTCAATGAAACAATACAATGGAAACCTGCCTTTAATATTTATTAAATATTTAAATATTTTTTTAGTCATAAAAGTGGCTTTGTAGTTTATCTCTATGATATTTTGGTATTATCTGGACATGTTCTGATTAATAGTTATAAAGTATTATTTTAAATTTGTTGGATGATTATATTCTGTATTACCTTATTTAATTTTCAGGATTTGAGGTCACACGTTAAAAGTCTGGATCTGGAAATCACGATTCTGTTATTGGGCTATTGTTTTCATTTTAATGTTATTTATCATTTGCCATTGGTATAAATGGAATGAATCGTCAGCATGAAATTTTATCTTCAGTTATATTGGCATAACTGCATTTTCCTTTCAGGAGAGAAAGAGGAATAGAGGAATTAAGATTTTTATCCCACAATTGGAATTTAGTTAAGTTGTTTAGAGGATATGTAGAAGCACTCTAGAGTTAAATCACCCCTGAATAGGTTTGTTTTATCTCCAGATTTTCAAGGCATAAGCAGAAATAAATATGTTTTCCTGTTTTGGAATCATGTTACTACCAGTGCAACACAAGACATGTATTTCAGCACAATTTATATTGCTGGGAATTGAAAATATATTTTACTGTGATTTAATGGGGACTTTATAATCTTGTAGTATATTTGTTCATCTAGTAGTTTCTTCCAAAAATGCACTAAAATCCTGAGTTTAATTATGTTACAAATACTACCTCACTGACCTAGCTAATAATAACTTCTTCTAAAAGTGATTGGTTATAGTGTACATATAATTTGTGTTAGTAATTTTTTAATTAGTGTCTCCCATTTCCTGTTATGGGGATTCCTTTTGAGAAACATACTTCAATGTATGTGAGACTCAGTAATAACAGCAGTAAATATATAAAACTAGTGAATATATTCTTGTGAAAACTGTCTAACCATGCAATAGGAAGTGTGACTATTAATAAAAACTATGTGTTCAGACATCCAAATCTGACAGTGGAAGGGTCCTTCACCCAGGTCACACATTTAGCTTCAGTGATCACCTGAACATTAATAGTCTTGCAATGCTGTGTATATGTGGAAGGTAAATAAAAGCGGATAACCATAATGCTTGCTGTGCCAGGCATATCCTTGAGTATTTTGAGGTGTCAGAGAAGAATGGATTTTCTTCTCCCATAAAATATAACGAAAATAGCAAGATGAAAAATCTTGTATCTTTAATCTCCTGAAAATGTTGGCCCTCCCTTCCACCTGTAACTTTGTAAGCTCAGATTTCTTCTAGAAGACTGCAGTATTCATCTCAGAACAAGATGCCTTCTCCTAGGTTTTCCTTCAAGAGTACAGGGTAAATCCCTTCTCATCTCTTTTTTGTAGAGCTAGCAACATTAATATTTTTGCCTTTTTCATCCACCATTTCTTATGTCTCATTTCTTCAGTTCTTGTGAACTCCAGCCTCAACAATTTCTACAGAGTTAAAGGACTTATTCATACATTGGATTTCACAGAACTGTGTATTACCAGTGTTACTAAAACAGTCTCTCAGCTGAGTGACTTTTAGTTGCTGGAGGGAGAACCAAAATGCCTCATCATGTGAAAGTTAGATGGCTGGTTTATGTTAAATAAGGGTCCTCCCATCTTCAAAACTGTGCAAAATAGATCTTGTCAAATGTTAAATATGATAAGCTACATTGTCAGTTGAAAAAAATTCAGTTGGGAAACTCCTGTAGTTGATAATGTGTACATCATGAAAACATCACATATCTGTGTAGACTCAATGTCTTAAAAAGATTTTTCCTGTCTCACTGCATCAATTTTAAATGTTTTAGTAAAATGTAGTCTGTCAACTTTTAGTCCTTTTTACTTTCCTGTTTATGCTGTATGAGGCTTGTTGCGTGGTGAAGTTTTTTGTTCAAGTTAAATGAGTTTTGTTATAAACTGTGTGCAGATCTCAAGTGATAGTCTTTTAATAGATGTCAGATACACTTTAATGTTACTCTCTTTTATTTCAGTAACATTTTAATTAATTCATACTGATTGAATAAATGTACATTGAGACTTGTTTCCTAATGAGGGCACATTTAGAGGAAAGGTTTTGCATCATTCTGATATCCTGTGGGTAATTATATTCTAATTATATGGTGGGGGGGAAAAAGTCTATAACTCAGTACAGATATTGTTCATTGGACCCAATTAATTACATGCACATAATGAAAGTTCATGATAAGGTTGACTGGCAGTGAGTTTAAAAATCTTTAACTCAATTGAATCCTAGCCTACCAGGAGTACAGAATTAGATCATAACCAGGTTTAAAACTGGGTATTGGAATGAGATGAGTGAGTAGTGAAGAAAACAAGATTGGTCTCTGCTTACGAGACAGTTTCCCTCACCCTGTCCCTTTATAAGGCAGAAAAGAAAAAATGCTAGCATACATTTTGTCTTCATTTCATGCCTTCCTTTACTTGCCCCATTTACTGATAAATATATAGGATGTTCTAATTTTTATTTATGTCTGTAGAAAAATAATTAGATTCTCAATTTCCCACCAAAATAGATACAGCCCTGGGTAGTGAAAAACCAACCAATAAAAGCTTACTATTTAATAAATAATAATGTGTATTCATTTTATGGTGCATGATGATTTTGAGTCTTCTGTTGTATATGTGATTTTTACAATTAATTTCTTTCACTTAATTTCTAGCATTATTTTTTAAAATCATAATTAAAACTGTTAGTTGTGGAATAAAAATAAAATTAAAGAACAAATTGTAAAACATAAGGTACCTTGCTAGCAATATGAGCATTACTATATGGCAATTATCCCTATCCCCATAGTAACCACATAATTTCAAAGGTGGGCTCTGGTATAATATTGAAGGTAAGAAATAAAAAAAGAAAAATTAAAACTGGGTATATATCTTTGTGTTTTGATATCCAACTTCATTGTTTTATATTCTGTGAAAAATGGGTCATCATGATAAAAAGTCTGAAACAATTTCCATTTTGTTTCTTTTCTCTTGTGAATGAATTTGACTTTTGTTTTGGGTAGTAAAGATGTTATACCATTTTAGGACAAAGTTATCTAAGCATAAATGCAGTGTATGTCAATATGGAATATGTATACAGATATAAATGGATGTATACAAAATATATGCAAGTTTTATACATCATAGTGTACATTTGTTTATATACACTAATATAAAATACCATCATATGTCAAGTTCAATTGACCTCTTATTTTAAAATATAGATGGTTATATAGTTTGGAAGAGAAAACAGATATATCTGATTCTTTTGGTATTTTATTGTACAAAACCATAAATGTTCAAAAATCTTTTGTTTATGCCTAGTTCTATTTAGGCTTGTAGAACAATATACATGGCAGATTACAAATGTTTGAGATAGGAAATGTGCCTTATTCAGCTGAACAATATGCATTTTGATCTATAGCTTCAAACTTTTGCAATATATATAATGTAAATGTAGCAAGTATATTGACATTCTGGCAAAAAGTAATACAGAATTAAAGTTGAAAATACTGTTTAAGAATTTTCTTTCACTGTCAGTATTTAGACTAGATAGAATAGCTGTTGGCTGTGTTGGAATTGCAACATAGTTCAATAGATATTTTTTCCATGTCTCGTAATATGTTTTACTAGTACTATTTTCCTGTGAGGTACGTAGACGTTATTCACATAGGAAAGCAGAGCTGTAGAGAGAGAGAGAGAAAGGGAATTAGCAGTGCCTGGTTGAAGAATGAGCTTTCTTAATCCCCTTTCCAGTTATTAATCCTAAAATAATTCTTCTGTTTTTATAATAGTAGAGATCAGTTTTAGCTCAGTTGAATCCAAGCTCACCATGGAGCACAGAAAGTCAGTGCAGTGTGTAAGCATTTTATGAGCAACTCAATCCTTTGAAGTTGAGTACTAGCCTTATCATGAGTTTCTGAAGAAACATACTGTAAAAAAAAAGTTATTTGAATATATATGCTTGGGGGAGGGGAGTTGAATTTAGATCTGGTTGTTGAATAATAAGTAATGACATAGCAACTGAAAGAGATTTAAAAAACAAAACAAACCACTTTTTCCCTTTTCAATTGTGTTTCATATTACAGCTTGAGTTCTCTGAGAATCTAAATCAGACTTGAAATATAATGGTGTCCTTATCTACACTAAGAGCTTTTTCATTTCTTTGAAGTCAGAAGGAAATTAATAATTGCCCTGGAGGAAAATGTATCTTCCTAACTAATTAGCTGTTCGACAAACACAGTTCAATGTTAAAATAATAAGATGCTGATAAACTGAAATGGCAGCCATTCAATCATTTTAAGTTATATCTAGTTGCCTGCCCACAGCTCATCACTACTGTCTACATTTATTCTTTCCATCCTCTCCCACTGGAGTTTCAGATGATTTTATTTTCACAATTCTTTTCCAACACTTTTGTCTTTCTTGGACAGTGTATATAATCAGCTGCTATAGCTCAAGTTGGAGTTGCAAATACAGTTGAAAGTCTTGGACCATATTTTGATGCATATATTGAATGGGTACAAGATGTAAGGCAAGTTGTCTACAGAAAACTGAATGAACAAAGGCCAACATGCCAAATGAGAAAGATTTGATTGTGATTTGGTGTGTAATTCTTTATCTTTTTATTTAGACAAGCTAAAAAAGGACTGCAAAGTATATTTATAAAGTTACCACATAATGATTCTTTGTTCAGAAGAAGGAACAATCAGCAGTTTTAGAAGTTATTCTTAAATACATTTACTCCATTCCAGCCTTGTCTTGTTGCATGCATTTTGGCTACCAGCATTATGAGTGGCAAAATGCTATCTTCTCAATAGTGTAATGTGATTTTTCCTTTTTTTTTTTTTTTTATTCCTTAGAAGCAAATGCTTTTCTCAAGACAGCTCTCAAATTAATTAGAAGCCTTAACTTTCCTTTATAGTATGGGCATGTGCAGCTCACTGGAAGGTATTTTTGCTGAGAATTGGTTAATAATCTTGTCCACAGGATGACTTTTAGCTTCTGCCTAGGGATTAAGAGCTGGGTATTGTACTACAGCTCTAAGAGCTTTCAAGACAGCATGATGTGGTGTTCTAATATAGGCTCTTTTGATTAGCATGTACACAGAGCTGGAAATGTGGAGAAGTTGTAAAATGAATTTTCAAAATGTTTGAATCACAGTTACTTGGGTAAGTAGTGATGCTGATAGTGATCAGATAGTGATATCTAATAGATACTACAGATAGATTGCCCACCATGGTTTTGGCATAGTGGTGATGTGTGGTTTTTTTTATCTTTCAGGATTTTTGAATCTTTAATTCTCTTTGGTTATTGAATAATTACGGACAGAAATTTCATGGAATGGGAATTTTATAAGCAGGCTCTTGAATGCTATATTGGTTTACAAAATTACAGTCTAGGAGTACCTAATACTATTAATAATCTATTATTATTGTCATGTTTTTAAAGATTCCCATGTCATTAAACAAAATAGCTCTGAGGAATCATGGAGCAACTTCCCTTAAAGTTCCTTAAAAAGAGCCCCAAAGCATCAGTTTGGTATTCAAGTCACGTATTTAAATTTCCATGGCCTTCATCTTGCAGACATTTGAGGATATCTCTATGTGGTATTCCATACATTCTGTCTGATCTTATATGAAGTTTTGGAGTTCTAGAATAAGATGTTTTTGAATAACTATTTTAGTTCATGCATAATAAATTAAAAAATATTTTTCTCTTGTTATGCAACCCCATGCCCAAATAGGGTATATGTTTCATCCAAAAATACATATAATAGAAGAAGTAATTATCATACAGATAATTTCAGTTTTAATTCAGTAATTTCAAGTTTTAAGCTGCCACCTGACAAACTGTATAATGGTATTAAGCATTTATTAATGAGTTTTTAATCATGTATAATGTATAAGTACATTGTTGTTTCATGTTATGAAATACATTGATTTAAATAATCTTGTGTAGGAAATAATCCAGAAAAAATACATTTGCAGTTATTGATTAAAAGGCAAGGTGAGAAAAAGCACATGTTGCTGTTATTTGCCCTGAATTCTGTATCAGCAGTTAAAGAGGCAGCTTTTAGTAAGCCTTAATAATTATGCATCTGTTTTTACCCTAACAGCTATGATAGAGTATGGTATTTCTAAATGTTAGTGTTTCATGTAAAGTGAAAGATTCTACCTCTGTATAAAGAAAGAATTTAAGTAGTTTTTGAGGATTAGTGATATTCAGCTTGTTAATTGTAGCAGAAGACGGCTTTTTAAACAAGTTTCCTTGATTTGGATGAGAATTCAAAGACTTGGAAAATAAAATCAAAATAGCTCTCCAGGTATCAAGTATCACTTTCTGCTATTCAAAAGAATGAAGTCCTCATGTTTTCTAATATTCTTAGCTATTGTAATAGTGTTAAAATGGTCCCACACATACTTTCCAGAGTGTAAATTATGTAATAGGACAGCTAAAACATTGGGAAAGTCCACTTGTGCAAAAGTGTAACAAAGTACTGTGCATGTTGTTAAGTATGCCTGCTGCAGGGTACCTTGTGAACACTCTGTCCATGCCCTTTGCCATCCCAGCTGTTTGGTACTGCAGCCTAACATTCTCTTTTTCCAACAGACGCTTCCCACTTTAGGAGGTTTGCTCCCTGAGGTGCGTAGCGGGAGGCATCCATGAATGCTCGAGTACTAACAGTTCATTATATTGTACATGCTATGAAGTGCATTTTGGGGCTGAACCGAAAATATAGAGATGATATTCTGGGTTATTATTTGGAAAGTCCTGTCTCATTTGTAAATTATTTTCTGATTTGGAATGTGGAAAAGATGCAATTGAATAATTGTCACCTTTCAGTGGTCTCTCCGGAGCAGTCCTGAGTGGTAGAAGCTCCAGCTAATGAATATTGACTCCAATTCCTTGGGAATTCAAGGGGGAAAATAAGACATGAGAAGGGCAAAAAGGGGTGGGGAAAAAAAAATTGTTGTGATAAGTACTATTTTAGAAGATATGTGCACCAGCACATACCAGAAGAACAAAAAGCTTCATTCTTTGAGCCATCAAAATGTACAATAGCATCTAAATTGCTGTATTTGGTATCTCTGTCAACCTCATGCATGTTCACTAAAAAAAAAAATGGTTCACAGATACATCGATCATTTTGTACGCTTTATTTAGCAAGGTATTAAAAATAACACAACTCTTACAGAAATATTTTTAAATTGAAAGATAAATTTTTGCATTTCATAAAACCATTTTTTCAATGCATGTCAAATTTTTCTTAACTATATTAGAATTTTTTGGCTTTTATCCATTCTTATCGTCTTCAATTTTTATCTACTTTAAAAATTAAATTGCTTATTCCTTGACACTCTCTGATATCTTAGTAATGTTTCAGTTCCCAAAACAAAGGTATGCTACGTCAGGCACAACTGGTATTTCATACATTAAAGAAAGGGTCTGTACAAGAATTTTTAATTTTTTTTTTTAAATGAAGTGATAAATCTTCTTGTGTTCCATTAAGAGATTTATTCATTAGAATTACGATACAATTCATCACATTATGTCATAGAAACTAAGTCAAATCCTCACTAGTGTGACACATACCTAAAAATTATAGGATATATAACTCTAGGAAATCTAGAATCTCTTGTCAACTTCTTCAGAAATGTTTAAAAGAGCACTGTTGATAGACATGGTGACATGTATTGTGGTGATATATGAGATGGGCGATATGAAATACTTTATTTGTACTTTCTTCAAAAATCAGCAGTGAAGAAAGAGTTTCAATGTTAATGAGGTATAATGAGGTATCTGTCTTTGATCATATTATTAACACTCTAGACAATTCTGTGTCGTGAATATTCTTTTTCCTTTATGTTACCTGAGATAAATAACCTAATCTTGTATTGTCTTTGTGAATCAAGCTATGGTTTTGCTTATGGGACCGGAAATAGAAACCGGGGAAGGAATGGTAATGCAGCAGTCATAGGACTGCTATGACATAGTCAAGGCCAACTGAGGGTATTTACTGCTATTTGTATCATGCTGCTATTTGTATCACCCCAGTATCCAAAACTTTGCGTACTTGTTACTGCATTTTGCTTGAGTCATTAATAACAGTTTGGGCATGGGTCTCAGCATGATACATACAAGAAGATTTTTAGTGCCAGACTTTATAAAGGCTTCCTTTGAACTTTTTTTTTAACCTCTCTAAATGCATAAACCCAGTGTGCTTAGTCTGTTACTTTCTGCTAAATTTTTCTTTGAATTATCACAAATGTTCCTTTAGCTTGAGATTTTCCTAGACCTTTCAAAATTTGCTCTCCATCTCTGATTTTTGCTCGATACCACAATTTTTACTAGCTTTTTCTCTGCTTTACTGACATCTGATTTGATTTTTGAAGATATTGCGGTATTCATGATCCAGATTTGGCCACAATGTAAAATCCTACTGAACAGGGTATGCTTTCTTTTTATAAAAGGTAGTGACTTTTAAGGGTAATTATTCACAAAGTTGTTTAAAACCTCAGAGCAACTTCTTAAATTTGTAATGAAGCGTGAAGCTTCCTTCATAAGGAAGTATCTTATTGCTGCCCTTGGGACTAACCAATCCATTGTGCAAATGTTTTGTGTTAGTTCAAATATTTCATTCTCTTTGGGTGCTTCATCCTGGTTCTACTTTCTGAAAAAAATCATCAAATAAGTATGTGCAGAGCTGGTGATTTCTTAGGCAGTGATACATATAGTGTTTTTGTTTCTGAGGTTAAGGTTAAGGTGAATATCTCTAGTTGCTTCTACTGTTCTCTCTTTAAAGCAATAGTATTGCAGTCTAGTCTTGGATCTTGTCTTGGACCACCCAAGTTACTCAAAGCATCCAGGAACTCTGTTAACTAACCTCTTGGGAATCTCACTGCATACAGACAGTAGTGTAGACTCCCCTGTTGCTTTCTTCTTCCCAGTGGCGTAGGTGTGTCCATGCCTTATACAAAATGTGGTCAGATTGTCACCCCTCCCCCAAGCACTTGGCTACCCAAGGTAGTCTAGGATGACCTGGACCACTCTTTTCATCAGATCTAGATTAGAGACTCTGTCAGACTCAGTTAAAGAAACTGACAATGGTATAAAAACACTCAGGGTCCACATTTGTGTTAGAAGGTACTGCATTAAGCTGAGGGTTCCTCCCTTCCTGACAGAATGTGTGTCAGTGCTGCTTACCAGTAAAAACTGCTTCTGAAAGAGTTTCCTGGATTAATTGCTCCTAGGATCCCTAAGGCTTTATTGGAGGTAGCACGGAGATAGGCCTGGTCTGGAATGTAAATGGTAACATTTAATGAACTTGTCACTGCATGCAGTTGCAGGGGGTGCAACAATGTCCTTCATGCTCGTTTTCTAGTGCAGCAGCTTTGTGCCAGCCCATTCCCTTGACTAGTTTAAAGCCTCCTTGCGCTTGTGAAGTGGAGGGAAGCGGCTCGGGTGCAATTGGGATTGGAGACACTGATTCTATTTGATAAACATCTGCTGTCTTAATTTATGGTGCATTTTTTGGACAACCTAAAAGGACATGCTGGGTGCAGTTTATAAATAGGATAAATAAGATACAAAGAATGAGAATACTTTTTTCCATGCAGAGTTCTCTGAAATGGCATGGTAACAGTTGAAAATATGATTGTAACAAAAGAATTCTGAGTTTTTCTCTTTCAAATAACCATCTCATTGTACTATGTATCAGTATCAAAAGTTGCCAACAGCTTAGAATCTGATGTAGATTCTGGTTTCCTTCTATTATAAAATACATGTTTTATAAAAAGCTACTCAGCTAATTGATAATGGTACATTTAGACCAGGTATGTTTTGTCAAATTGGTAAAGTACTTTGAAGCATCCAACCTTTGCTAGCAGTCAGGATAAAATTTTGAAAATTACTGATCTCTTATCAATATGCTTACTAAACAATCAAGTATGATTGGCTTTCAAGTTTCAGAATTGCATCCTGGTAATGTCAGATTATCTTCTCACATCATTGCATTAATTTGTGTTGTGACTGCACACTTTTCATCCATCTATTGCCTAGGCATTATGGAATGTCCAGACACATGGATAGATGTTATGTGAAGTGGCCAGACATTGTGTATTAACTTGACTGAGATCTCATTTTCATTAAAGCAGAGCCTGACATTACTTGCTAGTCAAAAAAAGAAAAAACAACTTTGTGGAGATACAGTCTCAGTTACAGTTGTACAGCATTATATATAATGTGTTAAAATGTTCCCTTTTCTCCTTTCCTCTTTTCAAGGAAAGACAAGCAACAGTGAAAAAAGAAAAGAGCTGCCCTCAGCAAATGAACAAACTGGGAGAACGGAACAAAATGCAAAGAGCAAATTCTGTCACTGTAGATGGACAAGGCCTTCAGGTGTGATTATTGTTATTTTAATATTAAGCAGATAATTTTAGGTATGAAGAGTGAGATATGTTTAAAGTGAAATATACATTCACTCTTGTAATATTTCACTTTTACATATTTTAAAAGGCAATAAGTAAATTCTTCCATTGTTTCAGGAATCCTGTGATACACATCTGTTTTTCATGTCATTGTCAGGATTTCCTAAAACATTAAGGGGGAGGAAGGACTAGCTCTAAAACACTTCTGTCATGGGGTGAAGCTGAACTAGTTTATTTTGGTATGTGTCATGCAATGTTGAGTAAATTTACATTATTAATCTAAGTCTGTCCTGATAACTATTAACTATTCTCATTTGGACCTGTTAATGGATGGAGTAAACTTCAAGGGTGCTATTTGTCCAGGTATTTCTAAGTAGGGTATTTGGTATCTCAGCATTAACAGTGGTGAGAAGCAACGTGTTTTCATTACTAACAATAGCTATAATAAAAATGGAAGCTTTTCTGCTTGAAGAAAAACTCATGTGTGTGATGAACTAATGTTATTTAAGGGTGGTGACTTAGAGATATGCCTGAACTGCTGACTTCTTTCCCTTGAGGTATGGGTACTTTTGAGTGAAATCAATGTCCATATGCAGGATTCTGCTGCTTTATTTCCTCAGGAGTTAAATTATCATCATGATAATCACAATGTGATAATCATTTAATATACATAATTGTCTCTTCTCTTTATCTTTTGATATGTTGCAATTTGGCTTCAGTAAAAATATTCCATTACCATATATCAATTATATTATGCCTCATAATTATTTCATCTTGTGTCAGGATAGGAATGCTTATTGTATTGTTTTGTCTTTTAGATTAGTCAAACATTCTTGTTATGGCAACCCAAAGAAGGGAAAAATAATCCAAACAAAACCTGAAACAGAAACCCTAAAACCTATCCAGTCACTTGGCTGCTCCAATAATGGTATAGTTGGATATTAGAGCAATCATTATAATTGCTTTCAAGAATCTCTTCCTGTACTTACCATTTTCACAGGCTTCACTGCTATCCAGATCATCTGTGACGAAACATGAAGAAAAAAATACTAGAGTCATAATTGAAAGACGGCTCAAGTTCTGTCTAATCAGTCGCAGTGTGATTAATAAGTTTGTGCTAAAGGAAACACAGTGTTTTCTAACTTTTGGGTGATACCCACATAATTCCAGTGTGACAAAGTAGTCTAGATAGAGGAGCATCTTTGGCATCTCCTTTTGGTTGCAGCACCATGTATCAGTATGAATTTCGTGTTTACTCCAAGCATAAGATTACTTATGCTTGTAGTTTATTTTCAGCTATTTTTTGTCTCTATTTCCCACTCATGTGATACCATGCCTAGGATATAATAATTGGTCTACTCAAAACATCAGCTTTTAGCACCATTGACTCTTCAACACAAAACTTTAAATTATTGTATGTTCTGCTTTCAGGTCATAAGATTTCCCCTAAGTTTTTTAGTGCGATCCAAAACTTGTGTTTTATCTTCTCTTCCCAAGATGAATCGAAAGCCTGGGTTTCATCCTTGTTTTTCTTTATTGCTGGTAGAGATGGAGAAAAAGGGAGTGGGGACAAAGATGGTAGAATTATTTTTGAATATATTTGAGATGTTTTTTGAAATGCTTGGTGTTCTGTAATGACACATTTGTAATACAGTGCATGGCACAGTACTGGTAATCATTATGATAACATTAGAAATAATTCTGCAGTTATGGCGCTAATTTGCTGATTATACTGTGGTCTTTGTTTTTCACAGATAGCTTAAATTGGTTTTGAGTAGCAGGAATTCATCTTAGCATCAAATATTTAATTTTTGATAGGCATTAAAAGTGATGACTTGTTTTGAATGTAATTATTGTGAAGGCTGAGTGGACCTTGAAGGCTGTCCTACTGAAAGGATGGGATCAATGAGAATGTTAGGGCTTTTTTTCCTCACAGATTGTGTAGTTTTTTAACTATTCTCACAAAGATGTAAGATGCTATAAATATAACTGGTAATTAATGTTAGTATTTTGCCCAAAGATGGTCTGGAGAAAACATTCTGTATCCGATCAAAGTATATTATCCTAATTCTCCCATATCTGGCATGCTAGTCTGTTTCTAATACTTTGATGCTGCTGGCATGGTCTCATTTTAACAAGATCTTCAGTAAGCAAGGGTTTTATTTTGGAAAACTTAATCAGTATGTTAATTGCATTTGTTTATGATTTAAGCTCCAAGGTAACAAAGCAAAGATTTTCATACTACTGCTGTTAGACCTCTGTTTTCAGTATGGGAGAAAGTATGTATAAGTGCTTCACCACCTTTTTCTCTTTACTTTAAGTCACTTGTCCTATAACATCATGAAGATTGCCTTTAAATTGTGCTAGATTAGGGCTTGAAAATGTTGACTAATTTAGTCTAAATCTTTAGTTGCATTTCATTATACAAAAATACCGTATGTTATCTGGAAAATTAATTTGGAAAAGCTGTAAAAATTTAATTAAAGTTTATTTTGGAACTGAGTGGGATACAGGCTAGTTATTAGATTTTTTTTTTTTTTTGATGATCAAAACCCTTCTACTTTAAACAATGTCATTGAGTGTTGAAATAAAAGATTTGAAATAGAAAAGTCCATCACTTAGCTTTTGTTGAGAAAAAGATCAAGCCCAAACCTTCCTTCCATCAGACAGAGTGAGCAGATAACTTAGTGGCAGTGGAGGTCTGCACGACTTAAAGACAATTAATCATAGTTATGCACATTCATCTTGCTTCTTTCTAGCTAACCAGCATAATGATCAGGATTATTATTTCTAATTAGAGGAAGTAATAGATCATGTATAACCTTAGGATGAGTCTCATTAATTAACCTGCGTCCTAAGGGATTTCAGTAGGTATTCCATCTCTGTCACAATGAGCACCATTGGTTTACACTTAGTTCACAGGAATAAACATCATGGGAATTGGCTAAATAACTAAAATTGATTAAAACAGTAGGTAAAAATTAAATATATGACAAACGTCACTGTATTGTGCAATTTGATATATGTTTCAACATACAGCACTTTACTGCTCCAGGTGATTCTGAGTTGGTTTTTATGCTAAGCTTAATACCACTGAATTTGTGGATTTTTCCATTATTTTTGTATATATTAGAACAGATTTAATTATATTTTTCTGTGAAATGGTTAATAGAGTTGACACACCAGTGCTTAACATTTCCTTCTAAAAGAAGAGTGCTTTTAGATGTTTGTAGGATTATACGCATATTTCTGTAGTATGCCTGTAAAACTCTAGCTGTGATGCTTCTCAGGTTCTGCCTTAAGTTATACTTTATGAATCTTCAAATTTTGTTATTTCAGGAATTCTGAATAAGGATTTTGAGCAAGGCCTTTCGGTGTATCATTTTGAAACACAGATTGTCCAAGCTTCATCTCTGAAGTTTTTGGTGCATGACTTCGGAGATACTGATTTTGAACTCTTAATATACTTTCAAACATTATGGAATTGATAAATGTCTCAAAGTGATACTTCTAAATTTGAATAGTCTAGCTTCATGGTTTAAAGACCCGTATTAGAGATCATCTGATATAATTTTTTCATGTTCCAGTCTTTGGAGTAAAGGCAACAAACACACATATCTCAAGAGTATCTGAAAATACAGACTAACCTTACTAATTAGAATGGAGGTGTTAGTTTGTAAAGCTAAATAATAATGTGACTCTGTGAAACTTTCCATACACGAAAGAGTTAAAATAAAAAGGTAGAAGTAATTGTTTCCTTCCTTCTTCTCAACATTCTTTTCTTCAGACTTGCCTTTCTTCCTTATGGTTTCTTCTCTACCTTCTGAGGTTTTTCAGCTTTCTCAGGTGCTTAAAGGAATTCCTTAATGTTATGGTTGCCATGTGTTAAAAAGCATGTGATTTCATATTATATTAAATATTGCAGGTAATCATTGCCATAATTTTAAAAAAATCTGTTAAATTCAGTGTTCCATATAGCTATAGTTGACCTTCATAGTATATAATGTAGTGTCACTTCTTTCTCCAAAATAAAATTTCTTTTAAGCTTTTTCCTTCTTTCCTTTCTTTCCTTCCTTTCCTTTTAAGTAATTTCCTTCTGAAATTACTGTTAGGGTAATGAATGTATTATTTGCATTTAAAGTTTTCTTCTCAACTGGTGGAGATATATATATATAGAGAGAGATATAGATATATACATGCACACATATATATCTATATAGAGAGAGATGGGTTATATATTTGAATATTTCAGTGGCATTATTGGTTAAAATGGCAACACAGCTGTAAAACAGACAGCATTAAAAGAGAAGTCACTTGCATTTTCTGGCAAATTAATGAAGTGAGGATTATTGCAAATTATGGTATTGCTTCCAGCTGGATTACATAGCATAACATAGAGTTTGAATTAAGCTTTTTGTTTTCTGTCTACTATAGGAAAAAATGAATGCAACACACAGCATTAATGAGTGGCTGTGTTATTCCCTTCTTTTAGATCACTCCAGTTCCAGGCACTCATCCACTTTTAGTTTTTGTCAATCCTAAAAGTGGTGGGAAACAAGGAGAAAGGTAAGGGTTTTTTTCTTTTTTCTTTTTTTTTTTTTTCTCTCTTTCTTGATTCTGGTGTGTGAAATGTTTAAAAATGAATTTTAGAAGTTGTATATGAGAAAAAAATCCAAAATTTTATATATTGTTATTCCTCACAGTTGAACGTGCTATATCTCTGTTCCTATAAATTCTCCAGTTAAAAACAAGAGTTAGTTCTGTAGAATAGTTTTGATTCAAATGAAAAATCAAAACAGTAGCTTTGTTCAATGCATGGGTTTGTGTGATTTGCATGAAGATGTGAGTTGCCATATCTTGTATTAAAACTATAAAGTTCTAACAGTTTTCTTTTTATCTATGTAATGATTGTACAGGCAGGCCAGTAGTTTAAATAGAAGCAGTATTCCATTTTCTAATGTAGGATATGTTTTTTTAAGACTTTGCAGTAGAGGCTCTGAAACCTCTTCATAAGATTTCCTTCAAAGTAACCTTTTGTTTTCTCTTTATAGGAAACATTCTAAAAATCCAGTTGAATTATTAGAGTCCAATCACACAAACTTAAAGACATACTGATTTTTCGTATGTCAGTACTTACATTGATTTAAATTAAAAATGTCTGAGTTTATTAGTCTAAGTGTTAATGTATCAGAGGCCTGATAAAGTAGAGGTAAGGAGCATTCTCCTCCTACTCGGGCAGGAATGCTGAATTGGTTGCCCCCTGAACAGACTTTTCAGAGCATTTTTCAGGATTCCAAACACTAACAATATGGCCATTTTTGATCATCCCATAAACACCTATACTTTTATAGCCTAGTTCAACATATCAGGTCTGGAACTTAAAGTCTTGAAAAAGATTATGGTCTTTTGGCCAGGATACAGCTGGAGGTGATACCTGTGGATACTGGTGATACAGGTAATGAGAAGCAAAAAAGGAGGGATATGCGGTGTGATACTAGAGCCTGGAACCAAGCAAGTAAACTACAACGGGTCAGCTTTCCCTACCTCCTCCAGCCTGGCTCCCTTAGATCACATCTTCCTGTGCCCCTTTCGAAAGTAAACTGTCAAAAAGGACAAAATCCTGCAGAGTAGTTGTTAGGGTAATTCTTAGATCTAAGGATCTGTATTTGAAGGACTTTGAGAGAATTTGAGAGCTGATTGTGTAATCCCTGGGCTGGGGATACTAGATATCAGCCAGGTGTGTCAAAAGCAGTTAATGATCTAAAAGATTAACTCTAAACTGTTTCAAGAACATGCCTTTGCAGTTGGAACAAAACAGTGTGAGCCATCCTGAGTTTTCATGTTCCAGCCACAATAGCAGTGTGAGGCAGCCCTGGTCTGCTGTGCAGTCTGGGGTCTTGTGGGAGGTAATCTGCACTGGCACTCAGCTTGACTTCTTACAGTACCCATATGAAGTGAGTAGATCAGAGATCCAGTCTGCAATTATGTAGGTGAGAGGCAGGTTAGAGAGCTGCACTTAGACAGTTAGTTATAGCCTAGAAACAATTTAATGAAATGCTGTTTCACAGCATTCAGTTCCCAGCTCATAATTGGTCTCAAGTGTTACTATCTGAATGGGCTTAATGCATCAGGGATGTCATTTAATGTTAGATATTCTCCAGGGTAAAAGCAAGTTTAAAATCTGATCGCCATCTCAAGCTTCTATTCCCTTTCGTGTATTACAGTTTAACACTTCCCAGTTTATGTCAATGAAACTGTTACTGAGGCCAAACAGATCACAGGAATTATTTGAATTTTAAAAATGGATGCCCTATACACACTTCATTCACTTAGCACCATTATCCACAAGTGTCATTACAGAATTAAGTGTATAGCATGAGGGCAGGCACCAGCAGCTGAGTAGAGTGAATTGTAAGAACCTCTTAAATTGGCTTTGATACCACACACACACAAAATGTTAAATTGCATGCTAATGTATCAAGGTCACACTCAATATTTCTGTTTTAAGAGAAGCACATCAAGAGGTCAACTGCATGGTCATGTAAATGTATCTCAGGTCATTCACCATTAGGAGATAATATCTCACATTTAGATCCAAAGCCAGATCTCTGTTTATTGAGAAGGTGTTTGCACTCCATTTTTCAGGTGTTAATGTTTCATATCAATGCCAGTAGCAAAAATACAAAATAAGGATGTTAAGAGTGCATCTTAGTTTGAATCTTCAATCTAAGTGGTGAAAATATTCTCAGGGGAAATGTTACTGAACTTTTTTCAGATTTCCTGGGTTTTATCTGCTTTACAGTCAGTAACCAGAAAGAGATTCCCATATATTCCCTACCCTCCAATTTTGTGGCAGTTATATGTTGTGGAAAGTAAAATCACAGGACATTTCAAGACATAAGTTACTTTGCAAAATGCACAGTTATGGTGATTCACAGATTTCTTCACAGTTGGAAGGGACCCACAAGGATCATTGAGTCCAACTTTCAAGTAAATGGCATTCAAGTCATGCTTTTTTGTTAGAGCAGTTTTGTAATCTGGTCAGGTGCTGATGGGGGTGCGACTAGAGGATACACTGTAACAAATGTAAGATTTCCCCAGCAGTGAGAGTAAGAAAAGGAAAGCAAAACAAACCCACAACTTTCTAATTATTGTAGATCAGAATTTCATTATCTTGATTCATTCAGATTAAGAAAATCTTCTACTAAAGATCCTCAGTCTTTACTATTCCTCAGTCTTTACTTAGGATTCTCTGTATTTGAGAGGTCACGATGAATAAAAATAAATTTGTAATTGACTTTCATTGAACACGGAAAGGTTATTGCAGATTGTCAAGACTCCAGTGTTCCCCAGACAAGGTTTTATGCCTTACCATATGGTAACCCAGCCCGTTTCATTGCCTTTATTCTTGAAGAGAGTTCATACATCCAACTGAAAACCAGTTGAATAAATGCACGCCCAAGTAATAGTCTTTTCCTTTGTATGTTGTAATTTTTTTCAGATTTCTCAAATGCAGAAGCAAAGAACTGAGGATCACTTAAATGTAAAAGAAACTTGTTTCTTCAGTTTTAGTTTTTAAATATTCAAACAGAGGGTTGATGGGAAACAAATGAATATGTAGAAAAAGTGCATTCTGAACACAAAAATGTGTTCTCTACAACCATATCTTATAGATACATTTTTAAACTTTCATTACATTACAAATTCAGCTTTTCAGAATGTGTAGTGATAAATATTTTCTTCCTGAGTAGGTTTCTATTGTAAAGACCAATGCTATGACTTTCAGATATAATTGCAAAATAAAGAATTATGACAATAGCCCCATTATATTTTCTTCTCGATTAGGAGGTTAATAATTGCCCATCATGTAAAACTCAAGTGTATTTACAGTTATTTGGACTTGAATGATTTTTTAATAGATAATGCATATGTTTATAATAGAATAAAAATATGTTTATAATTTAATAATTTTTATTAAGAAGAAAGTAGAAAAATAGAATTAAAGTTGATGAATTTAAGGATTTCACACACTAGAAATGGATTTTAACTGAGCATGAGACTGAATAGGAGTTTATCAAACCCAGACAAGTGAATTCCTCAGGCTATATCATACCTTAACGTATTTTTCAGTGGTTGTGCATGAAATGGGTAGGTGCAGTTAATTTCATCCAAAAAAAACGCAGAACATCCATTTCATTCTAGGGCTATTGGTTTGGGATGTCTGCATTTATGATCTGACTGATCAAGGGAACAGTTTTCAATAATCTGTGAATAGAAAGTGTATATATATACATAGTAGATCATTCACAAAATAGTTTCTTTCAACAGAAAGAATACACAAAAAGCATGTAGTGCTTCTAAAGCTGTTGTTAAGGGTAATGTTTCTCACATAAGAGTCCTTCTAAATCATGCTGTTGTTTTGCCATACTCATTACTTTGATTTCCACTTCCCCATTTTCCAGTTTATTTGCTTGACCAGAGGGTGAGTTTACACAATTGTTTCCTTGACAAATGTGCTGGTGGATGTGCTGGAGATCAGCTTCCGTACACTGACGTTTCCTGCTGACTCCACATTCAGTGTCTGTGCAATACAGGTGGATGATATTTTTAACCTTTGCTGTTTTCAAATAACTTGGGTTCATAGTAGCTCTTCCCTCCTCCCTTCTGAACTAATCTACCTTTCTGAGCTTTCATTTAGCATTGAAACAAAATGTAAAAGCAATTTCAAATGATCTTTTTCAAATATTGTATGTCTGGGAGAGCAGGTAACTCTTATTTTTTATTTTGGAGAAGAATTCTTGGCTTTTTCCTTGTGTGACATCAGGGTTAAATTAAGCCCATATTAACCACATCTTTAATAACCCCTAGAGGACTGAAAATGTGTCTCCCAGTTGTGGTAGGAGAAATTGCCAGCTTTTGCCAGCTTTTTCCACAGTGTAGTCAACTTTATTGCCAGTTTTGAATTGCCAGCTAGTTTCTGGCCATTCATTTTCTCACGTCTTCAGAAGACAGCTTAATCTAACTCAGCCCAAAGTGCACTCTAAAATATTTCCTTCAGCAGCTGAGCTGTTTAAAGACGATGGCCACTTCTGTCGTAATTTTCTGGCTCCTCGATTATGTTAGCAGAATATTCTGAGGTTTATATGAGATCATGGGCATGATTAAAATACAAAGAAAAATGACAATGAAGAAAGTTTTCTGTGTATTTGTGTTTTAAATTGAATCTTTTTAGTTTTGCAGATCACAGAATAATCCCAAAAGTATTTACAGAAGCACAGCTGTTTGTTGACAAGTAGCAATTTCATAAACTGGCTTCATTCATGAAATTGCATTTCATCACAGAAATGTGTTTTGGGGCATTTCCCACCACACCACCTCATGGCCTTGTCAGCACAAATCTCCAGTCACAAGGAAACCACATCCAGTTCCCTCCTCACATGTGGAAGCAAGGCATTCAGAACCACGTCAGAGTCACTGTTTGGTATTGTAGATATAAAATGGAACGTTGAATTACTGTCCATTTCCTTGGCTTCCGCATGTCACCCTGTTAGGTCTGGGTACTGCTTAGTGTGAAGGAAACATGTATAAACAGTTTCTAACTTTTTTTTTTGAGAATGTATGAATAGAAATGAGCCACCGATTTATGAATTTCACACAGACTAGAATACATAAGCGTGTTTAATAACTTAAAGCTTGATGTGCCATTTGCTGTGAGTCATTTTGGAGTGATTAGCAGGTACTGATGTTCAACTGATAGCCATGAGTGGTATGCACTGAGTCAAGTACGACTCAGTGTCATCTCTTCATTATTGCAGTCAGACTTCTGGGTTCTGAGTAGAAAAACCTAGACTCCTCTTTATTAGGAAGTCTTTTATAACATTTCACTGTTACCTGACAAAGCACTGTGAGTGTAGGTAGTGGCTAGTTTGTTTTGTAGTGCCAGACTTTAAGAAAATAACACTTAGACCTTTGTGACTTCATAAAAATACTGTTCATGAGCTTGCCATGTTCAGCTACACAAATTAGCATCACCTTTGACCAGATTAAATTCCACACATCTCTTAGAAGCAAATCACACATTCTAACTAGAAGACTCCTTTTACATTTGTAAAATAGGAATATGTATATTGTGTTGTAAATCCATTGCCAAAAGTCTGATTTAATCATTGTCGCAGCCGTCAACAATGATATGTGCATACTTGTGAAATGAAACTAGTAATTTCATACTGACTTTTTCTGTCAGGAATGGCAACAGGAATATATTGTGTGAGTGTGCTTGAATAAAATGCTTTATGAAGCTGCTATCACTAAATAATTGAGAAGTTAAGAAAATATTCCAATTTGGCAATTTTACAGATAATTATGAATTTGTTTGTATTCAGTATTTTTACACACTTGCTCTCCAGCTACCCTGATAAATTATACATTTCTGTTAAAAAAAAAAAAAAAATCCCTGAATGCAGGATAGATTGTGTCTAGACAATTTTATTGTTCTGTATTTGAAAACATGGACATTTTAACCTAGAGTTCAGCTCCTATTAGGCTTCTGTTTTATTTAAGAGATTATAAAGAAAAGAAGAAATATTTCAGTAGAAAAAGAAATGCTTTTGTAAGAACATTAAAATATTAATTACCTTAAAGACAGAAACATTAAAACCAAGAAGCATGGGTTTATAATTTAAACTATCGCCATGGATGTCAGATGTATTTATTTATTCTCAGCCCCAGCTCTTTTGTGTGCTTTCTTGTTTCTGTGTGAGAAACTAATCACTACTAGCATTCCAGTCAGTGTAGGAAATTACAATTCTAATATTTGTTATGAAGAAATAAAATCTCTGTTCTACTTTTAGGACAAGTAAACTCAAATTTCTAAATTTACACTTTTGAAGAAATAATTGCTGAGGGTAGGAGAGCACATAGGCTCTCGTGGGATAGGGAAGTGCTTGTCATGCTGTATCAATAAATTGCTTCCTGTTATTCAGGTAATTTTAAAATAAGGGTAATTTAGTAAAACAATGCTTCAAATCTTTTTCATTTTCTTCCCATTCAAATCTAATTCCAAGGAAATGTAGTTGACCACAGGTTTTCTTTATCAGAACGTTTTTCAGCCTATGCAAACATTTTTGGTGGGTGGCAAAGCCAATTAGCTTTTGCAATTAATTATACTTGTAATTCTGTGTTTGCAAAAAATTTCAGGAAGAAATCTCTCCTTTGCCATGGAGTTACTTTAATACAAATCAATATGCTTTCCAAAATGCTTTCTTGATTCAGCTTTTCTTGTGTAATTATAGTTCTTTATCGTATTTTGTTTCTGTCTATACACAGCATTTTAATTGTAAATAGCTTGTAGTACTTCTGTTTCAACTTTATACCCCCACAATACACTCTAGGTATGAATTATAATTGCTGTGTTCAAGTATTTGATTTTTTTGTATAAGTGAGATCCTGCAGTTCAAATAATTAAAGTATGTTCTAACTTCTTTAATTCTTTTATTTGAAAGGTTTAAAAAAATTCCAAACATGTAAGTAAATATTTTCTCCTTGTCTCTTTTACCTTTTCAGAATATATAGAAAATTTCAGTACCTTTTAAATCCTCGTCAAGTTTATAGTCTTTCTGGAAATGGACCAATGCCAGGGTAAGTTTACAGTTAATATTATTACCAGGAACTCATTTAATAAAATCCTGTATGATCAAATGAACAGACTGAAGTACATATAGCATGTTTGGAATGTATAAACACTGCAGTTCTCTGAATGGTTGCAGAAATGTTTAGGTATTGTTTGTTTATCTGTACAAGTAAAGCTATGTCTCATAAAGCTATTGCTGAAAACCATGCATTATTGGATATGAACTGGGGGATAAACTTAATCCTATTTGCAGCTTCCATTTCTGCAACCCAAGTTCTTGGGGGTTGCTTGTATAAAAGTATTCAGTATATCAGCGGCCTCAAAGACTGACCAGCAAGACATGCATTTCTTTTACATAAACACATATGTGCACATGCAAAGGTGTCTGTAATGTACTGGTGACTGCATGCTTCTTATCAGTTACGTAATCTTGAAAATGCAGTGGTTGGAAAATGACTGGCCAGGCTAGATTGTGCTGGCAGGGGCTTTTAATGTGGACTGAAGTGCTTGATGAGCTGGCTGGTATTGCAGTCCCTAGCTTAGTGTGCTTCCTCTGTGATTCTTCTTAATTAGCATTCATGTGAAGACAGGAGAATTGCAGAGTATCAAACACCAACCTTAACCACCTGATATTGTCTCCTTTATGACGGTGCTTTGGTAGAAGAAAAGTAGACAGAGCAGCACTAAATATCTGCTCTCTATGTTATTTTGTATGTACTGGGTGCTATTTACTTATATCACTGATACATGAAATTTTACATCAGTGAGAAGAGTTGCAGAAGGATATTAGAAGGTATACGTTCACTGACATTAAGTTTACATTGTTGTTTGAATACTTTTTTTTTAATCTTTACTTTTTTTTTTTGTTTAGACCTTGAGATGTGTGTAGCATTGATTGAAAGTGAAAAGCATATTGGGCTCAATCCTTTTAGAAGTTAAGATATTGTGCACTGCAGTGTGGCTAATGTTAACCTGCTGAATGGTGCAAAACCAGCCCAAAAAATGGAGATAATGACATGCATGATTTCTTTCATGCCTATACTCATCTTGTATCTGAATGCTAGTGCTGTTTTTATTATTTGAATGAAGTCTGTTGATTTTATGCTATTCTTGACACATATGGAAAATTTAAGTACTCTTAGTTCAAAGAATAAGTAGACTGGAAGGGTTAACTGAGACAAAGCTAGTAACAAATATGATTTTACTTACTGTATAATAAAAATGTCATGCTAGAAATTTAGAGGATGATTTTTTAACAAAAAAAATGTTTTTGTTCATAATCATCCTATTTCTTCAAAATTAAAAAAAAAATCTGGCTGCATTTCTGTCTAAGTGACTTAGTTTTCATTAATCATGCTATGTAGAGGAAAATGCATTTTAAGATAGAGGCACAAGAGGGCAGTGTTAAGTTCAAGCTGAAACCCTGCGCGGAAGCAATTTAAACATTAGTCTTTTGAACCAGGACAGTGTTTTTAGAAAATGTTTTCAATTTTTCTTTCTATTCTTTCTAAAAATTGAAGTAGTTTTAGTTCAGAGTCACTTTGAAGAAAATTCTAATTAATTTTCAAACTGGCAGTGCTTGTTTTCGAATATTTTTTATTCATTTCACAGATATGAATAATCCTAAATTTCAAGTTTGTCTCCTGCCATCACTTCTTGCCGCTGACAATACTTTGTAGGCTGCATATAATTTGGCCCATTAATTGAGAAGTTGAATAAACTCCGGTATTTCACTTACCAGTACTTGTTTTCTGCAAGGGCTGAGTTGCCTAATAAAACCTGCCCATTCGTCCATCTGTCCACTCCTTCATCCATCTATGTAATGCCAGTTATACTGGATTGTCAATCCAAATTTTATGTTTATTTAATGTTCTCATCCTACATGTGAAATTTAGATCAAAATGGAAAAGATTTGGGTACTGTGCAGCACAGAGAAAAGCAGAAATGTATTTCTTCATCCCAGTAAGTTATTTAGTAGAAAGGGGATAAGCATAATGTATATTTATTTTAAAGCATTTAATATTACTGTAGTACATTTTAGTTGAGCCTATTTTGAGAGGTTTTTTTTCTTTCAAGTACTATTTTCTGCTATGTTTACTCAATCTAGAAAATGTTTCTAGTATTAGCTAAGAATTTGTATTTTTTGTTAGAGCCAACCTGTCTGCTTTAACCCATAAGTTAATGTTTTTAATTTTTGATGATATTTTTCTCATGGGCCGCTGTCATCAAGCAAGAAGGTAACATTCACAGGTTTTGTAACTTAACTTCCAAACATCTGTGGCTGACATGAATTGATATTTCCAGTTCATTTTTGTCAAAAATCTAAGCATCCCCTTTTCAATGGCAGAGAGAAGGAAAAGAGAACTACGAGACTAAGAAAATCGTAAATTTTAGGGGGGGCTGAAACTGCTGGTTTGGATTTTTTTAATGGTCAGCAGCTCAAATGCTATGTCTACTGCTCTACCTCTTTAGTGGGATAACCATGTTCTTGCAGAGAAATGTATTGGAATAAAGACTCCAAAATAACAACAACCACAACAACAAAAAAACCAAGAAAAAAACACTAAACCAAAACACAATTTCCCAAAACCATAAAAAAGCCTCACCTTTCTATGTACCATTTATTCTATATTTTTCTGTAACTATGCTGGCATATAGCAGGACAACAGGAAAATATTTTGAGCAAATTGACAGTGAGTTTTAGTATCGTAACCTCAGTGTACAATTACTGAAGTGGATGTGTTGCCTACTTTCATAATAGATGGGATGGTACATGAAGAAGTTAAGGAACAACAGCAATTTCTTGCAGCTTCTTTGCTAGGGTTTTTGAAGCAGTTTATGTTAAGACATGTGATGTGCATAGTCTGTATAAAATATAAAATATGTACATGATGCAAATAAACCTCATGGCAGCGACTCTTTCACTGATTCCTTTCCAGCAACGGAGACCCGCAGCGAGGCCTGAAAATCAAGAAGCTCTAAGCCAAAGGGCAGCAGTACACTTTAAACATGGGTATAATAATTAATGGTTTAGACATTCTTTAATTGGCAGTGGAGGGATACAAGTGAGCTGGAAAAATCTTGTAAGCTCTGCAGCTGAACAGAGGCATAAAAGGTACACTCCACGGTTACAGACTGCCACAGTTAACACAGTGACGTGAAAATTGCTGGGCTGATGCATTGTGTAATTTGTGCCTAGCACCTGTGTTTTTTTGCCATGAAAAGAGTTTCCCTGTTTGGTTGTTATATCTCTATAGGAGTCTTCTACTTCTGACAACAACTGTTATTGTGGATTTAATGATCTTGAAGAATCTGAAATTCAGTTATTGTTCACCTCACAGAGAGGTAAATAATAGCAGGATGAATAGCAGTCGAGCCACAGAGCCGCAGGACTCTGTAGAGAGGTCAGCGTTTCACAAAGTCTTTGTCCCTCTGAAAAGGCCTCTGTTCCCTAAAGTTCTATTATTTAAAATGTCTAATTTATGGTATTTTTATACTCTATTATAGAAATTATATCCACAAAAGTTGTATTTCTTTGTAGCTTCCATAAGCATTTAATTTGGAGAGCATCTATTTTTTAAATTTTAGCTGCAAGTTTGCCTCAACAGGCCTTTCTGCATCTTAAATTCTGCCCACTCAAAAGATGCCCAGGGCAGCAAAGCTGAACCCCTACAACTTACACTGTAATTTATCTGGGACTCTATAGCACCTGGGCTTTTTTACCTTCACAAAACAATAGGCCTGTTTTGAAAATTACGCTATTTTCCTTAATTATTTGAATTGATTGCTAGAGCATTTCTTTGCTGTTGGACATTTGGAATACCCAGAGTATTCTAGGAAGGTATATACACCAAGAATACTTTTAGAAGATAATAACTGCATAGTGATTTTCTTCGGAACAAAATGTTGAATTTGGTTCATATTTTCTTGGAAGAATTACATTTTTGCCAAAGAATGGCAAAGCCAGCAGTGGTGAGTTGGTTGTACTGTAATGATTAAAATTCGTTTTGTACACCATAAATCAGTAGTACTTAGAATTCACCAAGTCTTCACATATGAGACTTAAATCTTGAATTTAGAGATATATTTTAAGCAGCTGTTTAACAATATTTTTGCTTTTATGACATCTGTAGTGTTGACACCTGAAACCTATCCTGAGATCCACTAGTGGATTATTCTTTTGAGCTGTAGACAGTCTTAAGTTTTGCTTCCACTGTGAGTGAAGAATGCTGAAGGATATCATGCGTTGCTGCTATGCCACCTTGTGTGGCTGAGTACCTGAAGTTCTGCATAATGCACTGCTTTTGGGTATAAGAGCAAATGTCATATGCAGGGAACTAAATGGAAAATACTGCAATTTATGTGTTCATTAATATGAGTAAAACTTCAGTTTACTCTAATAAATTAAGTTAAATAAATTAAATACTTTAGGTATATCTCTAAATTGTTCTATAAGAATGTGTATATGTTTGCTACCTGTGCATAAATCAATTAACTGCATGATTCAAAATCAAATAGTTACATCCTCTAGCATTTGTATTTTATTCATAAATAGATCCCCTGCATTCCTATGGATTTGGTGAGATGATTATGAAAAACTGAGTTAGAGTAATATAGGTAGCTGAAACAGTTGCCCTCTTTCAGGTGGAAATTACTGACTTATCAGCAGAAATTCAATAACTGCATTTGAATCCTTGTTTCTGGCAAAATAAAATTAGGCTGGTGTCAATTACTTTAACTGTTTCAATTTTTTTCCAAGAAAACAGGATAAATTTTCTATTCTGGTCTTTTAACTCTGGCTGACATTGCACAAAATCTTGAAAATTACTTTGTTTTTTTTTTTTTCAGTTTCATTTAAACCACTTTTACTAAGTTCTTCTCCAGCAGTTTTTTTTTTAATTCTTTTCAAACCGTGTGAAAAATGGTGAATAAAAAGTAGCAGGTGCTATTAAAACACTAATTGAGTGCCGTTTTCTTGGTAAGGAATATTGACTTTCTCCCAAAAAGTCTATAAAGGAATGTGTCAAATTCTTTCTTTACAATTGTAACACTTACTGAGTCTGAATGAAACCTTATAAAACAGAAAACTGTCTTCCCTTCCCAACTCCTAATGTAGGCTGCACATTCTAATTCAATGAATAAGATTTATTTACATATATAATTATATAACTATATTTAATTTTATAAATTAATTTGATTTTATAAATATTTATATCTGCTATAGTATATTTATATACACTGCATTTATATATGCAAATATACACTGTAACATGCATTATTTTTATGTATTTTGTGTGTTAGATTTTTATATAATGTCTGTATAATTTTTTATATTTAAGTCTACAAAAAAGAAAAAGTTATGTGTATTTAATGCTGTACTTTGCTTGGAAAATGCACTGTCTGTGAATATAAAAAGCTCCAAGGGAAATACAAGTGAAGCTTATTGAAAATGTTTTTGACAATATGGTTTTGGCAGATTTTTCAGTCCCCCACTTTTTTTAAAGTTACACTTTTTTGATGAAGATTAACTATACAGTCAAAACAAAAAGATTGCTTGATACCCATATGGTGAAAAAAAAGCATGTTTATTAAAAGAGACAGAGGTTTAGG
The DNA here is from genome assembly GCF_049639895.1 of Pseudopodoces humilis. Classification (NCBI taxonomy): domain Eukaryota; kingdom Metazoa; phylum Chordata; class Aves; order Passeriformes; family Paridae; genus Pseudopodoces; species Pseudopodoces humilis. The sequence continues at coordinate 123,810,879 of NC_142200.1, forward strand.
TCTATATTCTTGCAGTCTGGAGCAATGCTAAAATCATCCCTGTGTTTTTGGTTGTTTTGGTTGGTTGGTTCTTTTCAGACTTTCTTTCCTGTATCTGCTACCTGAGGTAGAAATGTTTAAATCCTTAGAAGTCAGTAGCCTGCCATCACCTCTGGGTTATAATTTAAATTAAGCTGAAATACTCTAGGTATAGGAAGCAATGTAATTACACCTGGTAACTCTCTGCTGACCCAACACATGGGCTAGAAGTGGGAATGCTGGTGGCAGGAGGCGTTTGCCTCTGTGCCAGGCCTCAAGAAGGGATGGACATGCACACCTGTGGGCCAGGGCACATCTCAGTGCCTGCCCTTGCAGTGCTGTGAGGTGACTTCCAGCAGAGGATCTTGCAGCATGGACGCTTATTACAGATGTGTTCCCACGTGTACCTGGCTGGATTTGGCACATGGCATTTTGGGATCACAGGAGATCCTACAGCACTTCTCCTGCAGATGTGTGAAGTAGAACATAAAAGGGGTGAGAAGAGTAAGGCAGCCTTTAATATATAGGGCAAGTAAGCATGCTTCAGGCATTATATTTGCACTTGAAATTGCTTAAGAGCTCTTCTGAGCAGAGAAAATTACAGGTAGTGGGACATGTGATAGGCTTAATTCTATGCCACTTGGCTAAAATTGAAATTCTGGTCAAAAACTAATAGCACAAGAAGTTGTCCTGTCATCTCCTACATATTACGTAACTCCTTTGGTCATTGTGTTTTTCATTTCCTTCTCCCATTCTTGCTTTCTTACTATGTAATTTTTCATATGCTCTTGATTTCATCAAGAGGTCCGAAAGAATTTTAAAACTTTCTAAGGACAGAAACTACATTCTCCCTGCAGCATTACAATTTCATATGGGAAACAGTTGGAATGAAACAGCTGTAAGCAATTGTCTATATTTATTTGTATTATTTGTATTCCAGAATTTGCGTAAAATATGTTAGTTGTGCATTTATTAGGAGATTGCAAACTGGATATCAGATCTGGTCTCTAGAACATAGGATATCTATTAAACTATCTGTAACACTAATGAATACAATATGAACATACACATACATACCTAGTAATAAAACAAAATTAATGGAACTTTTTTGTCTAGTGACAATTTATGTGTTAGAACTGACTGATTTCAGCATGTGTCAAAAGCTATCCTGAACTGATGCCTTTAAATTAAAATTATGCCTTAAATTAAACGCCTAAATTAAAAATGCCTTAAATTAAAATACTGCACCTTAGTGTTGCTTTAATATATTCTCACTTTCCAGCATTATGGAACATTGATATAGAATGAAGTGGATGAGGAGGTGGTGATACTCACTTGATGGATATGGAAGCAGAAATAGCCAGGCAAATATTGCCAAAGATATTTTATTTTTAAAATACAGTTTTTAGAACGATGGAATGAGGACCTTCAATCTGATGCTTTCTCTTTTTTCACTAAACCGTGATGCAAAGTTGTTTTTACCAACCACAGAATGTTCAGCTTAATATGTACCAGTTCTACCCGAAACAGGAAGTTTTCCTATAGATAAATGTTATGGCTAATACATTTAGACAACATAGACTTTTCTGTCTTCAGAGACTACCTCTCCGTTTGCAACTAAGTGAACAGAGTTTTGTGATGATCGTTTCAAACAAGTTTTGAAGTCAAAGGTTGGACTTTCCATCAGGTCCAAACTTTTTCTGCTGTTAGTGTACCATAATAACTATTCAACTATTAATTTTACTTGAAATTTTTCAGATAATAATACTGATAATAATAATGTTTGATTTTATTTGTCTAAAAAATGAATGCATAAGCAGAAATGATTTTTATTTTCAGTGATCATTTGCTATTAAATAAAATGTCTTTAGCCATAACATGTTTACATAATGCACAATTATACTGATCATAATTAGGTATCTTCATTTACTTTTTTTAGGTTAAATTTTTTCCGAGATGTTGCTGAGTTCAGAGTACTAGCATGTGGTGGAGATGGAACTGTGGGCTGGATTTTGGATTGCATAGGTAATCTATATCCTTTGCAGGGTTTTGCTTGCCTCATGGGTTTCATTTTAATGGTCTTCCTTATATACCAATGCATGTATAGAGCTTGTGAACAACAGCTTGTTCATTTAAATTTTTGAAATGTGTTAGTTTGGGACATGCTTATTTTTAAGGGTACTCAAATTGCAAATGTTATTTAAAATCTGTAGACAAGTTCAGTGTTTCTGGATTTCCCGAAAGAGAGAAATTTGAATTAATGTATTTTAATTTCAGTTCAAAGTATTTTCCCCAATTTAATCAAATCTAACTTTCTAATTTTAAGACAATTTAATTTAGCTGACTTGCTTTTTTTAGTTACCAAATTTTTGTTTATACTATATTATACCATAATAAAGATAATGTATTGAGATATAATTTAGTTTTGGAGTTCTTTTGGTCAGCTGTCTGCAAAATTCTCTATAAAAATCATAAGGAAGGCCCAGAAGTCAAGTTATTATAGACTTAAAAGACTTACTCTTCTCAAAGATTATTAAGGAGAATGTCTTCCACATCACATGATCATTTATTTGGTGTTAGCTGCAGAGAAAAACATTGGGCATGTGTTACAATGGAAATTAGGAAGTGGATCAGGAGAGGTCAACAAACTCAACTGAAGATTTAACGGAAGTGTTTAAAATGTGTGCTATGTGGGGGACCAGAAAAACCTTTAAAAGTTGACTGAAAAGTAGACTTGATGTAATGAAGGAATGATAGCAAAGGAATATTTTTAATCTTGGTTGGAAAAAAGTCTTTTTGCAAATCTAAGGTACTGCAGGTGACTCTCAAATAGCTTTCACAGTCATAAATTAATTTACATAAACATCAAGTGCATTGCCTAAACATGGAAGAAAAAAAGTTTTGCAGCTCTTAATTGTGTAATCACCTTTTTCATGAGGTCTAAAATGTCATACAGTTATTTTCTCTTTCAGTAACATACTATGTTCTGCAGCATTTTTTGTGTTATGGAACTGAAATTACTTGGGGGACCATCCATTCCATCCTTTTTCACAGGTGCAGAAAATATATTTTCAATGCTGCCTTTTACAGAGCAAAAGCACTTCAGCGTATAAAGTGTAAGGGTACACCTGTTTCTAAACACTTTCTAATTTGGTCTTCCCTGATCTCTTGATATACAAAGAGCTTTAGCTGAGAGCACTGCAAGAGAAAAGAAAATTAAAAAAAGAAAGAAAAAATAAAAGGAAAAAAAATAAATCTCATCAGTTTGAAACTTTAAAACTTTTTTTTTTAATTACTCTATTAAATATTACATTCGCTGGAAGATTTCCATTAAACAGGTTATGTGAATGTTAAATCTTTCTAAAATATTGATAAATATTGATTTCTCTGCTACATTCATTGTATAGATAAACTCCTGCTGATTTTTGCTGATAATTGTGCATATTTCTATAAACAAAATATCTGTTTGATTAAGTATAACTTTTAAACTAGGCATGCTATTCATTCACATTAAATGGGAAATTTGACAAATTATATATTTGAAATGTATGTTCCAGCTTTCAGAAAAGCTGTATTTCTTGACAAGAGTATTCTCATTGGATTTTGAAAAGATCCTTGAGCTTACGATGCTACAAAAATACCAGTAAAGACTGAAAAGATGCTATAAACTCATTCATTTCAAAACATAGTTTAATAAATACAAAATTGCTACTTAAGGACTTTGATCAGACAGGTCAGTGCTCCCTTTGAATAGCAGGTTTACTTTCAGATGGGCAAACCCATCTAAGGTCTTGTGTTAGTTCCAGTGACTTCTTGGTAGTGGTGCTTAGGTGTAGACACAACTCCAGGTGAATACACAGTTTAATACAGATTTGGTCACCCAGGTGAAAAAGTAGAAGGGTCACCTCATTATTCATGCCCTTAACTATTACTCTCCTGTATTCACAGCTGGGAATGGCAGATCTGAGAACTAGAGTGAGATCTTGGAAAGATCTTGAGTATCATTGTTTATGAATGTTTGTCATATCTATGATTTACCTAGTCCTTATGATAACAAAGGAATCAATTAGGATTACAAAATACTTATGATAATAAATGAGTAAATTAGGATTAAGGATTGAATATCAAGTGGAGAAGGGGCTACAAAATGTACTGACTTGGTAAAATGCTCATTGCGGAGCACGCATCATAATTTCATATACAAAACAAGTCTTTCACTGAAAAAACAAACTAACACAGTTATATAATACCATGCAGTTAGATAATTTTTGTTCCTTAGTTGTGTTTTTTCCTTCTTTATTCACAGAGAAAGCAAACTTGATTAAGCATCCTCCTGTTGCTATCCTGCCTCTTGGGACTGGCAATGATTTAGCAAGGTGTCTGAGATGGGGAGGAGGTAAACAGAAATGAAAATGCCTTTTGTTGTGGAATTAAAAGAAAAAAAACCTTTTGCATCAACATCTGCATTTAGATTTGTTTTCATAAAGAGCCATTACCTTTTCTATTTTTTGAATGATCTGTTTGTAATTGTATAGATATATAAGATATTACAGGTTGCAATCACGCTTCATACCTTGTTTTTAGCTTCTGCTGACACCAAAAACATTCCAAGGTTTAATAAGAATAGCGTATAGCTGTTTGATTAGCTTTTTACCATCTGTATTGCATTTATCAATACCTTGTAAAGGGAGCGGTCTTAAATGGGTTTTAATTGGGGCTGTTCTGAAAGGGTTACCAAAACATCTAATAATGGGTTAGGAATGGTTTAATAATTTTTAAATATATTAAATGAAAAACGTGTTTCAGCCTTTGATTAGTTCCTCTGATCCACTCCCTTTCTGTTTTGCTACAGAGGATTCCAGACAATAAGTACTGTGGTACTATTTATCAGAAAATGAGAAGGCAAAGAATGCTGAAAGAAGAATATTTAGAAAATCAAACCTTAAATACCCTTTGCATCCTTTCCTGGATGTACAGAGACTTACTCTCAACTCCTCCAAAAAACTCCATTTAGAATCTGTATTACAGGATAACTTGAAGGAGACACAAGGAAGAAAATCTTAGACAAGATTCAGTCTGTGGTGAAAGCACCTCAGTTTATGGGCTCATAGCCAGGTCTAGTTCAGATCTTGGTTGTTTCAGTTGAGATGTTTTGTATTTAGAACTTGGTTGTTTTGTTTGGAACTTCTCAGACTTTGCAGAGGTCTTATCTTCTTCTGTCTGATCAGTTTCCTTTCTAGATGTCTTTGTTGTTTGTTGCCAGATAGTCTAGCAAATTCTCAGTAGTTTTCATGCTGTAGCACTTTGTTAACCATGATGTTCTGTCAAATCATTTGAGAACATCCTTTATTTTCTCTGTTACAACTGTTGATTGTTTACATTCTCATAGTCCAAGGGGAAAAAAGGAAAACAAGTGAGACAAAATATATTCAAATCAGCTTTACTTAACTTTCTGAATTGTTCATAGAGACATAGAATAACTGAAAGAGGTCATAGGAAGTCACTAGTCCAGTCTGCTGTTCTAAGTAGGGTCAATTATGAGAATGCTTAATTACAGTAGCTGGGACCTATCCCTACCTTCACTTTTATTCGTGTTCTGTATCTTAAGTGATTCCATTTGGACTAAAGTAGAAAAAACAATAGGGAAATATTCTGGGTTTCATCATTCTTTGCCCAATTGCTTTGTGGTAAACAATACCATAATACAGATTTTCTGGAACTTCCATAGATGGGAAAGGAGACAGGGATTCCAGAAACTAAATTGCTGGTGAGTGATCTCAAGGTCTCAGAGAAGTGGAATTGTGCATGCTGCTGTCATGTCGTGGTTAGCAGTAACTAGCAAAAGTGTGCTAGGCAGCCATAAACAAATACATCAGCAATGGGTTTTGAGCAAGGAGCTTTTGAGAGGCTTGCCCTGCTAAAGCTGTTCGTAACACCAGCAGTACATCTTAGCTATCTGTTACAAAGTCATTTGTTCTGAATAATATTCAGAGCTGATAATGTCACTTAGTACAACCCCCACAATTTTTCTCCATGCACACATGTGTATGTTGTATATACTCATGAGTGCATTAACAAGTTTTCTACTCAATTTAGTGGATTACATGCGAGTGCTTATTTGCAGCTAAGAGTAAATTCTCTCTACAAAGCAGGATGAGGCTAATGAAGTTGTTGAAATAAGCAGAAATGTTACTTTTGCTGATAAAGCTATCAGCTGTGAATTTGTAATTTTGTGATTTTTATGCTAAACCAGATTGAAACAATCCATGAATATTCGTAGATAGCTTTTAACCTTTCAGTGTCTTGTCAGGCAAAAGAGCAGTATGTCTCTATTCCATAAATTTTGAAATCAAAGGAATTTAAATATTAAGGTTCATTTTTCATCAAGAACATTTTGCAAAGTATAAACTTAGCTTTATGGATCATTTGAAAAATTCAAGAGATTGGCAAATTTTGAAGATCTAATTGTTTTCTTCATCACAAATTTGATGTCCACTGAAATCTGCAGAATTATTCTAAATTTACATGCTTAATTGGCTTTGTATTTGTACTCCTTTTAATGACAAGTGCTGGAAAATTGTCAATACTTTGAGCACAATCCTGCTTTTATGGTCTTATATGCATTGCTTTCATTTTTCCAGTCACAGACTCATAGAATATTTTGGGTTGGAAGGGATCTTTAAAGGTTAGTTAACTAGTCCAGCCCTCCCTGCAATGAGCAAGGGCATCTTCAATTAGATGAAGAGCCCAGTCCAACCATATAGAAAGAGGAAGAAAATGTAATGAAACTTTATTATGCTTGATTAAATAACTGGTTTTATGTTTTGCTAGGGTATGAAGGTGAGAATTTGATGAAGATCTTAAAAGACATTGAGAATAGCTCAGAGATTTTACTGGACAGGTGGAAATTTGAAGTAATACCCAATGATAAAGATGAGAAAGGAGACCCAGTGCCTTACAACATCATCAATAACTACTTTTCTATTGGCGTGGTAAGACTTACGCTTATCCTTAAGTGATTTTCTTTTTCTCTTTTGAATAAATATTTGCATCACATGCCTTCAAATGAAGAACTGTTGGCTAAGGATCATTTATAATGTTGTTTTGCTAGTGAAATGAATACATAGGTGACTAACAGCAATTTGCATAAATTTACTTTCTCACATTCAAACCTGAATTATTTTTCAGGACCTTCTACCTTCCCATTTATAAAGAAGATATTTGTGTTGTTCTTAATGGTTTATGAGCAGCTATAATGCTAAATTTATGTTGTCATTTTGAAGGTCCTATAAAAATATAAAGGAAAAACTAATCACTTAATAAGAACTCTTAAGTAACATTTTCCATTAGTATTCACGTAGTCAAAACAATTTAAAGGAACAGTTGCATTCTTTATTTCTTCAGGGCAGTTTTAAATAATAAAACAATAATACAAAAAATAAAAGCTCCACATGTATCTTCTTGGTTCTGCCTTGTAGGGAAGTGAAATTCACTTCCCTACAAGAGAAGTTTGAATGAATTCAGGAGTTTGAATGAATTTGGAGGAAAAGGGGTTGAAGCAGCTCTTCATATCTGAGGAGCTGAATCTCTGGTTTGTACTTCTGTGTGGTTTTCTCTGTATTGTCTTATCTCTTTACTAGCTTCTTAATATTAGCAGAATTTCTTTATTCTTATTTGATTTGTGATTTGTTGTTAATTTCTGATCCTATTCTGAAGAACCATTACTTCATACTTCATTTGGGTTTTTCCTAGGTGTTTCTTCCTGCCTACATGCAGAAACTTACATTTGATTGAATTACACTGTCTTTTAATTTTTACTGTTTCTCCAAGGCACTGTGAAAACTAACGGTGACCTACAACATATTGCACGTTGCCTTATAGATTCCTGCCAAATAATAAGCACAGTCTCTAATGCAACATGAATAGAACTTGCTGTATGAACTTTGTAGTGGTGTGGCAGAAATTGTACTTAGTAACAAACAATCTATATGTATGTTTAGAGAGGAGAGAAAAGTAAAACTGAATATAATTGTGCTTCACATGAGTCTCTTGATGTTTTAGGACCATAATTCAGGTTGGAAGGGATTGCAGGAAGTCACTAGCTCTAAACAGGGTCAACTGTGACAACAGATCACATTGCTCAGGGCATTATCCATTTAGATTTTAAAACCATCCAAGGATGGCACAACCTCTTTGGGCAACCCATTGTGGTGCTTGACTGTCCTTATGATGAAAGTGGTTTTTTCCTACATCCTGTCTGAATCTCTCATTTCAACAAAATTTATCTGTCTCACATCCTCCTGTCATATGTGCCACTGTGAATAGTCTGATTTTGTCTTCTTTATACCTCCTCATAGGTACTTGCAGTATGTATTGGACCTCTCTGGAGCTGCCCTCTTACCTGTGAATCAGCTTATCTAGTCAGTCTTTTGTTCTAAATCTCTCCAGCAATGAAGACCATAATATCCCAAGCTAGATACAAGAATTGAGGTAGCCAGTGTTTAAAGTCTTGCTGAAGTTGAGCATGACATCCCTTGCTCTCTTCTCATCTACAAATCTAGTTGTTTTACTGTAGGTACCAAACAGAAGGCAATTTACCCATTGGAAGGAGAATGGTACACTAAGTTGAAAGGAATGTGGGAGACAGTAGCATATGTATGTGAAAGGTTTGATTAGTATGTTCAAGACTTTTTTTTCTATGGCAGTCTCAAAGCTCTGATATGTACATAAGGACTATACTATGTCTAAGTGCAGAGAAAAAGATAAGAAACCAGCTGAGATGTGTGTGTAACAAACTGTGAATGCATATAGGTAATGTTCAACCTGATGGAAACACAAAGCACGGAGGTACCATAAAAAAAGTGGATACCAAGCCATGTGTCAGTTTCAAAGAAGGAGCTAGAAAACATCTCAGAGCAATGTAGAATAAGATAAAGATCTTTCAATTGCTCACATACATCATTCTGTCAGGATGGCAAGATACCAGGAGAGAAGTTCCATCTGCTTCCTAATAATACTGGAGTCACTGATACAAGCTAAATATCCAAGAAAAACGTGCATTAAAGTAGTCAAATAATATTTGCTTTAAAAAACAAATATACCACCACCCGAAGGAAAACAAAACCAAAAAACGTCTTCAAAACTATAGTAGGGTCATCTGAAAATGAAAGCTTGTCTTGGATAGTCACAGATTTGGGGAGCTGGACAAACATAGCTGGAAGTATTAGAGGACAAATTAAGAGTCATGACAGAAACGGGAGATATCAGGCCAACTGTCTGACAGTGGCAAGTTCAATTACTGAGGTACGTTAGAGAAAATAAAAGTTATTTTCCCCATAATCTACTCAAACAGCTGTAATAGTCATACATTCATGCACTAGGTTGATACAATCCCAGTGATCATCAAAGATAGACTTCAGTAACGTCAGTATTGTTTTGTTATCGCAGACTGTATTCTTGGGGTTGCATTTCTGCAGTTCCTGCAGTACTGGAATTTCATTCCCTTGTCACTTCATTTAGCCAACTTGCTGTTGTTATAATCAGAGGGGGTGTGTGTGTGTCTAGTATTTCATTGGACATATTATTTGTCATGGTTAACCTTTCTCCTGTGGATAAAACAGTTTAACTTCCACTGCTTTCTTCAAGCACGCAGCTGCTTGCCATTAATGGAGCCAACATGTATATGTGGACAGGTGCTTCAGATAAGCCTATGTAACACACCTGGTTTATTTTTTCATAGATTTTTTTTGTATCTGTATCTCAAGCCTTTATAAAAACCCAAAAAGCCAATATTTCCCTAATCTAATGCTATCTTAGAGCATGGAAATATTTTCACAAAATCAGTAATAATTCTTCAATTCAATGCTTGAAGTTACCCCCACAAAAAAGCATCAAAAAACACCCAAGCAAATAAAATAATCCTCTAAATTAGACTAAATTGCCGTATACTCATGACTCTATGCATTACACAAAGAAGAGAAAAAAAGTGGAAAAAGGTACCCTAAAAAATAAATCATATCTTTGCAAACAGTTCTTCTCATGTCTACTCTCAGATCTTGCCTGGATTGAGCCATTTTCTTCAGTGATGCAGTCAAAGAAAAGCATAAATGCACAACGTTAATTATGAAACAGATTGGCCTATATTCTATTCACAATAAATGTACTCAATTCAAGTATACACAAAACCAGATAAACATTGAAGATGGTGAAATAATTATGTGCTGACTGAGTCCTGAGCAGCAGCCATGGAAGATGAGTGACCAGACAGTGAGGCAAGCTCTCACATAAAACCAAAACAGGTTTGTTTAACATTGTGTCCTTGAGAAGGACTTCCATGTGCGCTGTTAGGAAACTCCATAATGGCATGGTCAAAAATTCTATATAGTGCTAAGCTGCGAAGAAAGAGTTCTTTTAAGCTTAGGGATAATTAGCTTAGTTGTCAAGCAATATTGTATTGTTGATACTAATAACAGAAAAGGGAGTGACTGTCAAAGTTGTTTATCTTTTATTGGGAAGTTTTTAAGGAATGTCAAATATGTAGGGAAGTTACCTTGCTTATTTTTAGCGCTTCTCAGATGATTGTCTCAAAGTGAGACAAAATGGGTATTTTGATAATGGAAGGAATGCCTCAATAAATGTTCCATTTTGATTAAACATTAGAAACCTTGACTTCCCCTAAATGCTTTGTTGAAAAGAGCATGTGGAAGGGGGAAGACATCTTACATACTTATGGGTAGGAATGTGTGAGAGAGTACAGTATCTTTGCTTTCTGTGCTTTCTCTTCCAGGTGGATATTAAAAAGAAATGATGAAATCATGCAAAAACTATAATGAAGTTCTTTTAAAAAATATGTCATTACTATTTGGTAGCTCACCATTAATAGTTCTTATTCCTAAAGATAGATGAGTTTTTCAGAGGTTCCTCCTTGATTGGAACAAATAGCTGTAGGCTAACCCAAAGGCATAGTTGTAGTCACCTGAGAACCAACATTGCTGGACCCTGATTTTTCACATTTTTATGTAAACTACTTGAAAATAGTAAATGAAAAACAATTATTGGACTCAGATAATGGCTTACCTCAAAAAAGGTAATAATTTTTAAACCGAACAACTCATCTATTTTCCATTGACTTTCCTGTTAGTTACTAATAGCTCTTTTTATTGTTTTCCATTTTATGGGTAATAATGCTGAAAGAAATTATGAATAGATGTTAGGATGTGAGTCCTAAAGCGGGTTTTCCAGAAGCAAGCATAATTTTGAATTTACTGTTCTGCCACTGAATTAGCTTAGAGTTTAGACTTCTTGGAGCCAAAATTAGGTCAACAGGAATCAGTACTGAAGATCTTTAACTGTAAACATTTGTTTTTTCTGTTTTCTTTCTTTTTTTTTTCTTTTTACCTTTTACATAAGTCATAAATTTATCTGCTGTTAATAGGAGATAAAATGTTATTAATGCTGTTTAACTATCTTGATTTTTTGTAACTGCATAGGCTGTTTTTGTAACTGCAGAGCATATGTTGCTAAGCCCCTTGCAGTTCTGTAATTAGACTGTTGGAGTATCATAAACTTAACTTGCAAACATCTGCATTGTCTTCAAGTACAAGTTTGTGCAGAAAGAAGTATTACTGAGCTAGATTTTGAGGAAAATTATGTTATATGAAGTATGGCACAGTGCAACCTTCACTATATTAAAACAGTGAATACCATTCTAAAATGAAAGCAATTCTCACTGGTGTTTGGGCAGTATTCAAGGTAAGAATAAACCAAATGATGTGGTACTTACTGGTATTTACAGAAGGCAGTTTTAAAGATTATATTAGCAATCATTTTATATCCTTATGTTCAACTAGAAATGTCCTGTATAAGTGACTGATCAGGCAAGTCTCTGATTTTTATCTCTATTTTCTTCTTCTTGGTCCAGATTCTATTAAAACTTTGAACTTATGTTTTTGACCAAGTTATATAACTGCTACATATGTAAAGAACAAACAAATTCCCTCTGTTCACACTTAAGTGATTGCCTAGTGTTCTGGCTAGAAGGACTGCAAGGATAGCTGTCCCTTAGGAAACCAGGGCAGAGTCCCTTAGAGGCTTATATTCTTCGTAGATCCAGAAGATCTGGAGATTGCTTCTCCCTTGTCTCCACTGATTGCCTGAATGCATGCTTTAGGGTAAGCCTACTTCAGATCTTTGCTGTTGGTGCTCTTTAGTCTGTACACCGTAAAGAGTCAGCAGAATAAAGTTCTTCGGGAAGCTTAAAGCTACAGCTGATCTTATCCAGATTATTTAATTGACACGAGGTACTTAGGATATGGAAAACATATTATCTGTACTTACTGATACAGGATTTAAATAGGAATCTTCCAGCCTCCCTTCAGCTGGAATTTTGAATACATGTGCAAACACATACACAAGAACATATTGGAGGGAAAAAAATGCTCTAGGACAGCAATTAAGACAGTAACCTGGAAGAGAACTGGGATATCCAGATTCCTGTTCCATCTGTTGTTTTTGTCCATTTGATTAACTTGCACATGGAAATTCAGAAACTTCCATTACTCTGAGTGACTTCTTTTCTAAAATCAATAGGTAAAAAAATTAATGCTAAAACAGAACTTACAGAAGTAGAACATCTCGGTCTTTCATCCAGTCTTTACAAGCTGTGGTAATTGATTTCATTGCAACATGATGGTATTCTCACTTGGATGGTCTACAACAAAATATTTTTTGCAAGTGTTTTTAGTTAAGGCAGTAGAGATAGCTGAATGTGCCTGGAAATGTTCTGTAAGTTCTTTGAGAAACAAGTCAGTATTATATGCTGGATTAATAAAAATATAGCGTTTATCACTTAGAGGGGATTCATACTAGATCATTAATACTAGTAAGTAATACTACAATCAGGATATATTCTCTGAAGAATTATTATCATGAAGTAGTAAAGGTCTACGACAAAGACAAGTGTACTTTTATGACACCTAATATCTTACTATCCAAATGCACTATCAAATAGATATTTGGGGGCTCATGATTTAATATTCTTCAACCTTAACCAGTCACTAAGAGCCTCTTATTCTGCCAGCAGGGAAAAATATGACTTCTTAATTCTCATAATCATAAATTTGAACTTGTTATGAATCTGCTTCCCCATCACTGTACTATTAAGTCATCAACCTACACTTCTATTATACCTTCTTAATTTTATTTTTTTTTGCAAGACTGGAAAAAAAAAAGTAAGAAAAATCTTACATAGAAGCCATATTTTTGATTTTCTTGAGAAAGGACTTTAGCATCAACAGAAACTCTGACTACCAGAATTTTTAGTCTCAAATACTAGAGTCTTAGGTACAGTCATTCCTCTAACTGACTATGGGATCCCATAATCTTTTATTTTTTATGTTATTTTATTATAGATGTTATTTTAGATTAAATTTATTACTACAAAAAAAAAAAAGAGGTGTTTATTATTGTATATAATATTTACAGCTGTGAATTAATTTAAATTCTACAATTCTACACTGGTCCCATATTTTGAAATTTTAAAGCCTCAGTGTTTTGCTGTTCATGGTGGTAAATAGGATTTTTTTTCTGCATAGGAAAATATCCTACGGACGTTTGCTGATTCAGTACAGAACTTAAGTGCATGCACATCTTAACACTGATGCAACGTGACATTTAAGTACGTATTTAAACTTTGGTGATCTAATGAAGCAGTTAAATACTTGGGTAATTTTTTTAAGCATTTTTTGTGTTTTCATTAATATGACACAAATGGACATGTTGAATTCTGGGCATTTGGTGTAAACTGATTAATTATTCAAGTGGGATTTTTAGGTATGCATAACCAAAAATTATGTTTATTGGTTTGCTGAACTAATATGAACATAAACACATGCCTAAGTGATTTTGTGAATCCTAATCATAACTTTGAATGTGCTAATGGGATGCTCTGATATATTGCATTATTTCTGTGCCAAGGAGGAAAGGAACACTTCATAGTAAACAGTATTATTGCATTGTAATCCAAAACACTTTTTTTTTCCTGCAAAAAGGGTTAAGAAAATGAACAGTTCATCCATGTGTGAATCCAGATGTAATATTAAAAGATCCATATTGATACTGGGCTTCTCATAGTCTCAGTCACGTAGCCAAACCTGTAAAAGTGGTTGCTATATCTTTGGGGAGAACTCTTCTTTCTTTCAGAAGGAGCATGTTCAGAACACTTTAATCCCAGATTTGAAATAGTGTTATATTGAGGAATCATTGATTGTTCAATTGTATCATCTTGTTATTTTCCTCGCATTGCTAGTTTTTGCAAATTAGTTATTCTTACATGTTTTATTGCTTGCATCGTTGAATCTTCTTTACTCTTTTCAGCTATATTGCTGAAATACTGAAATTCTTCTGAAGAATTTTTTGGATATAATGTATGGCACATATGATGATGTAGGGTTTATTGTTGCAGGTGGTTATTTTTTTCATGTGGCAGAAAGCCACAAGCATATACTGCATGCCACGGAAACCTGGATCTGTAGAATAATTCATAAATAAGAAGCGATAGGAGGCTCTTTGCCGGTTTCCTCTCACTAATGCACTACAATATTTCCCTGGACATGGAGAATGCAAATTCCATAACTAAGATATACTTAGTCTTAGAGTCGTATCTATACTGCAACACTGCTGGTGATGTTTCCTGTTAGGTAGTTTCTTTCTGCCAGTGTGGATTTAGTTTACCTTCTAAATCCCTTTTGCCATCATATTATTCTACCATTCATAATGTATATTGGGGCACCCTAGCACTAGAGTTGTACTGCACTGCTTGGGATGTGGGAGGTACTTTTGTGCAGAGAACTAGAGTTTTGTAAAGTTTTGTTCTACTGTGTAATGAGTCTTACTGCTACAAAGGAAAGATGATTTCCTGGGGTACCTTTTTTTTATTTCTTGGAAGTGTAAAGAAATTCAAAGAATTTAGATTGTTCTTCCTATTTGGTTGGCCATTTATTTATTTTTTTTTTTTTTTAATGCTAAAGTGTAAATTTATGCCAGCATGTGCTGTAACTTTCTGGAAACATTTGCATGTATCAAATAAGTTTATTAAGTCTGATATGTGTAATTTCCTTTACAGTGCAGTAAGAATACCTGGGTTTGTGCTGAATTCACTGTGGGTTTTGTCAGGTTCAGTTAAAATACAGTTCTGTGGGCTATATTTAAAGTAGCAAGTAATTTTGCTCAGTAGGAGTGTAGCAATTGATGCTGAGTCCCTTCTGTCTGCAAAACATGTAGTTTGGGAGTCTTAATTCAAACTGGATATAGTCTGTTCCCCTGCTATGAGCTGTGCTAAACATGCTTGTCCTAAAGTGACCTAAATGACTGGTCATTGGTTTAGCCTGTGTGTCCTCATAACATGGAAGGGGCACGCTGGCCACACTAAATATGTTCTCTTTCAAAGATGTCTGGCTGACGTGCCCCAGTCTTTGCTTCAAAGAGAATCACAGGAAGTAGGAATGATTTGCTAAAAAATTGCTTCTCTACAGTTTTGCAGTGAACCTGGAAAAGTCAAATAGGAGTACGGTGTGTCTAAATTTTACTTGCCATCCTCCCCTTCTCGTTTCCCATGTAGAGTTTTTTCTTCTGTCATTTTAGATATTTGAGACTCATGTAACTTTTCATGGTGTGGTGAGAATAAGGCTGAACACCTCGAACTATGAACAGCGCCCTTGTTTTAGATTTATGAGTATCTCACATACTTGCTAGTACTTATTACCCATTCCTCTCATAAAAATTACTCTTCTGGCATGGAATCAAAAGCTAGAAAGTGACTTGTTTCCCTTAGTCAGTAAAAACTTAGAGAAAAATCATAGGGAGGGTCTTCGGCAGTTACCTATATCCTTCTCTTTAATTTATATGGGATTTGTAAAATAGAGCAATTTCTAGAATTGATAAGATGTTAAATTTCATCTCTGTCAAATTTGGGAAAGCTAGGTATTAAATAAAGTACACTGAGGCATAACCTTACTAAGTAGGTACTACAAAAGATGGGGGTTTTTTGGGAAGAAATGCAGTAAAATGAAACTTGCAAGTCCTCTGGTGTTTTGTCATTGCATACCCTAGCTATTAGAGATTTTGAGTCTCATTCCGGCACTTTGCTGGGGGTTTTTTGTTGCTTTTGTTATTTTTGGGGTTTGGTGTGTTTGTTTTCATAAAGGAAGGGTCTGCAGAGCAGCCTCATCAACAGCTATGGTTACAAGTGACAGTTATAAATGAGAGTATATACCTAAAGACATAATTAATCTGCAGTGAGATTGGAACAGTTCCTTAGCTAAATGCAACTAAATCAGCTACACAGTGTGTAATTAACTTAGAACTATATTAGTCCTACTATAATATTATTCATTATATATGTAAGTTATTATTTTCTCCATATGAAATTTGTAATATACTAAGTAATGATTAAGAGTTCATTAAAGTATTTTGTTCATATTATCATAATATAATTGTGATGTATGTTCATCTTATTAATGCTGTTATTCCTACTTGTTCTTAAAAGAAATGTCAAGGATGTCAGGAAAATATGATGGATTTTTTTCACACACACTAAGAAGCATCTGTATTCAAATGACATTGAAGTTTTAGTCCTTGTCTAGGTTTTTTAATTCTGCTTGTTAGTGATGACAGGAATGTATCAAGGAAAGGTAGAAGCCAACACGACTTTATGTTGAAGTCAGGAGTAAGGTGAATAAGCTTTAAAGTTGGTTATAAGACTAATTCAGAGCTTAAAGTAGGAAGAAGTACTGAGGAAATGGCTTGAATTAAAAAGGGAAAGATTTTTAAGAAATGTGAGGGTAGCTATGGAAGTAAGTTGAATCTGGGAAAGTTTTATGAGATATGCAGGCTGTACAGAACATAAGGTGGGCTGTGTGTACACTGATACCTTCACCTGCCTAAGGTGCAAGACATATGTCTCTGTGTACACATGAAGAAGTATGTGAAAAATAGCTCAGATTTAAATTGTAATCATTCTGTTTTCTGGTGAGAGTTAATCCTGGTATATGTAAACAAGTTTATGTAAATTTGTTGCTTTACCTACTTCTCCCTGACAACATCATTTACCTTTTTGCCATGCCATTAAAGATCCTGTCTCAGAACTTTACTTTCACAGGTCTGCCAGATCCCTACTGAGTCTTTTCAGACTGCGTGTGTGTAGCTGAGAGGGACCAAAGAAGTCATAATCATGCTGACTCAAGTGCCCACTGAGGACATGGAGTACAGTTATTTCTGAGAATACAGTATAAAACCCAATCTATTACAGGTAACCAAGAGGGAGATCCAATTTGTAGGCATTTTAGATCAACTTAAATTTATAGATATTTAATTATATGCATTTAAGAAATAAATTCTTAATTAATTTCTTAGAATTATTTATTGATTAGGAAGTTAGGAGTATGGCCATTGGAAATTTTTTTCCTCTGTCTTATAATTCTGATTGTCTTACTTTAAAAAAACAGTCCACCTGTTGATTACATGCAAAATTGCTGTTAGCACTAGGAAATCTATCTGAGATACTGATCCTTTGGATGCATAATGAAAAGGATATTATGCTATTTCAGTGTGTTTTATGTAGTCATAACCGTTGTGTTCTTGATGCTATGAGGTAGAAGATCAGTCAAAAAGGTAAGAAAGGCATTTTGGACATGGACAGAGGGATAAAGAGAATAAATAGTCAAACATAGAAATCTTAGATTTAAGGTGGGCATCTCTACAGATTTAAAGGAGGAGTTTGATGTGTGAATTGGATGTTAAATAGGCACAGGGAATTGTTACTTTGTCATCCACCATAAAATCATTTGTATGGTATATAACTGCAGTCAGTTTTGAGACCAATAGAGATAAAGATTCTTCTTTAAGATATTAGCAAATGCTGTTTAGGAAGCAGTTTACAGTTTGGGGAGACTTGCATACACACACACATATATATATATATGTATGAGAAGATCTTATGTCCCAAAATATGTTAAAATAGCTATAGTATATAATTTAAAATATTTGCACTATTGAATTTATGGTATAGGTTATCCAGGGGGGAAATATATAAAAATCTCAGAGACCTAAAGTTGTCTGTCATTTAGCATTATATACATATCTAGAGAGTTGATAGCATAGTTGATATTTCTGTGATACAAGAATATTCTTTATATCTTCAGATCTGCATGCTTTCTACATTTTGATGGCAAAGTCCCAAAAGAAACATGATTTAACTAAACTGAAAGTGGGTGGATTTAGCCAAGAAACACTTAGTCTTGTGTTACCATCTGAACCAGGTGGAACAAGAAGCAAATTACCGAACATAAGTTATTCCATGTCCTTACTGGAACAATTTGTACCAAAGAGCCTCTACAGACACAGCACATTAGGAACTCTATTCAGTATTTGTGATTTTACAGTTTCTTCACTTAAACTGGAACTCCAAGGGTATAACATAGCATATTCTTTATTTCTGTGACAATCCCAAGATTACTTAAGCTTAAAAAATGCCAAAGAATGGGTCGAAGTTGTTGCTCTTACACTGTCATTTTATGTTACTGGTGATATCACCAAGACTTAATGGACTGATGTGGCACTCAGGAGTAAGAGCTTTCCCGAGCATCCTGCTAAGCAGTCTCACCAATGATTGCCACCCAGATCCCTGGAGGTACATGGACATCAGAGTGTGCTGTGGTACAGTGTGCACCTACTTGCAGCTGCACCTTACTTTAGCAGCACCATGCCACATGCACACTCTTCAATAGCTGTGTAGACAGAGCACCTTTCCAGGGCAGCTTGTGGGACCATCCTGGTAATGAGGTTTCTGTCTGGAGGCTGTCCTTGGCATTGCATTTAGTACTGCTGCAATGGAAGGACTGTTCATGCAGCCATTGCAGTCCCTACACCACCAAAGGAAGGGCTCCTCAGCTGCTGAATTGTCTTGGGTGTTCACATATGCTCTCCTCACTTTTCTGCTCCAGCTTTTCACGTTTCCCTTTTCACTGTGCTCTGTAGCTCCTGATGTTATACTTTATAACTTGTGTTGCACCAGGGTAGGTTTAGATTGGATATTGGGAAAACTTTCTTCACTGTGTTAAGGTGAAGGCATTGGAACAGGCTGCCCAGGGAAGTGGTGGAATCACCATGCCTGGAAGTGTTGAAAAAATGTGTCGTTGTTACACTTTCAGGGACATGATTTAGGAGTGAATGTGGACTTGATGATATTAGAGGTCTTTTCCAACTTAGATGATTCTATGATACTAGGGAAGCATCAGAATTGGCACCAGTCACTTCAGAGCTGCTCATGATATTTGCCATTCACAGTTTCTGTCTAGAGCTGTTATCTTAAAATTTCTTCACCATGTTTGTCTCATATTTTTTTAAAAAAAATTAATCTGCATTGCATGTTACTGCATTACTTCTTTCTTAGAAGTACCCTTGCATTCAAACCGATCAGGTAATCCAGAATGGTAAAGGAAATAAATAGCACAAGTCTTGGTATCTGGAGAATAAATTGGGATTTTCTGGACTGTTATGCAGCTAGTACTTAGAAATTGCAAGATAAACAGATTATATGGATCCAGCCTTGCCAATCTTGGCCAAATGGAGAAGAAACACCTCCAAACACACAGGCTGGGAATCCAATTCTGATGCATATAGGGCTTCTCTAAATTACTGTGACATTTTGAATCCCATAGAGAATGGCAGGAAAAAGATCTGCTGCCTTACATTTGTAAAATCCCATAGTTGGTGACTAAAATTTCTCTTGCCAGTCTTCCCACTTGGGGAAACTCCATCTCAAAGGGGGTGATGTCAGCTGTTCACTGATGTGTCTCCTTTTTTGAAAATATTGCCTGTAACCCAACACATGAAACTGATTTTTCACCTACCTGAAGTATCAAACCACATTCCCTTCTGCTAGGATTACATGGAAGGAAGCATCCCTACTTTTGAAACAGCACTGGCTGAAGAATCTTCAGGGAAGTGAATATACCCTGTCATAAGCATTGATGCTGGGATAGAAGTTGGGTAATAATGGAAGTGCCTTTGCACTCTGGATTTCTACTTGCCTCTCTTGATTTCAGTGAGAGTTTCAGTATGGTGGTGATATTTATTTTGTTCTGCACTGAGTATGTTATGAAACTTGAGAGAAAGAAAAGCTATGCCAGTGTTTAAAAAAAATGCTGTGTTAAGCCAAAAAGAATCACTGTGGCAGGAGAGTTCTGTGATAGTTCTTCAGGAGGATAAATATGAGTTCAAATACTGTTTTTTTGCTTTCTTAGCAAAATAACTCTGAAAAAAAAAATTAAAATGGGAGTCTAATAAGAAAAAAAGTAATTTTCTGTGATCATTTTTGAACTTATTAATAAGCACAGCCTTAGTTAAATGACATTTTCCTTCTTAGGAGTGTTATTGACATTTTGATATGAGACAGACCTTTAATGAGATCTCAATCAAAGGTAATATTTATATAATGATACATGAATTCATAAATGCTAGTCAAATAAAAATGCTGTAGCCTATTTTGGCCTTCACCTTATGAAAATCTGTACAGGTCATAAGATGAAAAAGCTCAGTGAATGATGACTAATACTCTCTCACCTGACTGTCTAATTATTTCTGGCTAATTGTGTGAGTTAATGTTTGAAGCTGAATCTTGCAATATAACTTTATCCATCACCCAGAGAAAATGCATGGAAAAAGACTGAAATTTTCTCCCTTGCTCAACATATGGTCTCCTTAATATGTGAGTTTATGGTGTTTTCTGTTCCCATATAATAAAGGTAACATTTATGTGAACTGTATGTTAACTACCAAAGAAATGTGCAGACAAGTAGATAGATCCTTAAAATTCCTGGTTTATACCTTTGTTTTTTCTATTGTTTTTGTTAAAATGCTTTGTTTAGTAGCTAAAATCATAGTCTCTTATGTTTTGCTGTAGCTCCAGAGGGCAAAAGCCTATGACAAAATCAAGTTGCCCAAAGTCCATCCAACTTGGCCTTGAACACTTCCAGGGACAGGGTGTTCATGGGGCATCCCATAACTAAATTTGTGTGTTTTGAAACTACACTATTAAGCACTGATAAAGTAGTGATGCTATTTCTTGTACTGTTGTTCATCTGCAAGTCATCTGTTCTGTGGATTATCCATTACATGGGTAGAGATGTACATAGTGCTGCCTGAGCCCAGAATCAGAGCAGCTCCTCCATGTAGTGCTGTTCCGTGTGTGCATACCAGATCGGGTCAGACGTAGCTTGGGATGCTGGCTTACAGCAACAGACTTATTTTCTTCGTTGCACCATTTTTTTTTCTTTCATGTGTTTATAGCTTAACTGACATAATGCTTAATGTGGTTCTTTCTTAATTTATGTCCAGATACTTGGAAGTGCATTGTAATTACAAATTTTGATCTGAAGCTTAAGTTATTTTGTTACATAATGTACAGCTATATAATCTTTTTGCTTTCACAATGTCTTCAAAACCTGAAGAAAATAAATTCCTTAAATTATTTCTTGATGAACAAAGAAGGAATATTTTATTTGGTATTTCTAATTTTCTAGGTTATAAAGCTTTTGGAGGTGAAATGAAGAGATAGTAAATGAGTTATGGTTGTATTTTTAAAATACTCTTTTCAGTCTTATTGTTAGTCAGTCTAGCTTTATCTGTGTGATTGAGAGAGGCTACCAGTGGCTCAAGAGGAAATTTTCATTTTCAGGAATTCTGAAAAGCTCTGGGCCAATTCTGTCTAGTCAGATTTATCTATCTAATTTTAATATTTAATTCTGAAAATTTGTAATTTCATTATACTGCTGCCAAATTATTTTCATCTTGTTGTGTATTTTTTTTCCGCAGGGTTTGTGTTCAATTTTTTGTTTCTGGTTTTGTTTTTTTTTGGTTGGGGTTTTTTGTGGTGTTGGTTGGTCTGTGGTTTTTTTGGGTTTGGTTTTTTTGTTTTTTTTTGTTTGTTTGTTTGTTTATTGTTTTGGGTTTGTTTGGTTTTGGGGGTTTTTTTGGTTGATTTGTTTTGGGTTTTTGGTCTTTTATTTTCCAGAATTTCAGGGGAAAATATATGTCCATGCCAGAAAAGTACATGGACAGCAAATACTCATGAGGATCAATATTTCTGAATTGTCAGATCAGATGTAAAATGGAACTTACAGTGTAAAGCAGCATTTAATCTTTGTGTGCACAATAGTTGATATCAGATTTGCCTATATGGCACCAACATGTTTTTATGCAAACAAAATGTTAGAAAGTCATGGAGCTAATGAAATTAAAAGACAATTCCTGTACTTTCTTGTTGCCACATTATACCTGCATTTCATAACAAATTGTCAAAATTTTAAGTAACTACCTCACCTCATTTCATTTTGTAACCCCAGAAGTAAGTACACTTGTTATCACTTGATTTGCAACTACATTCATGTTACTAGTTATCCCTTAAAAATGGCTCTCATGAATAATGAAAATAAATCCCCTTTCTGCTCCCATAGCAAGAGGTTTTAAGTGCTACCACCTGGCATCTTAGCAAAAGATCATAATAACCATGTTTTCTTACAATAGTTCATTGAGAGGGTACATGGCAAGAATGAACAAATTTCCACTCTTAGAGCCAAATGGGAAGCTCAGTCTCTACTCAGGCAAAAATCAATAGCAGCTTTGCCAGACCAAGATATAGGTGGCTGTTCTTAGAACTATGGTTCATAAAATCTTTCTTTTCTCTTAACTATTTCTGTTCTTGTTTGCTCACTGGGAAGTTTAAAGTCAATCTGCTCTTCTTTCCCCAATGTGTTTGGCCTTCTTTTCTACTTCCCTCATGTATCTGTTTACTTATATCTTCATTTGTATTCAGACGTTCACTCTTTTTCCATCTTTAAGGTTGATTCATTTATCCTGTGATGCCCATTTATTACAACCTCATCTTCACCACTCTGTCTTTTTAACTCTGTTACTTATCTGTGTGATAGGAATTGTTCCCGCTTAACAAAATCAGTTTCTAATTCCATTTAGCTAAGTAGGTTCAACTGCTTTGTGTGGACATTGAAGCAGTTTAAAAGTGGCTAAAACAGTTTTGGCTTAACCCAATTAAACTAAATCAATTTTGACCACTCTTTAACCACTTTGAAAGCAACCACACAAATGAGTGCATCAATTTTGTCTAAATTAATTTAGATAAATCAGCAGATTTCACATCTGTAATCCCTTAGTATCTCTTTTCAAATTCTTTCTCACCAGATCACAGAGTTCCACACATTTTCTTTTTGATCCTGTACTCTAATTTCTAGACCAGGCTGATTCTGGAATACCACTGAAAATTGTTTCAGATTATCAGACTGCAAAATACAAAATTTTAGAACAGAAATAATGGTTTCAGACAAACTCATTGCACAACCTTGTGATTAATTTAGGGTACAGAATATATTCTTGGAGATCAAATTCACTATCATTGATTAGTGTACATTTCAACCTGTCAGAAAGGTTAGCAGAGTTTCTCAGGTACCAAATATTGGACATTGCAAGGGCAAATCTCAGGAATAAATTATTTAACAAGCATGTTACCTGGATCAACCTCAGTCTTTCTTCTCATTTCTAGGTGATAATAGCTAATCTCATTAACCAGTCTTAGGAGTTTCTGTTTTAACCCTTTCAGATAGCTAGGAATGAAGCTTACAGGACTTACAGGTAGAAGATTTCATACTACAGAGCAGCAACACAGAAGCACTAATTTTCCATGTTTAATAATCACTTAAATATAAGTTATTACTAGAAGGACAGATATGATTCTTGCATTTCTTCTGAGGGGAAGACTGAGTAAACATAACATGCTTTGGATGCAGTCTTGGTAAATTTGTGCAGCTGTGACATCCATATTTCAGAAAGGCTGTTGAAAGATTCAAGGAAGTTCAGAAAAGTGTGACAAGAGTGGTTCAGAAGGTTTAAGAGCTTTATTGCAAAAGACAGTGAAGAGACAACTTGATCAGTCTAAATGTACCTTAATGGGAAGAAAATACATGGTAGTCAGCAGTCTGTTAAGATAGTGAAATTCCTCAAGATATAAGCTGAAACTTGACAAATCAAGGTTGGACATGAGCCACTGAAACTTAAAACCAAAGGAAATTAGTTAGGGCCATAATAATCTGCTTACTTTCATCACTTGAATTTTCAGTTCAGGATGGTACCATTTCTGGAAAAAAAATACATAGCTTAGGAAGACATAGTGTTTATTTAGGAATGAAAATGTTCAATGTTATTTGCTATTTAGACAGGAATCGTAATAAGTTCTACATATGCAGGGCATCCTTGGTCAGTGGGACCTTTCCCACATATTGCAATTATACCAGGAATTCAAATTCCAAAGGAAAGAAGGAGAAGTACCAGTACACAGGGAGGGTGTTGCTGTTTTTGCTGGAGTTAGTCCTTCCCAATCCAGCTTTCCAGAGCTCCTCTTGACTTCTCGCTTCCTCTGCCTGTCTACAGTCATTTGCTGCTGTAATATACATAATGCTGTACTGCTGCACATGTATAGAAGAAGAAATTTCAAATGACAAGAGTAAATATATAAATGAAAATAAACATAATTTTTTGAAAGCAACAGAATAGCAAAGTAATGCAAAGGGCATAAAAAAAAAGATTTAAGCATATCAGTATAAAAGAGATATAATAGTATGATTATAGTGTCTGAATTGTCACAGTACATGGTAGTGTCACAGTACTTATTAAGCAAGCTTTTATTTGATATGTAATACTGTGGACTTTTTATCTGCCTACTATGAGAAAGAATTTTTTATGTAAAGGAAAGTGTGTGGAAAAGTAGTGGGCAAATTTCCCATTTCTTGCAAAGCTAAAATAGATAGCAGTTTGATGTTTAACAAGCTGGCCTGGTTGATTTGAACCATATTACATATTTCTTCATAGAGAGGTTCATAATGTTCCCAACGTATTGTCAACGCAAATACTTCACTTAAAAAACATTCTGTTCTTTAAATGTCTTCCTTCATCACATCATCTCAGTCAATCTCCTCAGCCTTTACTCCCTCTTCTGTTTAAAATCTCAAAAAGTGATTGCAGTTGGTATGTGCCATATGAGGCTTCACTGAAGCTATTTAAAAGCTACTGAATTTAAAAGACCCAATTGATTCATATGACAATTTAGAAGTGGGGTTAATGGCAAGAATAATTTTGTAGCTCACGGATAAAAAATAATTGACAATGATGCAGAAAAAAAGCATGTACATATGTGAAGTACAGTTGAAAAGCCACATAGAATAATTATAAGGTCTTCCTCACCCTTGACTGACTGCTTAAACTGTATGGATCTGTATCATTTTGTGTACCATTTCTTTTTAACTATATTTGAAGTTAAACAGCATGTATGGTGTCTTTTTTCTGTCAAAAGGAGTGACAGCTTCTATAATTCCCTTGTTTCACAGAATATAAATATTCCAATGGGTGTTTTGATGGCTACAGTCATTGAGTTTTAACATGTATATTTATTAGTTGCCTTGTTCTGATAATTTATGGTCAGCTGCCAAGAACAACTAAGCCTTGCAGTTAAAGATGTTTTTTCAAGTTAGACTAAAAAAATGAGGTTTCTAAATCTAAAACATGTAAAATAACACTAAACTCTTGTATTTGGGTGATAGAAGAAAACTGGGAAATTAATAATTAATTCCCCAAATGGTGACTTTTTGGAAGCCCCTGTCTGCCATTAATTTGCATAAAATTTCATATGCAGACTGCAAACAGTTATGAAAGTGCTCCTGAGGAATCTCTAGCTCCAGAATATGTTACATAGCTTTGCTGGTCAGGTCAAGCTAGAAGACTGCATTCTGGGCCTTATATTCTTCTTGAAAATATATAGACATTTACTACTGGTGGGTGGAATATAAAGCCCCTCTAGATGGCTACAAAAATCTGTGTTTTCTGCTAACTTGGATATATATAAACATATATATTGAACAGCTAACCAGTTACAAACACCAGGTGGATATAGGAGTCTTATCTTTCCATTCTTGATTTAGCTCTCAGCAGCAGGAGCAAAAATTGTTATTGTTAGTTGAAGTACTTAACAGCTACAGGACTCCAAGGTCAAATGGGCAGCTAGTGTCTCAAATGGATGCATGGTAATTGCAATGAAAAAATAAAAGCAGACTACTTGCAGTGAGGCTCTTTGTAATTCAGTCACTATATAAAGATGTCTCATGTAGTGCATATTTAGTGAAATGGTTAATGGGGTTAATGGTTAATAGCCCTTTTATTCCCAGCACTGTGCCCAAAGCAGTACATATCTTAACCTTTCTGGTATTCAGAAAATTTAATATCACAAACATTTTGCTATGAAGGCACAGTCTTCATATGTGTAGAAGCTGATGATGAAGTTGTACCTTAGTTTGTTGTGGTTTAGAACAGAAATGAAAGTTTATCTTTTCTTAGATAAAGACATAGTATCTTTATCACATGTGCCAAAAATTGCATCATTATGCAGTATTATTTATACCATATGTAGGCTAAAGGACTGGAATGTCTTCAGCTTACGACCCCAAATTGACTCAGA
This sequence comes from Pseudopodoces humilis, assembly GCF_049639895.1. Classification (NCBI taxonomy): domain Eukaryota; kingdom Metazoa; phylum Chordata; class Aves; order Passeriformes; family Paridae; genus Pseudopodoces; species Pseudopodoces humilis. The sequence continues at coordinate 123,837,469 of NC_142200.1, forward strand.
GTCAATATGTTCCTCTCCAGATTGTTTTTCAGCCAGTTGGTTGAAACCTTATGTTCTGCTTTATGCAGTCATTACCATTCTTGAAAGTGAATGGCCCAAAAGTATGATAGAAATGAGAACCAGTGTTTGTTCTCTAAGTATGGGTCAAACTCCAGCCCCTCTGGAAGCTGGCATTTTTATGCCACAAGGGTTGAAATAGCTTATAATTTCATCATGAAATTTGCCAGTGGATTTGCACTGTTGAACCCTTTATAGGCTACTGCTTGCAAACACATTCCTTTGAGGCTCATACAGAACTTCCTTTGGTTTGTAAGGGTTTTTCACAATACTTTGTTTGAGCCAGATTGTATGTATTTTGTTAAAAGGAAAAACAAAACCCGTATTAACACAGTTCTGCTTTCTGTGGTCTACCTATATTTAGCTCTTGCAAAGCCAGCCAGATGAAGTCATTATTTCCTAGAAAATAAGCCAGGGGAACTTGCTTTCCACACAGACTTTTTAATGAACTAAAGGCTTGTCCTTTTACCTGGCCAAAGTTCTTTTAACTGTGCTTTTAAATTCTCAGTGACATAAGATATCTTATATACTGACTGGATTAAAGAGCCCCACTGGAAGTAAAACTATACATTTTTTTAATTACCATTACCATTGGCAGGTGCCTGCCAATAAGAATTATGGCATTTAATAATTAGTAGTCACTACCAAGGCATAAATCACTACCACAGTCCTCAGTCAGTGGTTTTTCTCTCGATACAGGAATTTGACTGTGAAATTTTGAGACCCATGATCAAGGTCTTACTGATTTCATAGGTCTCATAAAAACACAGAATCCTTGAAGAATTATATGTCTAAATTCCAGTTGTTCTGGTCATCAGTCTCTGCTGAATAAACCCCTACAGGTAATTCTAGTTGTTGGTGCTATTTTAACATTAATTCGTGGGTTTTCCATGCTGCATTACAAAATAAATCCACCAAAATTCTGAGACTGTTTTATTCCTGCACTGGATCAAGTTTGAAGTGAGAATTTGGCAAGCATCTAAGTAGAGTACAGCACTGCCTGAATGAAGTACATCCAAGTATGAAAGGGTACTAGCCAGCACTGTCAGAATGCCATCTAGACATTAATTTCGCACATAAAGGGTTTACTAGCACTTTGCATGTAAGTTGTGTAACTTGTGACCAGCTGCTTCCGTGCGCAGTGCGTAACTGATGGGAACATATGGCTTTAATTAAGTAGCCTATTCTAGCTGATTTTTAGGCATCTATCCACATGGCATACAATATTTGTTGAATCCAAATCAAGTTTCACAGCTGTCTCTCAAGATAAACTGATTGACTGACATGAGCTGCTTTTAAGCATTGTCAGGTTAGTTCCCATAACCTCAGGAGATTCAGATAATGGGGAAAAAAAAGGCTCAGCCACATGCATGAAAGCTCATATGACTAGACTTTATATATAGACCTCATATATATATATATGTATATGTATATGTATAAATACATAAAAATGTATTTATGTTTAACATTTCAGACTAGCCTTAATGGATTTCTGTAGCTACTGATGCTGGAATACAACAACTCAGAGCCAAATGATCAAGAAATCTCTACATTTTTCTGATTTGGCTGGATCACGTACAGTGGTTTGACACCAACTTGAACTTTAGTAGTAAGGACATGCATAGCAATTGAGAAGTAGAAAAGGATAATAATCAAAGTGCAGAACTGGTGCCTCACTGGTTCACTTCAGTGTAGAACTGGTGGGTATTTGTTGGTATTAGGAAGAAAAGTAAAAAAGACAGCCACCAATGCAACACAACCCTTGTTGTGTTAAATAAGCATTTGTTGATTTATTAAGTGCACTGAATATCAGCTGAGTGAATCTACGTATGATTAACTGTGATCATGGAGTTTATTTCTTGATGTAAAGGGGAGAATATAAAAAATAAGGTTATGAAATATAAAGGAATATTCATCCATTTTATGAAATTGAAAGTGTATTCTCAATAGTTTTTGAGCAATTCATGCTGAAAGAGACGACAGATAATCACAGCTGATCTCATGTTATACACTGCCCATATGTTTTCCTAAAAGTTTCATGTATAAAATTAGAAGTTTTGTATTTTCTTGGCATGATTGTGTTACACCTTTTGTACCTGAGCTGCATCTCTAGGTTTATTTCAAGAGGTTGTGTTTTGTTACACAAGAGGTAGAAAGGGAAACATGGGCTAAAAAAGATTATGAAAATAATTTTAGAGACCATGAAATTCTTCTTGGGTAAATTAGGTACTTGGAAAACTGATTGAATTGTATAATGAATTCTGATTTACTGATTTTCTATAGTATAGTGGTGATGGCAAGAGCCCAAAACTGACAAGTGCTGTGAGGGAAGGGTGAGAGCACTCTAAATGCCAAGTTTGGAACTCTGTAATTAATAAGCTGTCTCTGGTCTCTATGAAGATTAAACTAAATATTGTGAATTTGAGATGTATTAGCAATGATAACTTTACAGTCCATGATTTATACATCTGTGGTAGACCTGTGCTCTGTGACTTGGAACACTTGAAAATACTGTACTGAACTGGAATGTTATTTAAGCCAGAAGAAATAGTCAGAGGATGCAAGTGAAATATACCTTTCTTGACACATCTACATTGAATAGTAATATAAGCCAGACTGAGAGGAAAATGGGTATGTGACTCTTAAACAAAGAAATAATGAAGCTAAAGGTAACCAGTAAACCCCTCAAGGCTTACTCATTCATGGGGATTAGGGGTGGAATAGTTTCTTTAGCCAGACAAGAAGGTATAGCAGTGGGGAAAGATCTTTATTACTAAAAATAGTCTTGAAATGTGTTTTATTGTTATTTATTATGTTATATTTCATACTTGAAAGACTTCTGAATTTTAAATCAAGAACTTGCTCCTTTTTTGCTAGAATACTCTTTAATATTTAAACTTATATAGTATATAGTGTGAACTGTGATGTAAATAAATATCAAATGCCAGATTTATTCAGAGCTTTGGATAAATCCAAAGGAAGTGATGTTTTAGATAAAGCTTTTCATGCCTCCAATTCAGGACACTCATGACAAGAACTGACCTTTTATTCTGTATTTGTATAGCTCTTCTTTGTCCTTGGGATCATAACCACAATTCTTAAATGCTGTGTTAATACAAATAATAAATAACTGTGGCCTGGCACAGGGCAACAGGAAGAACCTCTGGGAGGCAATCACAGTATTTTTGGCTGCTGAAGGCAGAATTTTTGTAGGGCAAGTCACCTGCTTGCTTCACACCAATATTTCTAACCAAATAGAGCTAATCTTTTAGAATTAATCTCTATGCAGTGAGGTTCAGGAGCCTGGGGACTCTAGAGTGTCCATATCAAACTGCTTTGCTCTGGGTTTTTCATTTGGAACAATATGTACCTGAAAAATTAATGGTTCTGTCATTTAGCAGCTGGGCCATGGCTGTTTGGAAACCATGGCAGCAAGATACGACGATATCAATGAGAAGTCTGTGTATGAGGCTGACACTAATAATGGTTAGTAAACTGAAGACAGTTGTTTTAAAGAGATTGAAATCTGAATATTAAAAGTAGTTGCAATCTATGATCAGGGATGCTGAATTACTGAATTTGACTTGGTAACTGAGCTCTGGCTAGTTTCAAGGGGAAATGATAAGAAATTTACACCAGTGTTTCAGAAAATCAAATTTAAAAATCAGTGTGATGATAGAAGAAAGAATTCGTTGTTTTAGTCTAAACCTGGCCTACAAGAATCAGCAAGGAATTTTAGTGCTGACTTCCTCTACATAGCAAAGAATAAAGTAAAAGGGTGACAACACAAAACTCATTTTAAACTTGCCTTTCCCTCCAAGTTTCTTCTACACTGCCAATTACTGAGAAGCCTCCTCTACCTGTTCTTGGTTTGGCTATGCTCTCTCTCCAGTTCCAGTTTTCCACAGCTCAAGAAGTAGAAGCTATGTTTCACTAAAGAAAGGTGTATTACCTACCAGTGTATGATAGCAAGGTTTGGGGTTTGGTTTAGTTTGTTTTTGTTTTTCCTTTTTATTTTACCCAGTTACCTTTTCTTGTTGGTTTGATTTATGAAACTGTGTTTTCCATCCCCCAGAGAACAAGAAGAAAATACTGTCCCGTAGGGTCTGCACTTGACTGTGAGCTGAGTCTAAGGTACTCTTGTTTGCACTCTCAGGAGGTGCATTTCTGTTGGTAGCGCTGCTGGTGTGAGCGGGGAGCCTGCTCCCCTCCCCGCTCTTCCATGCTGCTTCAGCTGCAGATCACTTCAGCTTCACCTATACGGATCGTCATGTTCACTTGTGTATGTAACTTCCTCTATTTGACATATTTGTACCTTCTAGATTGCATTTTTTCAGTGGGATGACGTCAGCTTGAGAATAATCATACGCGTGAGAGAATAAAACTGCAGGGGCATCTCTCCATTTACTGGCGATATTTTTAACAGACTGGGACTGAACCAGATGAAGCCAGTTTTGTGTCATGGTTATGGAGAAGGCTTCAAATTCAAGCCAGCCTCTAGTTTTCCTCCTGAAATTCACAAACATTAGTATTAAAGAGTCTTATTCCAGTATTTCAGAGATTTAGTGATAGGAGGCTAAAATACAAACAGTCAGATTGGGTGAGTAGAGATGAAGCTGAGCAAAATGTAGCAGAGTGATGAATAAAAAAAAAACAGGAAAATTTAGGACACTGCTCAGTGTACCAAGTCCCCCTGTGAGACAAGGAGTCTAATACTTATTAAACGCTGTAGTGCACTTTAGCCCTATTAAAGTCAGAGTGTTCCTGTAGACTTTAATAAGAATCCACACAGAGCCTTTGAGATTTTAGGTAAAAGGATTGGTCAAAAAATCCATTAGTGCTCCCATTACCATTATTATTGTTTTATTAAAAAATAAAAATAAAAAAAATCAAACAGAAACAACACCATTTAGTAAACACATCCGAGGTAGTATTTTGACTACTTACAGACTCATTTATATTTCTGGTGGTTTCCTGTGGCAGTGAAATCCTGATAGAGGAGGCAGAGGGGAAAACCAAATAGCATAAAGATTTAAAGGAAGCAGCAATAACAAATTGTATCAGTATTTCAGGAGATTCTATATCTCTTTTTAGCAATAATACTACCAAAGTTTATTTTACAGTCTTGATTATTTGTTTGTATGTACAAAATCACTTTCCTGAATTCTTACCATTAAGTATGTTAATTTAAGGCTATCTAGACCAAAATGTGTTTGTTTATTCAGTGCAGTCTCAGGATTAAACCTCTGTTTTCTAAGATGAGTTCAAAATCATTCATTTCAAGCATGTTTAAGAAAAAAATGTGCAAATGTATTATAAGAGATGTAGATTGTATACTTAATTCATGTCAAAATCAGATTTTCACTAAAATGAAGATTTATTTTTGTTATGGTTGTAGGGATAAAAGTACTATTCACTTGATGTGTAGGGGAATTTTGTCATTAGTTCCACCAGTATTAAATGCTGTATATTCAAGAAACCAAATATAGAGAGCAAGGTAGCTTCAAACTTAGTACACTTTAAGCACTTGTGTAGTAAAAAGATACGGCAAAATCATTAGAAAATTCTTTTGAGAGATTTTTCAAATGTTACATTACTGTTTTGGCTTCGTTGGGGTTTTTTGTTTGTTTTGTTTTTTGTTTGTTTGTTTTGGGATTTTTTTGATGTTGTTTCTTTCTTTTTGTTTGGTTTGGGCTTTTTCGTTAAGGTTTGCAAGCATATATTTTGGAGTGAAAGAATTCTTCTGTAAATACATACCTGACACATACCTAATATGCATAAAGATTTTTTTCACTACAGTAGCTTCACAATTGCTTTATAGTTACTAAAATGTATGAATACTTCATTCATACGTTCAGAGTACTTTTTATCACTGTGTAGGTTTTACAATCTATCATTTTGCTTCAGAAATCAAAGAATTGTGTCCTTAAAGTTGTCCGTATGATAAAGTAAACTGCAAAGTGTTTGTATCTTTTGTAAGTCTAATAATTAAAAATAGAAACCTAAGTAGAGGAAATTTCTTTGTAGAGATCAGAAAAATTGATCAAGTTACCAATTGGACAGGAATATTTTTAGTAACAGCAGCACCTTCTCAACAGCACCTTATACCATACTACTGATGATAGCCTGGAGTAGAGGAGTGAACAGCTTTTCTCCAGGAGGTGTGAGGAAAGCATTGCAGTAAGATAATTATTAAAAGGATCGCCGTTCTGAATCTGTTACTCAGATATTTTTAGGATAGTCTTCATTATAAAAAGAATGCAGATAAACAAGAATTTATGTTTGTAATAACTTTTCCTTTAATCAGTAGCCCTATACCTATTTTAATCTAAGTCACACAGATTGAAATTACAGAACTGGAGGTTTGTTTTTATCTTCTAGATAAGGTAGCCATCGATTTGTTTATAGCTTGGAGGGAAAATCTGTAATATGCAGAGCTAAAGTTAATTTTATTTTTGTCATTTCGTGCAATACTTTTTCAGTGACATGTAAAGATGCTTCCTCTATATGTTGTCTCGTGTTTCTTCCCTTTTGCAATTGCCTTAAAGCACTCTACTTAACGTATTCTAAATTTTTAAATTTCTTCATTCATTGTATCTTACAATGCATTAGTTAGCAAAAAAGAAAACTGTCAACATGCTGTATATGAAGTTGTCCTAAGCTGGATGTTATGAATTCAGTTTTGCCTGGTCGTTATTTCTTTTTGTTATATCTTTATTCCCTGATGTATTCATCAGAAATGAGACTCCATTGATAATATTTGTAACATCTGCTGATGTAAGTTTTCATAACTTCTGCTGAAGAGGCTTTCAGGAAGATACATGAATTCTGGGCTCATTAGCACTGTTGAACCCTGGGGAGCATTCTTCTGTGTGTGCTGTGTCTCCGTGAGCATAGCTGCAAGAAATAAGGCTTTGTCCCTATTTACTTATTTTCAAATTCAGTGTAGAGCCCTCTCTCATACAGCTGAAGGGTCAGGTGGGAGTGAAAGTAAAGGAGTGAAATAAATTGCAGAGAAGTGCAGTTTCCTTGTAACAGGTAAATTTTGAAACCTTAGTCTACTATGAGTCAGTGACTGAATTACTAGAGCAGGAAGTCTAAATTAATGTTTCTCTCTGCCTTGCTGGCTGTGGGGTTTTTTTAGCAGGTTAATCATCCTTTTTCAATCTACAAATTTTGTTTTACTTGTATTCTTCATCCTAGTGCTTTTAAATATATATATATTTTAATTGATTAAGAGGCTAAATTGGCAATACTAATCTAGTAGGTTAGAGTGCAAACACATATGCTGAGTATAGAAAAGCCTTTAGTAGCTTTTAAGATTGATTAGTTAAAATAAATAACTATTCTGTGATGTCCAGTAGCCAGAGAAGGTTTAACTACACAGCATTTTACTGTGGATAATTCATATGATTTAGCATTTAATAAATTGAACTTTTAGTCATGTTTAAAAGAGAAGCAAGAGTAATTTGTATGCATTGGCTACTGATTGTAAATTATAAATCTGTGGGATTGAGTTCAAATTTGTAATTGGTGGAAAAAAATCAGTAATTAACTGGGAGTACAGAAACGATTTTCTATCAAAGCTGTCTTCCACAGAGAATTCTTCTAAAGCTGTTCATGATTATAAGGGTTATGATACATGGAAACACTATAATTTGTAAATAAATGTCAACATGGTATAATCTGGTTATAAAATGCTTTTGGAAATTAGAATGTTCCGATTGGATAAAATAGTTGAATACATAACTATCTGCTTAGAGCTGCATACATCAGGTTCCACAAGGCAAGGATGCCTTGAGGACCAGGGTAGATGTGAGTTGTAGACAGTAGGAGCAAAGCAAAAAAAGTTAGTACTTTCATGCCCTGTAGTTGTAGTCTGAAGGATGCCTACAGAAGCATAAAATTCATAGTGATGTAGTGCCATATGCCTGCAGTTCTTTGGTTCTTTGGGACAGTTATACTTGCTATCATTATTCCTGATTTTTCAGTTGAAGTTTATGTTTAATATCAGTTTACTCATCTGTTCTAAATATTTTGTGAGGTGTTTAGCACTTAAGAAAAGTGGGGGGGGATGTATTGGGGTTTTTTGGATTTTTCTGTAAATTCTTTATAATTCACGCTCCTTTTCAGCAGATGACATATGAATTAAACCTTTACTTTTGTAAATCAGCTGCTTAAAAAGTTAGCAGATTAAAGATACAAGACAGCAAATATGCAGTCCACTTCCTTATTTCACTCATGCCTTCATTTCTTACAGTGGGCAAATAAATTGGCATCTAAATTAAAAGTTATACTATTAAAATTCTATATAAATTTGCTTATAGAGACTCCTCAGACTGGTGTCATTTGGTGTTTTTTTTACTTTTTTGGGTTTTTTTTCCTTTGGGGGAATGGGTAGATGGTGGAAAGAAAGATTGATGATCCAGCTCAGATAGAAAGTCTATATCAATATTTGATTTTTCACAGGTCTACTAGAAGAGTTTAGCCATGACTGGAGACTTAGTGTTGAATGAAAAGTAATCTATGTCCCTGGGGGCTGAATGAGCACTGCTTTCTATTAAGTATTATTATTCTAACCTTATTGATCTGAATTTTTTCATCTGCTTCAGATTTTAAAAGAGAAAGAAAACATTATGGTAAAAACAAACCTTTTCTTGTATTATCAAGCTTTTAAGAAATTTAGCTACATATCTTTTTTCCTCCTCTTTGAATTTCATATTTCTGTCTTCATTACTGTGAATTTTATAGAAATATCATTATAGATAGAGATGGATGTAATTACTGAAAATGTAGAAGTGTTGACAGGGTATCTTTTAGTTGTATTGGTTTGCATGAGGTCAGGTATCAGAATCTGGTTGGTTTGCAGTGGGCAAATGAAAAAAACAACATTAAACTGTAATGAAAATTACAACTTTAGCAACTGGTTTCTTTATGAAAACAGGAATGTAGGAGGATTCCATTTCTTTATAGTCCTATGTTGTGCTGCATTACAGTTTTGACTGAAGATGAATTGCTAGTAAATCTGTAAAATAATAACTCACATATCTAAATGTTCCAAGGACTGTAAGAATTTCAACTCATCTTCATTTCTTTTCCTTTTACTTGAAAAGTATAAAATAAAGCCTTACTGAAACGCTGTGTGCAGATATATTGGTATTATGGTAAATTTATTTTTACAGAAAAATAAAAGTGCTAAGAATGAGCATCTTCATGAAGATGCCATGTTTATTTGAACAGTAGATGAAGAACCAAATTATTAATGTAAGTCAGTAGCAATTTCTTTTAAATTCAGTAGCACTGCACAGCTAGGCAAGGTGACTTTCAACAAATGTTTATAATCTCTACTCAGCCACATGAAATTTGACTCAGTGCTAGAAACAGACCTACAAAATCAAAAATGTCATAAATGGTGGAAAGCAAATGAACCTTCCCTCAGTGTTCTTGTTTTGTTGGTCCTTCTCCATAATTTTTCACTCTTGTATTTCTGCATGGTGTTCCTAAAGGCTGGATTGACTGCCTTGACTATATCTCATCACTCTGAGAAACCTGGGTGCAGGGGGAGAGCTTGAGGACACAGCAGGAACAAGTGAGTATTTGGGAGCAGAGAGTATCAGAGAAGCAAAAGACAGTTTCTTTTTAAAAAAAAAAAAAAAAAACCAACAAAAAAGTGCAAGTATAGGATGTCACAATACCTAGGAAAGACATCTTGCTTAAGACATCTTGCTTTTGTCATCTTATTTTTGACATGTCAAAAATAGCAGGTGATAAACTACAGATACATTTCAGATTAAAATTATGCACATATCTGGCAAGGATTTGTAGCTTGTTTTCTCCTTACCTGAATCTACCCATGCTGCATCACCTTCAGCTACATACATCAGGGAACTATACATCATTTAAATCAATCTTTGGACCACTTCAAATTTCCTAAACTAATTTATCCTTCTCTTCACATTCTTATGCAGGAGATAAACATATGGGCTTTTATTCCTGAAGCCTCCAAACATATTTTTTAAAGCAGAGTTGCAATCTAGTGTGGGCAAGTATTCACTGAATAAATGGGATTTACACTGTTGTTTATTTATAGGCTTTTATATTACTCTCTTTGCAGTAGAAATGGTTGCAAATTAATGTAATTTCACAGTGAGGTTTAATATAAGAAAATTGTATTCCCATTTTACAGTAGCCAGAGCCTGAGAACAAGAATTTAAAAGTACCTAAATCTCTAGGAAATCATGTTCTATAGTGAATTTGTTTGAAGAAACACAGGTAACATTACGTGATGGTCTAGACAAACTTTTTTTTATTTAGTTGTTATGTTGGATTCCTGCAGAAGTAATTTGTATTTAAGGTTATGTATCTAATTGTACTGTCTCTAGAGAGTGCTGTTCTGCTAGGGACTTCTAGAAACATGGAAGGCAGATGTACCAATCTGTGTCAGTCTTCCTCAGTTCAAAGAGTGACTTGAAATTAATTTTTTTTCTTTCTCTGCTTGTATTTGGATTTTTAGCAAGACTGTTGTATGAGCATGACAAGATGGGATTAGAAGGAGAATTGATTTACAATGTATTAAGATGGTCTTATTTTGCTACTGTCAGTTTTGTTGGGCATGAAATTCATGGACAAAATATTTAGTTCCAGATTTTTTTTGAGTGGTTTGTTTGGTTTTTTGTTGTGGTTTTTGTTTTTTTATTATTATTATTTTTATTAAAGGGATGAAATGCAATGCATCTTCTGTGATTTTTCAAAGAAGCTGAAAGAAAGAGTTACAAGTCTTAAAATCATTTTTTTCAGGGTCACATGCACTGGAAAATGTATATATCACTTGTGAACTTTTACAAATCTAGTTCTTTGTATAGGAACTCTGTGGGAGGAAAAAAGCCCTCCTTTAAAATAAATAAATTAAACAATGTTGAGTCAATTGATAGGATATTTTACATTTTTGTAGACAAAACAAAGAACTCAAAGTTGTATTACTTCCCACTGTAACCAATCAATTAAAGAAAGAAAGTCCTTGTAGGGAATCCAGCATAATAAGTAATAACTCTTATACCTGAAGTGAATGAGAAAAATTAACTTTTACTTTTAATTAAATATCATGCCAAAAGGTATTCAAGCCATTCTGACATATGTAGAAGATAGAATAATAAAGTACAGACCCAGTCTTAATCACTCTGCATTATTAAACATTCATATACTGTCATTAACAGTACCTGTTATAATCCATGTCATTTTGTGCCTTGCAAGTGAAGCACTCATCTCCTTTCAAATACTAATCACAAAAGCAGATGCTTAAGGTACTTGAATAACCCTTTTATAGCCATGCTTTGCACATGTGTCTTCAAAGTGAGTCTGAGCAGTGTCAGTGAAGAATATTATAAAAACCATATTATGTCTGGTTGTGGTGTGGAGGAGGTCTCCATTTATATTTTAGGCTGATTCAAATAATAGATTCCAATTTGGATCCATCTCACAAGCACATTTTGCCTAGTATTTGCCAAGGTCCCTAGAAAAGCATGATTTACAGTCCTGCAAGATACTCTTTTATTGAATTATTTTTATTTTTTTAATCACTTGAAAATTGAGGTTGTAATGTTCTGTCACATTTTCCATCAGTAAACTGGAGTTGATACACTGCTTTCTTGGTGTGAACCAAACAGTAAATGTTGTAAAATTTCCCAGCTGGCATAAATAAAAGAGATCGCTTTGTAAGAGAGATGAGATGATGTCCTGCTCTTCAGACTACATAAACCTTATTGTCTGTATGTAGGGATTCTAACAGAATAGTATTTTTTCTTACCTTTCCCTCTGTGATGTTAAATCATTTAACATTGTCCTATTATACCTCTTCGAGGTATGTCGTTGTCCCCTTGTAAGATTCGGTTAGATTCGGAACAGAAAGAGTGTGCAGTTAAATCCAAATCTGGGCAATTTGAAATACTGATGTTAATGTGGTCTCAATCATTATGCCTCTACTTAAATCTCCTACTGTAATTTTTAAGGATTGTGGAAGATAAATGGTTTTCATTTTTTTATGTATTTATTCATTTTACTATCCTCCATTGCTGTCTTAACACAGTCATGCTTAAGAACAGAAATTACATGTGTAAATACTAAGATACAGGAAAAGACTTCTGAAGTTCACTGTATTAGCAAAATAGAAAATGGAGAACATTATTTTTCATTTATGTCGTAATGGTAGTAGATTTATGCATACTAATACCAGACAAATCGTAATAACACGAGCTAAGTCATTTTGAGGCAGAAGTGTATGAATTACATTTTCAGTTGACAGTTTCTCTGTAAGTGACTTGAGCAAGGTCACAAAGACACACTAGTACTTTCTAGCTCCTGCAATGTGCTAAATGGCTGTAAAACACCCTGCCCTTCACTGTAAGCACATCATAGATTTCAGCATAGAAATTTATGATCCACTTCTTGTAGAAGCTATGCTTTAGTTTTAAGACTTGGTATGAATGTGGCTTTGCCCAGTGCCATACTGAAATGTGGAGGTTAGAAAGGTTCCTTACTATTGGAGGAAGACTTTTTTTTTTCTTGGGTTTTCATTTCCAGTTCCTTATATTTTTATCCCCATTTAGATTCACCACTGGAAAAGAATAGTGCCATACATCATTCTCTACCTGTGGATACGCTTAAGAGATACTGTGAGAAACAACTCCTGCACTTCTTTTTTGTCCTCAGCCATCTTTGCAGCTTCATTAATTTTAGATGCGGTCCCAATGAAATAAAATGTACCGTGAGCATGTTGTAGATCTATGTCAGCATCAGGCTGATTCCTAAAAGAAGTAAAAGACGTGTGAAGTTCCCCATAATCTACGAAAATCAGTAGCTGGTATAGGAGAGAGGCTGCTTTTGAAAGAAAAGCAGACAGAATTCAGCTGTCAGTCTAATCCATCATGCATTTAGTTTTGAAAGCTAGAAGATGGCACAGTTTCTTGTCCATCAAAGTTGTCTTGGGAGTTATAGATATGTAAGTATAACAGGCTGGTATGTAAACATAACAGACAGACATACCAGTGAAAAAAGTGTCTTTGCGCGTTCTGCTGCTTGTAAAACACTTTCTTAATATTCAGTCATCCTCACCATTTTTAATCCATTTTGTTGAGTACCTCACTGGCATAATAATCTATGATAAACAGTGCTTTTGATTTTCATTTTAGTGTGTTTAACCTTCTAGCTCTTGCCATCTTGAGTAATGGCTGTTTAAGTTCTTTCTTGACATCTTCATAGTTCCTGTTCTTCACCATCTGATCTCCAAAATGTCTGTGTCTTTTTGAATAGTCCTAACATTTTGGCCAAAATTTTTGGTCTTTTTCTTCAGATAAAATAAGCTGTTATTTGGAGGTTTCTTGTGGGTCCTTTCATTCTGAATTTTTTTCTTTCCCATTTTAATTGATGCTGTTGTTTGCAGCTCTTCCTTGGTTAGCCTGAAAGATGGATGGATGTCATTCATTAATCTGGTTCTTCAGTATCCTCCTACATAGAATAAACATTCCATTGTCATCTCATGTTGTCAAATCCGTCATGGCTTCTATGTCTATATAGGGCAAGTTTAAGAGAAATGGGCCTTCTTTTGGATTCCTGAGCCATTTACACTATCTGCTGTTGTTACAGCAGCCCTAGACAAACAGGAAATGTGAACAGCTTTTACGTGCCCAGCTATGCTAAGTATTATACAGGGCGGATGGATGCCGTCACCAAATATTTATCCCTCTGCTTAACATGCAACAACCCTGTTATCTGCATGTATATGTAATTTATTCTCCTTTGTGTATCTGATCATTTTAACAATGTAGGCAGTATTTGTGGTTTTGATGCCACTTACTGAGCCAAACCTTTTTTTCAAGATAGAATGTGAAGAAGAGGTTTAAAAAACCATATATTTATCATTTACTAAAAACTACTTGAAACTTTCAGCTCTTGGGGCAAAAATATGTTTTGCTCATGTAAACTTCATCTCTACTAGCCTATTTTACATGTAGCTGTACTGCTAGATCCTTCTGAGATTTGACAGGTTCTCTCTGTAAGGTTGAAATGTTCAATATGTTCAAGACATACTGCAAAAGCAAAGAGCTAAAGCAAAGAGCTATTTTAGCAGCTTTGTTTCAGATTACACGTTCCTTTTTTCCCCCTGGAATTTTTTTTTCCATTTCAAGCAAACTGCTCTCTTTTGGTCAGTTCCTTGTACAAGTCTAATAATAAGCAACTGCTAAAGGTAACACAGCTTTTCCTCCTCAAATATTCCTACAATTCTCTGTGATTCCTTACATATAAATCTTGATAATCTGGAATCTGTAGTATGTTTATAGTCCATTTCCTGAACCTACTGAAATCTGTAGTAGGCCTTTTGTTGTTCTTTGTTTTGTTTCAAAGGCGCCAAATTTGTCTTCTTACCTGCCAGATTATTTGGCATATGCAAAAGGCATCCATCAAGACATGTCTTAAAAGTCTTCAAAGACTACAGTTGATAGTCTTTTGTGCATTCTATTGAGCACTGGTAGGTACATTATTGAATCAGCCCAGATTATCTGCAGAGAATCCACTTTTCTGTACCAGGGAATTTGTAAGGATGGATCTTTTAGTAAAACTACTTAAATTGCAGCTGGCAACATTTTCTCTAAATATTGATACTATTACATGGTAGGTGAGCAAAAAAATCTTGGACAATTGGATTGATGCTAATATAGAATCAAATATTGTTGTTTGAAAATAAAATTTAGTATGTATCATAGGATTAAAGAGTATTAGGCATCATATTTTAAAAAATAAGTGAGCATGGTTTGTTTTTTTTTCAGATGGTCAATTCTACTTACAGAACTGAGTCTCACTTGTGGGGTTTTTTCCCCCCTACATTTAGAAAGATAAAAAATGATAAATAAAATAGCAAGGTAATGTTTATGTTGCATGGAAGTACGTTTACTAGCAGGGAGGATTTTTAAAAAAAGCAGAATTTAATGTCACAGTTTTCATTTGGAACTTGAAATTGCAGGTGTTTGTATCAAAATCTTGATTGTAGAATTTCAGTTCCTCCTGACAGAGGACAGAAACATTGCCATTGTAATATTCGTGTACAATTAACAAACTGAGCTCTATGCTAAACATACATAATTAGAATCTGTGGAGATTTAAGGACGAGAACCAATCACTGAAATGACATGTAAAATCATTTCATGTAACTAATGGTCACAAAGGTAACTTAATCTTTCTTGGGCAGTTTGTAAGCAGAAAATTAATTAATTCTGTTGGATAAAAATAGCTGGTTAATAATTATTAGCTGCAGTAAAGGACTGAGGAATTTAAGTGAAATTTGCCTAGGTTAAATCATTGCTTTGGATCTTCAGACATGAGGTACACTGTTTCTTAAAATTCCAGGCAAACTTGAATTAGAGCTGTTTCGTAGTTCCATAATTGTGGAAGGATAAGGTTTGTAAAGCTCCAGATACAGTTGACTGTTGCTAGCCATGGGGGTGTTCATGATGCTTTGGGTAAGCCCTGTGAACCTCTGCAGCAGAAAAACATATTGTTCTTTTATTTTTCGGGGCAGTTATATAATCTGGGAACAAGAAAAAGGAGGAGGATGTTGATACAATCTATGTGCAGTTTTGCAGCACAGGCATTCCCCTACTTTAATTCCTTTACCCAAAGCTAATTCTCTGCTCCTCAGATCAAGATCTTTACTGCACACTATTACCACAGCAGCAAGCAACAAGTAAAAAGCGTCTGGGAAACTGAAGCCTGTTTTCATCATTGTGCTTTTTTCTTGTTTTTTTCTTTTTTTTTTTTTTAAAAAAAAAAGTTGTTAAATGAAGCAACAATAAAATGAACAGAAGAGTTCTGAAACTCAACTATCTGTAATTTTCATCTCCAGGAACATCTTTTTATTTCAGGGATAATTTAGTACAAAGCTGGATTATTGAATTGACAATTCTCTATATATAAACATGAGCTTTTAAGATCAGGATGGACAACTGTTTAGACCTTCATGGCTGGGAATCATGCCATTACTACCCACAGCCGATGCACATACGTGGCTATTTGGCTGTGTACCTCATACCATCTGCTCAAATGGCATTTTGCCTGCTCACAAATTGGTTAGACCTGTGCCAAGAGCAATTGCTCTAGATGGTTACACTGCAAAACACTGCAAGTAGTTCCTATTTTGTATGAAGCCTCTCTCTTTTGGATACCACTTCAGCACTTCATTACATCCTGTGGACATACCTGTATACTGCAGTGATTAGAAACAGAAAAAGATCTCGTGCTCATCCTAACTCTTTTTACTGCTGAAGCTACCTTTTCTGAACCCTCAGAAGGCAAAACAAAGTACATGTCAATTGAGTTGAATGTTACTCCTCCTTTTCCATCTGAAAAATATTAATTCATTACAAGTTGGCAAGAGCTAATCAAAAGCTCACAGAAGTTAATAGGAATATTTGCAACTGATGTAAGTATCAAGTTGTAAATTATATTTATGTTTGCTTGCTAGTGGATCAAGGCAAGTCATCTGACATTGGCTACTTGTGGTCAGCAGGTTGATTTGTGGAATAAGTTTCTGACAGGAGTAACAGGTTACAGGATTAAATTCAGCTGAGATATACAGTAACTAAAAGTTATCACCAAGTGACATTTATACAACCTATAGAATAATTCTGCTGAGCCCTCTCTATTGAATAGATATCCATGTTATACAATTGGCACATTTGTTGACAGCCTCAACTGTGAGCCATGGAAGTGAACTTATTGCTTGCCAGCAGAAGCAGCTCCTGTAGGTAAAAGCCAAAGGATATTGGCAAGGAAACCTAAGCTCAGTGGATAAATATAGGACTTTATGTAAAAAATGCTGTCATCCTGCCAGTTTTCATAGCCACTAAAATAATTTTAACATCAAAACTAAAATAATATTTTTGTTTCTAACAGGACGTACAATGTAGAATTCAGAGTATGTGTAAGTGTAAAGCAATTATTTGCCTGTTTGTCTTTGAGTATAATTAACTGTATGAGTATTGGTTTTTTTTCTTCTGTGGACTTCTCCCTGTGCATGAATGTCACTGCTTGGTTTGAGCATGCTTAGTTGAATCAGGATGATATCATTTACGTGGGTGAGTTTCCATATATTGGTTAGTGGGAGATATGATATTTTGCTGATCATAATCTGGAAATGCTGCCAAAGCCCTTCATCTTACTTTCGCATAAGTAATACTGACTAGGTTTTGATTCCTGGAGAAAACCCAATGGGCAAGAGCTGGGTAAACCTCAAAAAGGAAAGCAAAGAGATGAAAAGTCAGAACTGTTTGGAGTGCAGGATGTAGTTTGCTTGTAATTTGGGTGGGTATTTTCTTGTTTGCACAAACCAATATAAAGATCAGAGGAAGATAAGATAAAGTCCTTACATAAAAGAACTTTCAAGGTACTTTTAAGTTCATTACAAATTTTATATTATGCAGTTCCTGTGTTGTGAGATGATGCATAAAGCTGACGACCAGAATCCTAACCACCTGAATATCTGTAAAAAAACTTCTTTTCTCATTAATTTAAAAGAGGCTGTTGTTTGGCTGCTGTTATTTTGTGCAGAAATTTTCACTTGGAGAGCAGTTGATATTTGTTGCCATGATTCAAACCATTTGGTTCCATTACTAATAACAGCTGAAATGTTGTCTAAGGACTTTATCAGTTTTGAAGAATGTTGAGAATGCTTTAGAAGGTCACATGCACACTACATTGACACAACCTTTTATTCCACTTTAGTATGTCAAGCAAGAAGCATTGCATGTTCCATGTTCTAAAAAGGGTTAATAATTCAAATTTTGTTCAGTAAAAACATGACAAAAACTGTAGAGGTGAAAAAGTAACAATTTTGTAAGAGTTGACACATTTGGTACTTTCCCATTTATCTGTAGGAAAGATGGTTAATACTGAAATCTGTTGTGTTCACACTGAAGCTTTGTGGTGGTACAGCCATCCTCCCAGCTTGCAGTGGCTGCACTGTGATCCCAGAATACGCCACAGAGCTGGCATGACACACCTGTATTCTGCAGCAGTACCATTAGTCAAAAAAAACCAGTATTTTACATCTACTTGTTTCTTCATAGCAGAAAATTGTCATCTTGTGGGAATGGTGGAACTTCACTCTTTCATGTGGCATAAACATGCTAGCAATTTGATGGGCAAAGTAAAAGCTGGTAAATTCTCTCAGGTCTAGTGTGCACTGCATTCTAAGTTGAAAATTGGACATAGCTGAATACTGAGTGACCCTTCAGCTGAGGCATTCTGAAGTAACTTGAATAGCACTATTCTTCAAAAATCCCTGAAACATTGGGAACTGATTTGTTTTACTTCCATGCAAATGAATGGGAATTTTCCTTTCACTTCTCTGGGAGTAGGGTTGAACATTTCTTGAGTTGACCAGCACAGAGTAACATTTATAAGCGGAAAAAGGAGAGATTTTTTTTTCAGCTCCAACAAGTTAATTTTTAAAAGGCACTTTGCTGTAACCATGTAAACCTATGTAACCCTACAGTTTGTTAACACTGAACTTTAATGAGTCCTGATAAGAAGCCAGTTAGTGGATATCCATTTAGCTACTGATCTGAACTCCAGCTGATTGTCCTAGCAGCTGTGTGACTTCATTACCATTAGAAAGGCATACAGCCAAGCCAGCTGGAATCCAAAGAGGCTACTCAATTCACATAGCATGTCAGTTTTTTTGGTTTACGTATCAGAATTACAAATGACCAAAAAAAACCAACTAAACAAAATAAACAAAAAAAAAACTACAAAAAAGATTCTTTAAGATAGAGTGTAAGTCAAAGTTTAAAAGCATTATTATACAGAGTGGAGGCTATTTTGTCATAGAGATGATGAGGTTTTTTCATGCCATATTTTAGCTGTTTATATCACTTTAATGAAAACTATACAGAACATTTGCACTTTTGGGTATAAACACACATCTATCCTATAATTCCTCACTTCTTAGTTAAGAAAACATTTTGTTGTCTTTTGTACCAATGTTTTGAAAACACATTATTAGCTTCTGTAATTGTTAGCAGCGATTGAAGTTTGCAGCACTTGGACAATGCAGGTTTGTGAAAAAACACCCAAAAGCTGTTGTAATTATTAGTATTTGGCTGCTAGAGACAGTATCACTAAGGAATGGTTCTACTGCTGGCTGTGGATATTTTTTAAAAAGCATAGAATGGTACAAAAATCTTAACATCAGCTTGTACATACAGAACACAATAATCTGCTACTAAAAAAAAAAAAATAGAAGAAAAAACCCAAAAAATGCAAGGGAAGCAAATTGTAGTTTACAAGAAGGAATGAAGGAAGACCTATGAAACTACAGAACTGCTTTTAGATAGGTGCAGGCTCACTTGAGTACTTGCGTGCAATTTTGGGCCCCATGATTTAAGAAGATTGTTTGGGCGCTTACATGCATCCAGAGAACAGCAAAGCTGGTGCAAGGGCTCGAAGACATGTCCTGTGAAGATCAGCTAAGGACACTGCCTTAGTCTAGGTTTGTGAAAAAGAGACTAAGAGACATCATTCCTTCCTCTCTATTGCTTCTTGATGGAGAGGAAGTGGAGAGAAAGGTGCCCATCTCCTCTCTGGTGTCCCATGATTGGATGCATGGAAGTGGTGAAAAGCTGAGTCACAGGAGTGTTAAATTGAACATGAGGAAACATTTGTTTAAGGAAAGAGCGGTCAAACCCTGGAACAGGCTTCCTAGAGAGAGAGATGGTTGAATCCTTATGCTTGTCAGTGTTTAAGAGGAATTTGGACAAGGCCCATAGTAACATGCTTCAACTTTTAGTCAGACCTGAAGAGTTCAGGCAGTTGGTCTAAGAGACTATTGCAGGTGCCTTCCAACTGTTCAGTTCTATTCTGTTCTAAATGGTCCCAGGAACTATTTTCCTAAGCTTGTGTCTAAAGCAAACTTATTAATGAATCTATTATATTCAAGCAAATGAAGAGGAAATAATTATATGATTGGAACTTAGGGAAGTATCCCTGTGGAACCAGAAAGACTCATCTTGTTAGTCAAGAAATGTTATTCCTACTTAATATTTAAATTCTTTTTCCATGTACTGCGAAAGTAATCCATGCAAAATGGACCAGAAGGATTTTCTGAATTAATTCCTTTATTGTTTATTGCCATATCAGTCTGCTCTGTTCCTTGCATGATTCCATCAGAACAGTTACATAGGCTAAATTCCATTGGTATAGGAGACAGGTGATGGGGCCTATGAAATCGTGAGTTAGAAGGAGAGGGTTGGTGGTCAGTTCGTTTGCTCTTTCTTCCAGTATAAAAACTGACAGGCACCAAATGAAGCTACTAAATTCCATTTTCAAGGCAAAGAAAGGGAAGTATTTCTCTATACAGCATGTAATTAAACTGCAGAACTCTAAAGATGCTTGAAGTTCATTGGATCAAGAGACCATGAAATTCGTGGAAGGGACATTTGGTAAGAACTATTCAGCAGAGACCTCTGGCTCTCAGAGAATATTTCAGTGCAGAAGGATCCTCTGGAGATCCTTAGACAAACATCCTACTTGTAGCAAGTCTGATCAGATCCCTTTCCTTAGAGACTTCTCTAATTGAAGCTTGAACACCTCCAAGAATGGAGATCCCACAACCTGTCTGGGCAGTGTTTGACTTTCATCCTATCCTCTGCACCTTACAAGAGTCCATCTATCTTTTCTGCATCAGGTAGCTGTAGACAGCAGTAAAATCTCCTGTCACCCGCTTTCTGTGAGGCTGAACAAGCTGCTTCAGATTCTGCTCAAGTGGTGCTTCAGCCCCTGAGCAGCCTGCTGTCCCTCTGTTGACTATATTATGGTATCACAGAATCCCAGGATTGGTCAGATTGGAAGGGAGAATAGTGGGCCATCTGGTCCAACCCACAGTAAATGGCACAAGATTGTGTCCAGACAGCTTTGAGTACCTCCTGTGAAGGAGACTCTGCACCCTCCTGTTTTAGTGCACCTCCACCCGCCTGTCTGTTTCAGTGCAAGGTGACAGTAAAGAAGTTTACCTTCACAGTAAAGTTCTTTCTCATATTCGGGTGGAACTTCCTGTGCATCAGTTTCTACCCATTGGCTCTTGTCCTGTTGCTTGGCACCATGAGGAAGAGCATGAATCCATCATCTTGACACCTTCCCTTCAGATATTTACAGATACGGTCTGTCCATGTCCATGTCTTTTTAGTATTGGGATGCCCAAGACCAAAGAGTGCTCCAAGTGTAGTATCCCAAGCAGTGAACAGAGAGGAAGGGTCGCTGCTGTGTGCATGGGTGGTGGATACAGTCTTTCTGATGGAGCACAGGATTCTGTTTGCTTTCTTTGTTGTAAGTGCACACTGGTGACTCATGTTCACATTCACAAGGACCACTGTGTCCTTTTCTGCAGATCTGATTGACACTCAGCGCCAGCTTTTGTGGTAGCCTTATTCCATACAGATGCAAGTCTTTGCATTTGCTTTTGTTCAGGAGTTTTCTATCAGCCTGGTTTTATTAGCAGAAAGAAATTTTGGGGGCCTGAGAGAGTATACTAGGTAAATACCACTTCACGCTTTCCTTTCTAAATTTTGCACTAAGAATCCACTTTTAAGCCCAGGAGAAAGAAGGACACTGGACTATGTGAAGTTACTGTATAAGCTCTGCTAACATTCCCTAAAGAATAGGTGCAAGTACCTCCTTGCAGGCCTCTGGCTGCCAAGCCAGTGGAGGAACTTTCCTGAATGCTCCAGTGAAGAGGACACAGCGGTATGGCCAGATATATCTGAATCATAAAACATGGGATTTTGAGCCAAATTTCGAAGTAACTGATTATATAGAGGTTTGGGTATAGATTTAGGTTTTTGGATTCTACTCCATGTCTAAGTCTCTAAAAGCTAGGTATTGTGAATTCTTTATGTCATTTAAGTGCCTCAAAGAAAACAATATTTGTGCTTTTTAGATAATCTTATAATTTCCTTTGGAGTCTGAGAAATTTCAGTATTTTTAAATTTGTTTCCTTGAGACAGATATAAATACATAGATATACATGTTTTTGGATTTTTTATTTTTTTTTTTTTTTTTGTTTAATATACACTACAGGAGTAGTTGAGGAGTAGAAGAAAGATTTCCAGGTCCTGAAATAAATGTCTTCTCTCGTCATACAAAAACAATATGACCAACGAACTAAAACCCCAAACAAACAAAAAAACCTCCCACCCAACCCCCCAAAAATATAAAATATTACAGCAGGTCAGTTGTGCAGTTCAACCTAAACCACATTTTTAGAAAACTTGATTTCCAAAAGGTTTTATTGAGATAAATTTAAATATTCTATTCCATTTAAAGAGTCCATTCATTGTCAAAACTTTGATTTGGGCATTAGCTGTGAATGTACTTAAATAATTAAATTATTACTTTGTCAATAGCAGTGTTTTTAAATTCATGGAAATTTGTTGTCTAGAAGAAAAATTTGAGAAACAGACTTTTGGTCAAATGCCAGAAGAAAAGCACTTTTCAAAATACCATTGGTATGACAAAAGTAGCCCTCCTCCAGTAACTCATGTCTATTCTGTGCTAGTACATTGACCATCACAGGAATGAAATCATCTTTATCATTGAAGGGTTAAGTTTTAAGTATATGACTGCATCCACAAAAGGAGAAAAAAGGGACATCCAGGAAACTCTGAAATCTTACTTTTGCACCAAACAAAATGATTGCATAGTTGTTTAGAAGTTTGTACAGTAGATATGTTTAAAGGCACCTATTGTTTCATCCATGCCAATTGTAATTAAAAACAAGACTTTCATGTAAATATTCTAAATAAACATAATTTTTTTGTATTCTGATTTTTTGCCTGCATATTATGCTTCCCAAGTTGATTGATATTAGATTTTACAAACAATTTGTTTATCGTAGACAGTTGTTTTTAAAGGTGAAATTAGAAAAATGCAGTTTCAAATTCAGAGAAAAAAAGGAAGGCATTAGGTTAAATATTAATTTGAATGTCTACAATAATGGGTACATATGCTATTTAAGGAAGTCATTATTCCACTGTGCAGTCAACAAGAGTATTGATTAGAATTAATTCACTACAGAAAGTCTCCAATCATTTTTAACATAAGTTTTTCCTCTTTAACAGTACCCTGAAGCTTGTCTTTTTCGTGGTCAATTTAGCAACAAATTTGCAATTAATCATTTGTTGATTGCAATGAATGGTCTGTCGATAATATGCAGCTTACATTGCTAAAAGGCTTATACAGAGCTTTATTGTTTTCCTTTTGTCTTGGGAACACTTTGTCTAGCTGTGTTTCCTAGAATGGATTTTGAATAGATATTTTGAAGTAACTCATGCCAGTTTTAAAGAGACACCACGGACTGCTTTGAGAGTATTAATCAAGATATGCCCTAACTTTTCTCTGGCATTACAATATTTGGACATCTGTTCTGACTCCTTACATGTGAAGTAGGACACATTGGCATAAATGAAGGGTTTCATTATCTTAAATGTCATAACATTTGTTTGAATTATTTTGTGTAGATTTTAAATGCTGAAATTGTAATCTTGGTTTTTTATAGATTTCTTTGTCCTTTCAAAAGACTATAAAAATTGAAGCCTTAAAAAATTCCATCCATAACTCTGAAAACATAATTTACAATTCATGCAATAACACTGAAATTGATGTAGGAGATACTTTAATAATTTCGAGCAGTGTAAGTATTTTTACTAAAAGAAATCTAAGGGAAAAAATGCTTTTATTCCAGAAACAGAATTGTTGTCACAAGTAATGTATGCATAAAGGCCATTATGAAATGCCTCTTTGAGGAGCGTTGACACAGATTAATTTATTTGGGAAGTAATGGCAGTTTGAATGGCAATTTTCATTTTATCAGAAGGAAACTGGGATTAGCTCAGTTTCTTAGAGCATGGTGCTAATAATGCCAAGGTTGTTGGTTCTATTCCCATATGGGTCATTCACTTAAGAGCTGGACTTGATGATCCTTGTGGGTCCCTTCCAATTCAGAATAGTCTGTGACTATGATTCTGAAACCTCTGTTACATCCATCGTCCTTAAAACAGTGTCTCAGTAGTATATTTCTTCTGGCTAGGAAGTGGCTTTGAATACAATGTCCATAACTGAAACTAAAAGAAAGATTAATTCTGGTTCCAGGCTTTTGCAAATGTTTGGAAATACTTTGTTTGCACTGATCTTTTAAATTGCATATGTTTTTTATAGGTTTTGATTGTTCATTAGCAAAAAAATGCCCAGCAGTAAAAGTAGGATTTAACTGATTTGCATTGCCCTTATTAATGCTATTATTATACAAAATAGTTGCAAACATTAAGATAATCTTACTCTGAGATAATATCTGCTGATGTCATATGGATGTGATATTTATGCTTGAGTAAAAGTTAATATTAACATTTGTCTTGGCTAACATTGTAAGGATTACTTATTACGAACATCAGCAAGACAAGTGTCTGCTTACTGTGCAGCAAATTTGGGAATTCTAGCTTGTCATTTAGTATTGATTACATTATTTAAGTAGTTGAGCAAAGCAGCACTTTACAAACAGGTGCTCTTTGATTTGCAAATTTATAAAAATCTAGGAGCAGCTTCCAGTCTACTGCATTGTTGTTTTTTAAGGTAGAAAACTGAAAGGTGATTTGACTGTGCTTTCATTGAGACCAAAGATTTTTTTTACATCTTTCTCATGAAGTAAATTGATTTATTGTCAAAAGACGATGGGGTTCTCCATCTCCAAACTATATTTATAGCATAACTGTCTGGCTCAGAGTTTGGAGAAACTGCCCCTTTCATGTTGTTTGCAGTGAAAATTTGTGGACCTAACTTTGACTGTATGCTTTAGTTGTCTCCTGAACTTAGTCTGTTCATCCTGCACTGCACTGCAGGTGTCTGCACTCTTAGTTTGATCACTTGGGGAGTAACTTCGTACAGTAGATCATTAATTTGGGGAATTGTACCCTAGTATTTAGTGTAAACAACTTAGCCTTCTAGAAAACCTCGTGTGTTGGAAATCCTTAGTAAATGGGTCTTATGCAAAGAGTTTTTATGCAGATATAGAATCCTCCCAAACAATTTGAGGCTGAGAATAGGATACTGGTATAATATATTCAAAGCTACCATGAAAACCCTAAGTTGCTAAACAACCATGACGCACTGAGTCTGTCCAGATGGTTAGGAAAAAAGCATTATGCAAGTGCACTCTTGGGAGGGGGTAGTTTTTTGCTAGAAAAATTTAAGGAATTTCTCAGTTTCACTACACTACTCTAGACTTTTTCACTAGTCTTCTGCAAATTTGGATCCTCAGGATGTGAAAAGGCAGTAAAATAATTTCTTTGACCCTCTGTGAAGGATTAATTCAGCACATTGAAAGAAATTTGCACATTTTTATTTCTCTTTATTTCTTGGGTTCAAAATTCTGCACATGCTAAATCCTAGAAAAGAGCTTTAGTGCAGTTTCCTGGATTTCTGACCCAGTACAGAACAGTATTTTTCATTTTGCTATAGGATTGCTTAATAATGAAAGTTTTACGTAAACCAAGAGTGAAATACATAATGGGTAGTTTCTAAAGTAGCTGGGAGTTTTCCCCTTTTCAGTGGAAACCATTTTTAACTCCCATGTTGATTTTGTTAAAAAAAAGTTTGCGGTTCTCAATTAGTAGTGTCTTTATACAATAAATAACAAGTTTTTTCTTGTCCCTAAATATCAATATTCTGATAATAACCTGTAATTTATTCCCTTTATTGCACATGATAGAACTTCTCTATGGAGTAAATAAATATATTTAACCTCAAAGCCTTTTAATGTCCAGAGCCTACAAAAATAGTTACTGCATAACCTTTGTATGTCGTGCTCTGGGTAGATCGTCACTGTAAAATATTTTGCATATCTAAATTATTTATTCAAAGCATCTATAGAAAAAGCTTGATTTGTTTTGGAAGGAAAATATGTGTGAATTAATTTTGTAAAATTTGAATTCATCTTCCACAAACACATATTTGTATTTGGACATATTTTAACACCTTTCCATATATCCAAATATTAAGTCCAGAAAAGGCTTTTCATTCTCTAGGCTGTAGCATGTTCAGGTTTGGTTTGTTTTAATACAGGTTTCTATTATTTATAGAGAATAGTATTTTGAATCCCTAAAAGCTCAGTAAAATGGCATCTAGTTCAATTTTTTGGTCTATTTCATGTTTTAGATAGCTGTTACTGCAAAACATGGACTTTATTTAGCTTGAAAGCAACTGATATCAAGCACTGTTCATATGAACTAATTATATTAAGTCATTGCATTGACATATTTCAGAGAATATTAACTCCTTGTTTTTCATGAAAATATTGACCTATAGCATGTGATTGGGTTTTGCACTTTAAAATAAAATAATCTGACTACTTACACTGTGTATGAAAGTATGCATTCAGCTTTTACGTTAAAAATTTGATTAACAGTAGCAGTAAAACCAGTATATGATCAAGATGATCTCCTAGGGTGTAATCTCTTCCATCTAATATTGTCATGAACAATTTAATTTAATTTTATTTCTGCAGTACCTTTTCAGAGAAACCACTCTAGTGGGAGTAAACTTGGCATGAGTAGCTCATGTGAATCTAACTCTTTCTTGGAGGCTTCTTAGTTATTCAGTTATTTTCAGACTTACTGTTAAATAGGCTTGTCTCAGTTTGATATATAACTCTTCTGCCATTTAGGTATTGTTGCCTTCCCACAGCTCCCTCACACTTTGCCAGGTCCTTGGGGTTTGAACTGGATCTCAGGTGCTTCATGGTACAAGGAGGTGGCTTGTGTTGGTAGAGGAGAGAGGATGGAGTGAGCTTGAAGGAACCTCCACAAAGGCAGGAATTATAAACCTTATACATCTTTTGCAAGAAAATAGAGAAGGATTCAGAAAATATTTTGATTGATGCCACTCAAGTGCAAATGCAGATATTAAAGTTAAGAAAGTTGCATCTGGACCTTTGAGACAGAACTAACAGGCTGTATGAAAGATATAAGGGAGAGGATCTTAAAAAGTTTGTCGTAAATCAGCAGAGAGAGAGAGTGAATGTCTGTAGATAAATAATCCAACATCTAGCCCTAATTTATGAGTATGTTAGGGGTTTTTTATAAATTAATATTTGTTTGTCCAATAGGAAAGATAATAAATAATATTGTAATGCAAAAATTTAAATTTCAAATAGAAAACATAATGAATGAGAAAAACAGTGACCTTTTTCAATTAAGAGAAAAATATTCTTTCAGAGTGTAAATCAATGAGAGATGTTTTAGTGGTTTGCATATTTCTTATAAAAATAAATACCTGCTATGGAAACAAATGAATAGCATAAATATGTATTAAAATTATAAGACTCTGTTGCCAAGGCTTTGACTAACAAGTTATGGGAAGTTGCTAGGGAGAAGTCAGGTGAACATTTATTATTTGATCCCTATCAAGAAAATGAGTGTATAAAATGGGTGGTGATACAAGATTTGGCTTGAACCCCATTGAGGATTTCAGAGGACTGCTCAAACTGTTGCATTTCAGGCATACCTTCATAAAAGTTAAGAAGCTAGGTGTGCTCAGGTTCTTGTATGATTAATAACAAAAGATCTTGAAATAACAATTCAGAGCAGAAATATGTCAATATGCCTTTTGGGAGAATCTTTCCAAAGAGCTTTCTTCTAACTCTTAAGCATACTGGGAGGATAGGGAAATCACCCTGAAAATTTAGGAACCTAAATTAAGGGCCTACATTCAGAGCCTGAGAATACTACTGTAGTGCAAACTTCATCAGTATTCAGAATAAAAATACAGAGATTTATGTTTGTTTGGGGGTTTTGGGGGGTGTTTTGGGGTTTTTTTTTATTATGAGAGTGTTTAAAAATCAGAGTATAATTTTTCAAGACACTACACAAGCAGTTTTCTATATCCCAAATTTGCTTTTTTCTCTAAGTTCTAATGTGATGACGCCACTTAGTATTTTATCAAAGAAATGCTTAGTAATTGAGCAAATTACTCACTTTTCTCTCCTAAGAACTGCAGAAGTGCTGGGCATGAAAGTTTATGCGTTTGTTTCAAGCTAGACAGGCTTTTAATATAAACTTTGTTTCTGTGCTTTTTATTGAAGACACCTGTGAGTCATTTCTGTGTTTCTCTGAAGAACATCTAAAGCAACAGGCAATTGCATTGCATAGTGTTTGTCTATATTGAGTTTCAGCCTGTGTCCTTGATTGTGTTCTGCTCAAGCTCATTTTGCAGGATAATTTGGGGCTATTTCAACATTGTTCTCAATCAGCAGTTATCAGAAATGCTACTAAAGGTTTACCACAGAGATCTTTTTAATATACAAGATATTTAATACACTGTCTATATGGCCATGTTGGCTAATTGCCATGTGATTACTTTTCTCCTTCTCTTTTTAGTGACCACATAAACACTTAGCATGGACCTAGAAGAACCCTTCTCTAGTTACAGTAAATTTAGGGTGACCAAATATAAAGAAGGGAAGATGTAGCACTGTGTATCCTCAGCAGAGATCATCTTACGTGTCCTCTGCATTGCATTGAGTCATGGGGCACATTACACATCTGGTCTGATAATGGCTTGTCTTACCTCCCAGTCTCTCACTTGATTAATGACTTAAAAATTTAGGTACATAGGATTGTATTGTCTGTTTCTAAAACCCAAAATAGTTCCTCAAATAAAGTCCTTCAGATACTGGTACAAAGGCTTATCTTATGGAACTGGTCCCTACACAGCTGGAACATGTGGTCACCCTGTGTAAACTGATCAATAGTAAGTACCAAGAAGTCAATGGCTGAATGTGCCCACAATTTGTAGAGTTATACACAGGCAAAACATAAGGATGGCTGAGCTTTTTTGCACAGTAACTTTTTTTCTGCAAAATGGACTCCATTTTGTGTCTGTGTAGAATCGTTAGAAACTCAATTCTGACTTCAAATAAAAAGGGAGATTAAATATGCTTACCTTTGAAAGCCTGTTTCAAATTTTTTGTCACCATTTCCAGATATAGCATCCTCTGGTCTTTTGTCTATCATTTATAAATACTGTGGTTCTGATGTTCTGTCCTGGGTTTTGGGATCTTGCCTGTTTAAATGAGTATTAAAGTATAAACTGTCACTTGACTTATCAAGCTGAAATATATTTAAACTTGACCATCAGAGTATATCACAGAAAAAATAAACAGCATTATTTTCATAGTTCTGTGTTCTTCTCAAAAAGTCAGGAACACAAATTTCTCAGATTTTTGTTCTCATATTTTTTTCTTAAGGAAGTGAATTATTGGTATCTTTTAGTGAAGCTGTTTTAAGAAGTGCTTGTAGTCCCTTCTTGCTGTGGCATTTTCAAACTACTGTCTTTCTCATCTATACAGGCCCAAAGTATCAGTAGAAACAAAAACAATTATAATACCTAATGTTTCACCAAAAACTAATGTATTAATAAATATTTTTTAAAAATTCCTTTCCCTCTCAGGTTAATTACTGTAATTTAATCAAAAACCTGGGAGTCAAATGTGAACTGACAGCTTGATTGAAACAAGGCAGAACCTTAAGCTTCTTGACTGCTTTTTTCTAGACTTGGTCATTAAATGGTTCAATTTTTTTATCTGAGATTGTTATTATGGGGTGGGAGATACTGAAATGAAGGGTGTACCTCTGGTTTTTGTATTTTATATATATGTACAGAAAGTAGAATGCAGAATAGTGAGGATGTTTGTTTTTTCTAGAAAATAATTTCTAGAAAATAATTATCTAGAAATTAATTTTAAGCCACCACAGCAAATTTTCTTAATTTATTTTCAGTGATATTTTTTGTACATCTGTACTATACCACATTAATAACTGATGGGAGCTAACTGGTTGTTCAGGTTAGATTTGCATTCTGATCCAAAGATTACAGGTTGCTGAATTATCCCTTAAGCTTCCTAGCCTTGTGGATCCATTAAGCCTTAATTAAAGAAGCATCTTAGGAGAAAAAAAAAAAAAATCAGATCGTTTGTATCCAGAGAAGATGCCCACTGGTCATTTGTTTGTTCACCAGCATAAAAATTATTATTTAATGAAAATTTTAATCACAGCAAACTTATAGACAGACATATATTAAATGCATTAATCTTTCTTTAAGGTTATTCACAATGTATAAGGTTACTCCTCTGAAAAGACTGCTTCAGATTGCTTTCCGGTAATGCTAATACCCATTAAAAAGATGAATATATATGTGTGTAAGTCAATCATAAGGTATTAAAGAGGTGTAGCAACTTAAGCTTCTTTTCTTCTTGGCAGGTCACTTTGAGAAATGTCCTAGTTCAATTAAAATATTTTTTCCATTTCCTAGGAGTAGATTCAGATATGCTCTGTCTGTTCTCTATCTTATCTTCACTGTCAGGATTTAAAACAAACCTGAGTGAGGTATAAGGATAGCCCAGCTGCTTCAGAGCCTGAACAGGTTCAAATGTAGGGGTGCATATATATGTGTGTCAGCATGTTCATCACATGTATGTCCTGGTTGAATACTTGTGTGACGTAAACGGACGTTTTTTGAGAGTCTGTACAATTTTGTAGAATTTAAAATGGGATAACCTGCATTTTCTGTTCTTCAAATACTCATTCTTTCATCTCATTTCTAAATGCTACAGTAGTGAGTAGAAACCATCTATACAGGAAAGGCATACACAAAAGCACAGTGTGTCAGTTTCTTTCAGGTTAGATTGGTATTATGAATTTAGTTAAGAAAAATTATCATGTAGGCTATTGTCATATGACATGTGAATGACTAAAGATATTGTATATCTTAAAAAAGAAATGCAGAATTTTAGAATGGTACTGTACAATTCAAGTATTCATATAATAGTCTCAGAAACAAAAAATTGCCTAATTGGTTGCTTAGTTCTGCTGTAGATGTTCTGTATTCAGCACTACTTTTTGCCCAACATTGATTCTGATGCAAAACTGCTCCTGGGGAAAAAACGTTAATTCTTGGATGGTTTGGTGAAAAGTATTACAATTCGAGGTATAAAATGAGCTCTGTGACTGAAATGTGGATGAAGGGAAAGGTGATAGTTTCATATTAGAGCAATGCCATAAGACCTTCCTCCTCCTTTCATCTTGCAACAGGCTTGACAACATTGTTTCTCCTCCGATTATTATTATTAATAATAAATTTTTTGCCATTTTTAGGTATGTTTGCATTTACTTAAGGTGTAAAATTGGAAAATATTTAGATTCAGATATAGTAATGCTGGAAAATTGTATTTCAGGCCAGAGTGAAAATCAGTTTACTAATAAAAATTAATATGTAAATCCCAGAAATTGTATTAATTCTAGACCAGTGTCTGACTGTCAAATGATTGTTCTTTAAGAATCCTGTTCTTTTTGCTGGATAATATAAGGAAGCATGAGAGTTTGCTTTACTGAATCCTGGGATTTCTCTTTCACATCAGTTTTATAGTAAAATACAAAAAAAATTTCTCGTGTTTTCCTAGCCATTCACAATATCAGGTACCAGGAAAGGTCAGCATATTTTGCAAATTATATTTTGTTTACCATACCATTACTCTGTTTCTGTGTAGTTAATTAGGTGATTTTAGTATAGCTTTTGACACAAAAAATTAATAACTTCTCCATTGGTCCAACAACAGTTGTATGTCTAAACAAGTTGGGCTGCATGCCCCTACTTGAAATATGTGAATAAAGTCTGCTGAAATCACTCATGTTACAAATGTAGCCAAAAAACTCAAGAGTGAAGTTCTTTTTGCTCTCCTCAGCCAGGAAACTTCTAATGGTTGTTCCTCAGGATTCAGGGATGGCATCTGATAATTCCAGCAGCTCTTAGGAGACACTACTTATATTCCTACTAATTGTCAAGTTCCTGTTACTTTCAGTTCTTCCCATTGCTTTTAATTTACTTACACCAGTTGATATGCTACTGTCTTAACAAGTACAAGAATACAGACATTTGGAAAACAGAAAACTCAGTGTAGTTTCTTGAGTGGGAGTTTTTTTTAATTCACTCCTGATTTTTTTCTCTCTTATCTTTTTTTTCCTTTAAAGCAGAGGATTGTTGTCCTAATGCATGGCCAGCATGGGCTGGTTTCAGCTTTTCTTCCAGTGAGGAGTTATGGTTGAGAAGAGGTCCCTGTGCTAGGGAATCCAAGGACTCTGCTTTGGATTCAGTTGAGGGTCTGAAAGAATAGTTGGACAGAATAAGCTGAAGGAACCCTTAGCAGCTCCCCTGTTTTGAGCTTATCTGTGTGTAGTTACTTTTCTGTTTTACAGTTTCCATGAATAAAAGTGTCTCTTCAGCAGTTTTTTTTAGTGAAATTGACCTGTGTGCCTGTCTTGTGCTGTGCCTGTCAAAATTAGTTGGACATAATAAGTTTTTTACCTCTCTGTTCATTAAGTCAGTTGATTCATTTTGGAGTCAGAAATTGTTCAGGGAGGGGAAAATTTTGATCAAATCAACCTTGCATGGAAACAACTGCCTGTTTGCCATCTGCAGTGGGCATTGATCCCTAGCTTGTTTGTGCCTTGCATTTGTTACGCATGAGTAAGCACATTAGCCTTTTCATTTCATTCATTAGACAGTTAGTCCTTGATTAGTGTTTCCTAGTTTCTGTCAAAAATGCTGCTACTCTTTTATTCATTTTGTCTTGGGTCTGTCTTACGCTTCAGTGTGTAGAAAATGAAGAGTTAACTACAACAATAGTCCTTTCATTTCTTTTTCATATGAAACTGGCTAACAAATATACTTTTCTAATGCCGGCGCATCTAATGTGGGATAAAGTATGAATGATGGGTCTTTCTAAAGTTAACAGAGTTATTATTTTAGTTCAGCTAGCAGGCATTGTTTAGAAGTGTGGTGTCTCAGGGTTTACTGTCAGCTTTATTTCATCCGTCTCCAAGAACTGTGGGATCACCTGGATACTTGTGGATATTTGCCTTATAAAATTGCACATAAAAATAAATTTAAATTAAAAATGAGTGCAGTTTGAGAATATAGCACTGAAAGTTTCAGATGACAGTTTGGATGACAGGACAGAACAATAAGTCATTTTTTGACTAACACCATTCACTTGGGAATTTTGCTGTCATTTCCTTGCAGAACAGTGAAATGTTGAATGGCAATTCCATTCTTAAACATAATAGAAAAATACATGAATAATTAAGTGATGTGCATGAAGCAGCAAACTATAGGCATCTTTAGAAACTATATGACAAGATCATTTAAAAAACTGAGTACCTTGATGGAGTTCACACATTTCATGTTGCTACGAGCTGATTTAATTTGATCAGGGGTCACAAGTTTTTCCCAAAAAATTCTATACCATGTTACATCCTTATTAGATAGTGTGTGTAAAATTTTATTAATTATGTACTGCTTTTTATTCATAGTTGTAAAAATTTATTTATATGTTAGCAATCTATCTGAACAATTTTACCTTTGGATTTAGTGGTACTAAAGTTTAACATTTATCTTTTCAAAGGACCCATAAGTTAGCAAACCAAACTTTGAAGGCTGGACCAGTCAGTTCTCTGGTGTATGCCCTGCTTAACATTCTAGTAAAAAAACCCTTTTTTAAACATAAAGTGTCAAAGCCATGGTTTATATTAGTAGGTACCTTTATATCTCCTTTAAATTCTTGCTTGTGATTTAGATTAACACTGATTTGTTTAAATAAAAATTATTTTGATCAAAAGTTTTAGTCATGTTTGAAATCATTAATAAATGGTTTAAGTATTTAATTTGGGAGCTGTCCCTGCAAATTCTAGTTCCCATTGTTTGAAAATAATTGAAACATATTGAAAATACGTTTCTAGATAGAGGCTTATTACTGAATTTAATATTTCTCTCAAATTTTTAGCTTTATAGTTCCATAATCTTTTAAGTTGGTAAATAATAGGTGGGTAAGTTCATATATATGATAGTTGGTTATAGTGACAATTTTATTTGTAATTTTTCTCAAGTGTTATTTGCATGGAAACTAGAATTCATTTAAATTTCTTACTAAATGAACTAACTCCTATATTTATATTCATATATATCCAGAATTTTAAGACATAATTACAAAGACATTATCCAAATGGATTACTGTGTTTACTATCCACTGCAAGACTCAAGAGTTTGTAGATTACATACTCTCAAAATTATTTTTATACATACATTGAGAAATGAAAGATTAATACCCAGTTTGTAAAGTTCTAACAATGAGTGTGAGAAATAAAAATTATATGGTCTGGATTGAATAAAAAAAGAACTCTTCATACCTCCAAAGGAGACAGAAAAAATGCTTTGAAGACTGATTCTAGCACATCAGTTCCAAATATTCTGCTTTCTACTCCCACCAGCACAATGGGTTGATTCTCTTCTAAATTCTCTTCTAAATGCTCTCATAAATATTTCAAACAGCTATTTAGTTTCAAATACATGTTGTTTGATATTAACATAATTTACTTAATTTTAAAATATTTTTTAAAAAAATTTAATTTAAAAATATATTAAGCACTATTTCCCCACATGATTTCATATCCTAACAGACAGCAAATTGGGACTCTTCTAGCAAATATTTCTATTTTCTACCCAGTTTCAGAGAAAGCTATTGAATACCATATGAAAATATCAACTTGTATGTGTATAAAATAACTTTGCTGAATCTGCCACTCACTTTTACTAAAGAAATGGATTTCAAATAGTTTATTTGATATTTCTACAAGAGAGAACTGTATCAATGGTCTTACAGTAAACCTTCACCATATCTGGGTATTACTCGCTGTGTAAAATTTGAAGACACTTTCACTACACAAAACTATCATGCTTGATTTGTAAAAAGAATGGAGACTTCAAAAGGAATAATAAATGATTAAATTCAGGTACATCCCTTTCTGGGAACAATGTACCTGTAAGCTTTCTATGTGATAATGTAGTAATGTAATAATAATTTTCTTGTTGAAAATGACAGTTCACAAAACACCCTACAAATGATACGCATTGGATACAAGTTGGGTCTTCTGTTCTGCAATTTTTTTGTGTCACAATAGATTCATGGTGCTTTTTTTTTTTTGTTCTGTTAGGATGCTTCAATTGCCCACAGATTCCATATCATGAGAGAAAAACATCCAGAGAAGTTCAACAGTAGGTAAGAATCTAAAAATATGTGCATATAAAAGTATTTTTCCATATTATTATGATATGTTCTGTGAGGATTTAAGTTTCACACGTCCTTTAAAATATTGATTCTTATAAAGGAGAGGAAATCGGTTCATTTTCTATTAAGCATATGCTTCCAGACCGCTTGTAGAGTAACTTTTTGATATCTGGTATTTCAGCTGAAATGAATAGCATTATAAATAAACTCTTCTCACAGGTGAAATGTTTGTCTTGTAAGGCTAGCATGGACAAGATGATGCATTGTTTTTGTGAGGATCCCTGAATTGACACTTTGCCATTAGGCACTGAAGAACACTC
Source organism: Pseudopodoces humilis (assembly GCF_049639895.1). NCBI lineage: Eukaryota > Metazoa > Chordata > Aves > Passeriformes > Paridae > Pseudopodoces > Pseudopodoces humilis. Next base: position 123,873,052 of record NC_142200.1, read on the forward strand.
CTCAGACAGCTGCAGATGGTGATCCTTATGTTTCATTCCCACATTCACACTGGTACATTGACAGGGCACTCTTCCATATATACTCTTAGTAAAGGCAAGTGAATGCCATTTTACATAGAACTGCTTTTATCATTAAACAACTTTGTTTCTATAAAAAAAGTCAGGAATGAGACTTTGCATCTGTTTCTTTTGTTGCTTTCTGAATCTTTAGCGCTGTTGCAGAGCTTCTCTGGAGATTAAAAATGCATTACATTTACTGTAAATTCAATATCTGGTTTGTTGAGTAGATAACATTCATAATGCAATGTTTATGTTTGTTTCTTCTTATTTAGGTAATTTAGCAAGTTGTGGTGGGTAAAAGCAACATTTCAGAAACTTTAATTAACATTTAAAGACACATGGGGAGAGAAAAGTAAGATACAACCTTATTTGGAATAAACAGAGAATGTCTAGAAATAATTATTAACACAAATGTTTTGTCACTGTGAGCCTGACCATAGACTGTTCCCTTTTGCATGATGGTGACCTGGACAGTCTTCTGTAGATGCCAATCTTCATAAACCTTACGACGATAAAATATGCTGTTTGTGTTCTCATCTAAGAGCTGTACAGAATGATGTTTAAATACGTTTCAATATTATCTTGCTTACTATTTTTTTTTTTTGTTGAAAGTATATCTTTTATATGTAATAGTCAGAATGGGGGCCTTTTTTTCTCACTCAATCTGCTTAGCATCTATACAATGGCATACTGTGAACCCAAGTTTATATTTCTGTTTAAGTCTCATAGTACATATTTGTTTTCTATGATCTCCTTTTCCTAGCTCTGATGCTTCTCATTCTGAAGGAATTATACTGTGATAAGATCTGAACTCAGTCCATATCCCAATGTACTGCACCCTACCAGCAGGACTAGAGATATTGGACTTTTAGCAAACTGTGATATTCTAGGCCCTGAAGATGAAGATAGTTTATCAGTGGTCTTTCTGCATATTTTCAGCGGTCTGCAATTATAATTTATAAAAAGCTTGGCTAATAACATGAGTTTCAGATCAGATTTCATGTCACAATAAATCATATGTCATTAATAACATCTGCTAGCAGACTCACCTTGAAATTCATCTATATTTTAAGGAACCTGATATTTCTAACATTATCTTAAGGAAATTAGTTACAAAAATATATAGTCCCAGTCCCTACGTACTTTAGTACTGTGATATTGAAAGAACTTGAAAAAAGTGATGATTCTCTAGATATATAAAGATTATTCAGAAAGGTTATGCCTTTCTAAAAAACAGTATAAAGACTTGAGCAAAGTATAATAGAAACTGATTTTTAAAATGTGTTTTGTGTAGTGAGAAAAAAGAGGGGTTTTCTATTTTTGTTCAATAGAATTTTCCAGATGATGTTAGTTCAAAAGTACTGTTTTTCATCACCACTTATTTGCGTGTTGAAATAAGTCCATAACATGTTGCAGCAGCATTTTCCTTGAGGGTATGAAAAGAAACCCCTTTTTTAGTTGTCTGCTAAGCCCCAAATCTCAATTCACCAGAATGTAGAATTTTCTATGCAATCTAAATTATTTAGGCTCAGCAAGTCCAACTCAAGTCTGATTCATAGTGGGCTCCATAGTTAACAGCACCTGCTCCTTTGAAAACCCTACATTACTCATTTGAAAATCCTACACTGTCATATGGGCATATCTCTTTGTGATTTAAAAAAAAATTATTCTTTTTTGCTTTTATGTTAGTTTCCTCTTTCCTAATTTTCCAACATTTTAACTTTCACAGCTACCATTCAGAGCAGGTCCTTGCAGTGAGGTTGTACTCTGAAAAAAGAACATGCAAAAACTCTCCTTATTGAAGAGAAACTTTAAGTTTTATATTGTGTGCAGAGGTCTTTTGAAATACACAGGTGTTGTATTTGTTTCAGTGAAGTAAAGTTCGGAGCTAGAGAATCTTTTTACATTAAGTCCTGGTAATGATTCTCAAATTCCTAAGGATATTCATTGCCACTCTGATCCCAAGGTACTTGTGTAAATAGAGCATACTAATAGGAAAACTCCTGACACATTCTACTTGTGTAGAAGCAAAATCTTCTTGTACTTGTTTATCTTCTCAAAATGAAGATGAGAGAATATTGCAAGACTTAGAAAGGCTTTTTTAAATGACTACCAGCCAAATGTTGTGGAATTCTTTGGAACTAGGTCACTAGTTCTTGGGTTGTGCCATATTTTGAAAACCGTGTCATATTTTGAAATTTCACAGTATTCACAGATTTTGGACACAAACCCTTAGTATTACTGACTTGCTAAAAATTAAAAGAAATAAATTTAGGTTTAGATTTCTAAATTGTCTAGAGATAGTTAGACATTGGAAAAACTAAGTTTAAGAATGTATAAGTAATCATTAAAATTCACTAAAAATCCATATTATTGTTTCATTTGCAATGAAGCACCTGGTTGAGTTTCTTAAGAAATTGAAATCAAGTTCCTTTGTGAAAAGGGTCTTCTGTGTTTAGAAGCTTAATTTTCAATGTAAAAATACCTTATACATGCCTTAATATCTTGAAAACGTTATACTTTTCTTATACGTTATACGTAAGCTGTGATATGGAATGGCTCCATATAGTTTTTCAAATAAGGCTCAGCATAAATGTCTATCAGTAATCTTGAAATACACTTACTTGTTCCTACACCCAGGTCTGGAAGAGAAGAATTCTGGTGATGGTCAAATATTAAAGAATAGAAGTGAGAACACAGTAGTAACATCCTGAGCTCTGTCAAAAGAATGAATCCTAATATGCCATTTTAATTATATCTTTTGATCATTAGCACACTTTATCAGAAACCAGGACTGGCATTGCATTAAGATTTATCTGTGTTCATGAACCCCAAAATCTCAGCTCACATTGTCCCATTAGCCACTCTTAAGGTCTGAAGTGCTCACAATCTTGCACTGGAAAAATCTGTTTGCTTCCCAGCATCTTCTGCTTTAGGAGTAGGGTCAAATTTTCCGATGTAAGTGTGGAAGGGCTGAGTTAGTGCCAGTGGGGATAAAACTTGCAAAAGGCAGTATTTCAAGTAAAAGTATCATTAAACTAGGACATTCTGTTGAAATAATGATTCAGTTAGGCCAAAATGCCCTACAGGGAGATCTGTGTAAACATCATAGGCTCGATGCTGGGAATAACAGATGTATGAGTTATGTGACTGGAATATACACAAAGAAACAAAGAATACTTTCAACAAACAAATAATTCAAGTTGATGTTAGCTTTTCTAAAATCATATTCTGTTCAATTAGGCATACTAATTTGACTCTTTGGCATCCCGTAGCATAAAATATATTTTTTAGTCTCAGTAAACTAAAGTAGGATTTATAAATTACATTTACAGTCTTAAGTATATTGTCTTTGAAGTTTCCAAACATCAATCCATTTCCATCTTATTATGAAGAAAACCTAAAGCTGAAAACATTCCTAGTAATTTCATTTACATCCTATTCCTGACAATATGCTTTTGAGATTCCCTCTCAACTCATTTAATTTTGCTTTTATTGTGTGCTGATATCTATATATTTAATCTCTAAAAAACTCTTTTAAGTAATTGAAAGTACTGATTTACCTTGTGCAAATGTTCTCCAGGTGAATAAGGAAAGTAAGAAAAGGTAGGAGAAATGGCAGATCAGTGAATCTTTAGCAGGTTATCCTGGGTGTCTTGACTTGGGTACTGCACTATACAATGTAGTTACAGCATCATATCTTTAGTAACATAAAAAAAAAAAAGGAAAAAAATCCTGCCATGCATACAGTGTTACTGTCTTCAAGAGCTTTATTGTAAGGGATGGCTAGTCCTGCCTGGCAGAAAAAAAAGCTGGAACAGAATTCTTCTTCTTGAATACTGGAGTTAAAGGCAAGTTCAAGTTTTGTGAGTGAAAATGAAAAGAAATCAGCTTAGGAGCAAAATGAGTTATGATGGGGTGAATTGAATGGTCTACTCTCAGATGTACTCAGGCTTTATTTTAAAGTTGATTTATTTTAGCTTAGAATCAAAGAGTCAAAATGTTTCATTTCGGATAGAGCAAAACTATTTTGATACTTTCATTATTCTTCCAGTTTTTCAGTTTGGGTGATGGGAGTCTCATGGATTGAATCAAAACCACATCTTTTCAGTGAATATACTAAGCATCAACACAAAATTCCTAATTTTAATTGCAGATATTTCAACCTCTCCTTCAACCTGTCCTCTTTTTCTGGTTGTGACTGATATGAAAATGTTCAAAAAGAAGTCACTGGCCCCATGGAGAGACCAGATTGCAGACATCTGTTACCTGTCCCATTGAACCCACAGGTTTCTTTTCAAAAAAGGATAAGGCTCCAGGGAGCAGTACCTCTGAACTCAGGCAGCATTACTGCAATTGTAGTCGTCAGAAACAAAGCAAGGTGAAAATATTTATGACAGTGCACAAAGTATTTTGCCACAGGCAAGATACGGCTCATAGTTAGACAACATACTCTGCCTAGCTCTTGGTTATAATCGAAATCATAGCAGTCAGAATCAGAGAGAAATCACAGCGGTTTGCATCTGCAGTATCTGCACCTCTCTCTGAAACAAGATTTCATGTTTTTATCATTTCTGTAGAAAGTGGTAATGGGCTAGGGCCCTCTGCTTGAGAGACTTCTTACTCTCTTTAACATTTCTCCACAGCAGCTGTCTGGGAGGCTGGTGTGGTTGGGGAACCTGAGGTTCAGGCTCATGAAGGCTAGAGGCTGTGTGATGTATAAAATGTATGTTAAACACAGGGATCCCTATGTCCTGGGCATCCCCTGGGATTTCAAAGTACATCTCTGAAAGCAGTGTGCTGTATCAGACCATAAGCAGAGCAGTTAATTTATATTTATATTCTCAGGATCTGCAGCTATCAAATTCAATACTGCAGGACTAAGCTGGGTTTAGTCTTTGCCACTGACACTTTCATTTGAGGGGATTGGCATTCTGCACCTTTAAAAACAAATGGCTAACATATATATTCTCACTATTGACAAGATATGGAAATGTTTTCTTTTTGTTCTTTAAAGAAATCTCTATGTTTTTAAGATATGTAGTGATACCCAGCTTTTAAAAAAATAGTTTCTTTAGAAATTGTTAAGTAAAGTGTGTCAGGGTTAATGTTAAAGGGTAAAAAACATTGCATTTCTAGGAGACGGGGCTGTTTATGGTGCAGAATCATAGTGAGGGATTGGTCCAGCATGCATCGTGGAAATAACAAACTGTTGATTCACAAAAGGTCTATCCATGTGCTACAGCCCAAGGTCAATAAAATCTAATTTTCTTCAACTTGTGTCAGGCTGGTTAAGGAATTTATTGCAGATGATGTTTCCTTACTTAGAGCAGGTCACTGAACCTTTTCTATGTATTGAAGTGCCTAGTGGATGTTTTACACATTCCTTAATTAATTAAAACTACTGCTTTTATTAAAATACGTTAAAGGCAAATGTAACTCTATAGGAATTAATTCTTGGTCTCTTTGACAGTATAGTCACACCATTTGAAATAACAATGAATAACACAGTGATAGAAAAGGATATATAATTTCTTTAAATTGTTGTCAATTCAGATGTGAGAGGAGATACATAGATATGAAAAACTGTAACAAAACTGCTAAATTACTGCTTGCTATTTGTTCTGTGTTGATGAAGTATGGTAAAGAATATCTATACCAATCAATAGGGTTATTTTTCTTGTTTTTTCACGAACACGCTAAACAAAGAACTTAGTAAAAAAATTAGGTTTTATCAAATACTGTTGTTTTTTTTTTTGAGAGAGAGCTTATAATCAGAACTAATGAACACTAACATGGATTTGCAGCTTCAAACTTCATTTTGAATGAATTAATTTTCAAATCTCAAATGTAAATGGCAAATCTTTACATAAGTTTGTTGTGGCTATAATTCATGTTTACAACAGATGCTGGGTTTTATAAACAGTTAAGCAGCAGCCCTTTCTAATATATGTCACAACCCGACAAAACTTTCTTTCAAAATCCAGTCAAGATTGCTAAGTGGCCAAATGCACTTACATATAATATGATTGACAATATCCAATCCATTAAAAGAAATGAAATGACTTGTTAAGGGATAATTTTTACACTTCCTATTTATTAAACATAAACACATTACTCTTTAGTACAAAGAAATTAAAATTTAATCAGAACAATGAAAACCTTTACTCTGAACTGCGGATGCTTTATAGTGCTTTTTTTTTTTCATCCTTTAAATCCAGTAATTAAGCTCCTACTACAGTTCCCATAGATAATGAGGAGAACCCAAATACTCACAAGAAATTTACCTCACAAGAAATTGGGTCCTAGATTTGCTTCAGATCCTGAATCTTGTGACTAATATACTCGAGGTGCCAACTCTATACTACACAATCACAAATTGGTTTCTATCATGTTAGACAAGCTTAGGTAATTGGAAAGAAAATCTTGAAGAATTTAGCCAGTCCTCCTGAATGTTTAAAATTCATTTTTTAATAGATTACTTGAAAAGTAATGCTTTCAGCCACTGCCAGTTCCTGATTAAGTAACCAGAGTTCTTATCTTTGTTAATTGTATAACTGAAGCAATTTTAATTACTTAATGTATCAAATAAAGAACCTGTGTCAACATCCACATCATTTCAGATAACATTTTCCATTTGCCTCCATATCCCATTTGAATGTAGTTTGCATGGCTCATGTCTATGTATTTTCATTTAAGTAATCTGTTTTCTGATCTGATCCCAAGTGCCTTATTTTTACTGCAATAGGTTTCATAGCCCTTTCTAAGAAGCTAGAGATATAAGCAAAGCTAAAGATATTTCCAAATTTATAGTATGAAGTAAAGTATAATTTTTGTATCTTGAAAAATAAGATCAATCAAGCAGATCTCTCTCAGTTAAAGTTCTTACTCTCTTCCAATTTATATCTTAGTTTTATTAACATAGGATGTATTTTTCCAAATAAAATATTTTGAAAATATTTGTTTTAAATATCATAGAGCAATTCATGTAATGCATTTCTATGAAAATTTAATGATAGATGCAGCTGTACAATTGTGCCTTTGATATAACTGCATTGTTGCTAACATTGCCTTCAGAATAATTTTAGAGTTTGGTTTTACTTGTAAAATAATACCGACTGCTGCTTCTTTTTATTTCACCTGATAATGACACAAGTATATAATCAAAATTAAGAGGTATTTGTCTTAGTATTGAAGATGTCTTTAGCATTGATATAACCAACCTTATATTTTCTATTCTTTCATATTTGTGTTTTCTTTTGATTTTTTTTTATTTTGTGTTATGCAATGATAGTCAAAATATTTTTTTTTCAGTATCTTTGTCTATGTATGTACACGTTCGTGAAACAAGTTTTTAAATACATTTCTAGAAAAAGGCACAAAACAAAAAAATGTCACCAGAGAAATGTATTGGCTGACTTTGTGATCTAAAGGGAATGGTTATTGCTTTTTCTGATTTTTGACACTACTGCTATTGAAGCCAAATATATCTAAGAGATAAAAGTGGTTTAAAGTTCTGCTGTGTCTTTTCCTCATGATACTTCATAGTCTGCCTAACAGAAGTTTTGATGTGTTTTGGGAATACTATTTTGGTCATTTCTGCCTATGAGACTAAGTCATATAATTTTTTCTGTTTTTGCCATTCCTAAGACAGGCTTCCTCACTTTAGGATATTTCTGTGTGCTGTCATGGCACTGAATGAATTCCTGTCTGGCTTCTCTTACAATTCTATTGCTGAACGATTGGCAACTATTGATCTACATCTGCTTCTGAAGCAGAAGATTAATGGATGGTCATTTTCTCTCTCACCATTGACACTAGGATCCTGCTCTCAACTTTCCCCTTTGTCACTCAGCGAAATCGTGGGAATTTAAAAAATTTTGCCAGATTGCTATAACAAAAATAGTTATTGTTCAATTAGCCTTCTATTTGCCCTTTGTATGTATATTATTTGTCTTGAGTGCTGTCTAATGTTCAGCTCTGGTTTGGGTAAAAGGGTACAGATCAACCAGGCATGTGACAGATTGTTGGCTAAGGGATCACTATAGCCCTGCCTCTCCCAGCTCAAAATATCCAGGAACTTCCTCATACACTTTATGGGGAAACTGCCAAGACAGGATACAAGATGGGAAAAGAAGCATGTGGGGAACAGTGTCATTTTGGTATTGTTTCTCAAAACTTTAAAGATCAAGAGTTACAGAATTCTGAATTCATTACTAACCAGGGATTGTGAAAATGAGCTTGGTGTTTCTGCTGTGTTTGCATGCCATGGCATAAAATTGACCACAGTAGGAAGAGGAGAAAAGTGTTGGACATAAAAACTGTTATCTAGTAGTTACTTGGAACTTATTAAGATTGGAAAGTTTTCAGTTAAATCCAGTTTCAATCCCTGTAAGTCAGCTGAGTTATGGCAAAAATTAATAGTGTTCCTTAGGTTAATAAATTAATATTAATTTTAAAAATAATATTGAACTTAGGTTATTATTTTTCCTGATGAACTAAAATTCAGGATCAGAGTATCATTTGAATCCACGTGACATAGGTAGATGTGGTAAAAGCTACCTAGGATTTTAATTTAATAGTAAGAGGAAGAAGTTGTTCGTTTTGCCACTTTTTCTTTTTTTTGTTCAAATTAGACTTAGGAAACAGCTGCAAGTAATATGGTTTCCTGATTCTTGAGAACCTTTCAGTTACACTATTTTTAATAAAGATTTGTCCATATGAGGGACAGCAAGGTCTGTTAACCTTTCTTGCAGCATGCTATTTCTGAGCCAATTATGAAGATGTCTAAAGGCATCGAATGCTCTTTGGAACAGTAACTTGTGATTTGGGAGTATAATGGCCGACTGGAGAACTTTCTCTGTGGTTAGCATGTCTGTGCTCACAGTATATAAAAAAACAAGGGCAGAATTGATTTTTTTTTTTAAGAGCTAAAATTCTTCTTGGATTTTTTCTTTCAGTTATGGTGATATATTAATAACTATAGTAACAGCAGAAGTAGCAGAAGCTTCCTAAGTGTTTTGGATTTTGATAGTAGAGCCTTGAAGGCTGTGTTAAGTTGTCAATCTAGGGTTTTTATCAAGATTTTGTTGATGTTCAAAGAAAGAAAAAAGTGTTAATCAAAGAAATATGTTTTTCTTGCTGATACGGGGCAGCTGACTATTCACACTGAACGAAATCTTCAATATGTTTAGCTGCTTTTGATTTCTTAGAGAATTGTAATGTAAATCTTCACTGAAAGTGATTTGGGAACATAAATTTAATTGTTAAGTTGTTCTGGGCTTTTCAAATGAAACCTGAGTGGATTGACCTAAGTAAATATGACTTATTCAAAAAACCTTGCAGCAGGAGAGCTGCACAGCAGCCAGGACACTGCTGCCATGGGGCTGTTTTTACACTGGCATCGTAGTGAGGGCAGTCAGCCAGGCAGAGGGAGTTGGGGTTAAAGTCCCCCTTCTGACAAGGAATAATCAGATACACTTTCTTAGAAGGTGTTTTAGTGACTAAACCACAAAATAGGAGCAGGACTACAAGGCAAATTCAAATTCCATAGTTCACAACTACAGCAGAAACACAAAAAAACATAAACAGGTGAAAATTGGACTCTGTCATGAGGTTGCCAGGTGAAGAGAGTTTTGTATTATTTAAAGTCTGGTGAAATTCTGAGTTTTTACTATAATGCTTAAATTACTGAAAATATATATCCACTACTTTAGTCACACAAGAAGAATAAGTATCATGGAACCTGGATATCTCTGCAGCACAGGTGATGGTTTATGTGTTGTATACTAGAATCTGCATGCCAGAATGAGACATTCCTAACTGCTTTTGTTAAATCTAGAATAGGAGAGCAGCAGCAGGAGACAATAAGCTGTGAATTGCCAACTCTTTGTATAACAAAGGGCATGAAGACCTGTAGTGGACACTGGGAGCTACAGCAGTAGACAGAGATTCAGGAGAAAGAGATTTACAGATGCTTGGACTGTGATGGTATAAAAGCCCAGGGCTCCTTTGTTGGGGGTCCCTCTTCGGAGGCACCAGCTTGAGTTGTCTCTGTTACTGCACTATGAATAAATTGCATTATAGAGCGAGACATCCGAGTGTCTGCTGTGGGAAACCTAGAGCTGAACTGCTGAGGAACTGCTGCTGGTCTGACCACGTGTGTGTGGGGTGTGGAGAGAAGTAGGCACCTGCCAGCTTGCTGGATCTGCCCTCTCTGAAGGGGCCTCGGTGCCAGCAGTGACAGTATCTGGTGTTGGGAATGTGACTGCCAGAGAGTCTCACGAATGGCCAGACTGGGCAGTTTGCTTAACAACCTACAATGCCTGATGACACTGAAATTATAGAATGAGGGAATATAGGCATGGTGCAGAACAGTCCCTGTCAGAAAGACATATGAGACACAGCAAACACTGCCAAAGACAGAACTACAGTGCTACAGGTACAGAAACAAGATGCCTGTCAGGCATCTTCACTAATACTGACAGTTTCCCAAAATGATTCTTGGACAGTCACACCTGACCTGTATAATGAGCTACTTCTAAGCTGGATGGCACTGCAAGGTCTGCATGAAGCACAAGACCTGATGTTCTCCTGATGTTTAGGGTAGATTTAAACTACTAAAGGCAATACCAATATGGCTGTTTTGCTTTTGTACTTCCAGAGCCATCTGAGTTGGCACTAGCTCTGCCATTCTGGAAGCATGCTCCACTACAAAATGGAGATGTGGCAGAAGTACTGGATAAAATGTATGCACTGGTTGAGTACACTGGATCACAAGCTAGCGTTCCTTAGTCTCCTATATTATACCAGCTTCTTAGTCCTTACAAAATGTATTTTATCTGTCTCAAGTGAAGGAAGTCTTTGAGATTAAATTTTAACTTAGAAATTTGTTCTTGCTATAAAGCACACTCATCTTTTCCTTCTTCTCACGTCTTAGGACTTTTCTTGTTTCTCTTTCTGATTTGACTCCTTTTTTCTTTGCCTTTCTTGACTTAACTTTGTTCCTTCACCTTATAAAATAATCAAGGGTACAGATTTCAACAAAACTATACTCTTGGTTAAGAAGGATTTCAATTTTTATTATAAAGCTAAATTAAGAGCCACTTAATGCTCATGGTTTAGTATTTTAATAAAAAGGGAAAGGAAGAAGCTGAAAGAGCAAGAGGAAAGTGCTTTTCAGCCATGTCTCTTACTTGAAGTCTTAAATGTTGCTTTGTTTTGTGTATTTATTAGTTTTTCTCTGAGACCTGTATAGTAAGTATACTGTGTATCTTCTTCATAACACTTTCATTCTCTGTGAAATAAAGTATAAAGCTGCATGTGGTGTATGCTTCTACCAGAAAACTTTGACAATGCAAATTGAAATAAATAAACCATAAGTATGGCCATTTAATGCTCTGATCTAGTAGCGCACTAAAACCTGTAGCTTGGAAAAGGATATATTCTGTTTCTGTGCCAAGATTTTGATGCACAGTGAGAAGTCTGTGAGAGCTTCTGGAGGTGCAGTCCCTTTTGAAAGCATATTGAGAAGTGATTTTCATCATGGAAGCATGAAGCAAAATACCAATGCCACTGCAGACTAATTGCTATCCAGTTTTTCTAGAATTAATTACTTTTATAGGTTTTTATTTGAAAGCACTCTGACATACCTAATTCTGAATGTTATCTTGTTCTGTTGTCCAAGAGTTTAGATATGGAAATAAGCACAGACCTGTTGCCTGGCAATGCCAGACTGTATCACTGAAAACCTGATCTGAGCTTTTATAATTTTCACCTTTTGTCACAAGACATGCTTTTGATCTTTATAGTTGTAAGCTAAAAAATGCAGAGAGATAGAGTTTACTATAAAAACAATGACTTCAGAGCTTGTTTCATTAACTGAGGTACTGTCTTGTACATTAAAATTAAGTAACGTCTAATATTTCAGACAGATTATCTTATTTTACAGACTACTGGTAATGTCCCATATATAATATCACAGAATATTGAACAATTTTTATACCTGGGTATATCTTACCCTTGAGCCACAGGAGGTGAATTTTTAATCAGATAATACTTAAAGATAATCAGTATCTTTATAGTTCCTGGAACCATAATTTAAGGAATTCTAGATTGCCCATGACAGCAAAGTATCATGCTTTCTGGAAGGAGGAAAAAAGTACGTAATTAGTAAAGCTTCCTCGGAGACAGTGCTGAGCAGGAAGTAGTTTCCCTGATGTGAAAAAAATGAGAGCCTTCCTTCATGACAGAAATGGAGCTTTGCCTCTCTTGGAGCTGCTGCTACACTGAGAGCTGCAGTGCTCGCTTGAAATAAGACAGTCCCAGCTGTAACCCCTGATTAAGATTCACCTTCTCCCTCTGTGCTGCTTAAGTAAAGTACAAATTGCCTTGTGCCAGGCAGCTCGGGGTTTTGTTTCTCTGTTTGTTGAATGGTGAATGTTTATTTAAAGGATGCAGAGCACCTGAACAGTATAGGCTCCTCTGAGGCACTTGGAGGATGATTATGCTGTCCTGCTACCAGGGTGACAACTCCAGCAGGTGACAATGAAAACTGTGGCTAGAATTGCAAAGGTAAGAGCAGTTGCCTGAGATGCTGGTTATTAATTTGTGCCTTTAATGCAAATACAGTATACACAAATTGTGTCTCCTAAGTCCTGGGTGATGTACATTGACTCACCACAGTTAATAAAGGGTAGCTAAGTATGCATTTGTATGTAGCTTTAAGCTGATATTCCATCTGTTAGCTAACAACTCTTTCTAGATGAAAATTCCATTAAAATTGGCTTCATTATATGTGGGGTTTTTTTTTGGTTTCACTGCATAATACAGCCTAATCAAAGATAGCTAAAAATAATCCAGGTTAGCTCCACATGGAAGCCATAATATTATCCTGAGAGGGGAAAAAAACCCAAAGGTAACATCCTGCACTATATTTTTTTATTGCAATGACCAATGGAAGAAAGTCATCCCAGTAGGATTTCTTCATACAGGGCAGACAATATGACCCTGTATTGGTTTACAAGATGAATTCCTCTATGTGTTTACAAGCTGTGACATTCTGCAACTACTTTACAGAAAATCTTTGAAGATATGGAGGTCAAATTTCAGTCTTAGGTAGAATTATACTTCAAATAATGATGTATTAAGTATTTCTGTCAAGATTTTTAGGGTTTTTTTGCATAGGTCAGTCTAAAGATTTATTCTAGGGACATATTTGGTAGCACTTCAAGTTATGTTTGGCTTGGTTTTGTCTTCTAGGTTGCAATATAGAATATTAATTTTTAGTTTTACAGAAAAAGAGCTAGACATAGAGAGATGTTAGCTTTGTCCCACAGCTTATGATGAAGATCAAAAAGAAGAAAAATGCATTATCTACTTTGGGTTTAATGTACACTTTCTACATTGAAAACTAGTGAAAATAGTTTAAATGTTTGCCAAGATATAGTTCATATTAATAAAAAATGCACATGGAATAAATTTGTTTCTTACCATTTTAGAAACAGTTGATACCCTCATTTGTACTTCATAATCCACCACAGTGAAGGCTTAATAGACCATTAAAGAAACGGTGGGAAGTTAATTTTAATATGTAATGGTGTGAGGGGTTTTATTTTTTCCTTAATACAATGAAGCTTCTAACAATTTTATTTGCGAAGAAGATGATTATTTAATAAAGTGACAAACTGTCCCACTGATAGGATACATTAATTTTCTTCTAAAGCTGTTCCTTCTTCTCCATAAGAAGGTGATAATTAGGTTTGCAGATTAGAATAACATAATCAGACCACTTGTGTGGATGCTTGTTAAAATATATTTTCCTCTTCATATAAGCCTCATAATAATTAAAAACTGTTTAAAAAGAGGACCATTCTTTTTCGGTATGGACTTTTTAAATGAGTCCTAATAATATATCAAGTTATTCTTAAGCTAATTCAACTTTTTAAAAGGTTAATGTTTGAAAAAGAGTATGGGAAGTGATTAACTGGTGAGTCTAAGTATTAGCATTAGGTTTTGCAGGAACACCTACAGTATAAAACAGCGCTCATTCATATCCTGATTTAATTTCTTCCACTGTCACTCCTGATTGTTCCGTTTAATCTTTCTTAAGTCACATAAAATTATCTTGTATGTGTAAATTAACAATCGTTTTCTAATTTCACTGCAAACTTTAAGCACTGTCAGTGAAAAAAAAAATATATACTGGCAGTGATTAATTCTCTATTTTAAGCAAAACTAAATGCAGTTGCTATTGAGATAGAGCACACACACAGTGTTTTTTTTGGTGATTCTAGGCTCCAATAAAAGCAGTGGAGAAACAGCAATGAATGTGAAATGAGTGGTTCACATCTAAACAATCAGGTCTTGTGTCTGTCACATTGAATCAGTGTAATATTCACTGACCTTACCTTTTAAAACATCGAAGCCAATTTCCTTTGCTTAGGATTCGTGTAGTATTCAGTACTTCTTAAAACTAACTTCCTGGTCTAAACCCAAGATGGAAAGTGTACAGCATAAGATCATTTAAAGTGTCTTTAAGTGTTCTAATTCCTGCACTTTTAATAAGATTAAGCTTTTTGTCTATAGTTCAGTGAAGTCTTATTCTAGAGAAGAGGTGAAAGTATATTTTTTTGTGTTTTGTTTTTGCATTTTCCAGCAATCTTGAAATTAATCTTACACTAAAGAATAAACATTTTCTCAGTATTTCATCAGTGTTCAAGCTTTCAAGGTCCAAGATGTTTCATTATAGAAGTTATGAGCAGTGGGTTGATAAAGGAGGGCTGATTTAAACATTAAAAACCCAGCATGTCCTGGCTAGAAATCACTTCAAGTTCAAACAGCTGAATGCAGAAAAAAGTGTTACATTAACAAGTGTTCTCTGAGTTATTAAATATTGCAATCATCTAATTTGTACATACATTCCAGTAAGCCTTACTTTGTGTGCACAGTTCCATATGTATATTTGATATACTGGCCTAATCAACTTCAGGTTGTTGTGAGAACATGTTTTATGGACAAGTAAAAAGTAATCAGGTTCTTTTTATTACCATTATGAAAGAAGTGAAAGAATATTTTTTGTAGTGTGCTAAATATACATACAGAAAAGGACAAATATTCAGTCATTTATAAAAATGGATGCAATACTGACTGATTTAACAGCAGTAGATTAATATTATAGACTCAGTCATGAAGGGACTTATAAAATATATTTTTAATATTATTAAGTTTGGTTTTTTTAATCATTGTTGGATATTAACAAAATTTTCTTATCATGTAAAGTTAATCATATGACATAGATTAACCAGTGCTCTTACCCAGAAATTGATCAACAACAGCTCTATAAGCCCGTAGGCCAACAATTTAAAAACAATTGACCCTACTTCTCCCTTTCTAAATAGATGATTCACAACAATCATTGTGATAAATAGCTACTTTGAATGACATTTTACATAACAATTCTAGATGTTTTTGGAGCAAGACATGCTCATAAGGCATTGAGGAAAAAATTGAATTTTAAAAAATGTCTCAGAACTTCCTAAGTCTTCAAGGTAGCAGTTATTAGCTATAATTCCTTTGTCTTACATTGTGGGAAAAGGTGATGTAGGTGGGGTGTTCTGAGGATATGTTTTCATCCTTGGTTTTGAGAATGGATAGCCTGGTGAGGTGAATAGCAAACTTTTCTCTTAGGACTTTTGACTTTTATAGGTAAGCAAACAGCCTAAAGACAGCAGGATTCTCATGTCAAATCCTCTGCAATGGATTCTTAACACCAGGCCACCTGTAAAATGCCATAACAGAAATGTTAATGAAGAAGCATGATGGTCTCTCATCAGTTTGCAGGCTAAAAGCCTTTCTATATATGGCAAGTTTTCCACAGTTTCAAAGAAGGACCTATAGGTGCCAGTAAGTGTAGAAATCCTGGTACAGCTTTGTGTTCTGGCCTTCCTTATTTAGGAAATATTGCTGTGTTGAAAGTAGATGGTTTATAGACACCCAGCTTCAACTCCAAATTAAAAGAAATAATGCTTACAGATCCATGATGTCCTGCCTGATTTCTAGTTTTAATGTCTTAAGAGGCCTGCCTTTGTCTTTAAAATAATTTGTGCTTAAACACCCTAGAAATCATTGGAAAATTAAGGAAGAGAATTTAAATTTCAATTATATCTACATCATTAGCTTTATGTGTGTTTATAATTGCTCTCTCAGAGTCCATGAATATATAAGAGCTCAGATTAAGCCTTTAAGGATAATGAAACAGGTATGTAAAGATATATAAAGGTTTTCCAGGGTGCCTGAGACCAAACTGATATCCCCTGGAATTCAGCCCAAGGCATGGACTGTCAAAGGGTACGTCATCCTTTTTATGTATGCTAGAAATATATACAATAGCTGAAAATGTGATATAATTTGAGGAAAGATTTTTTGATGCAGAAATATGTAGTGACCTGTGTCCCTTTCCCCCTTTGCAAGAAAGTTATTAATCTTACTAATTATCGCAGTGTTTATTGATTACATTACTAACCCAAGTCTTCATATAGGAGCAGGGGGCAAGCAGACTGGGCTTTCCTAAATGGAAAGATATTGAACATTAGCAGAATTACTGTGGGACATTAAATGTTAAAAATGTCTTTGGGAGAAATAAAGGTTAGAAAGTTTAGCAGGTCATCACGCTCTTTTTCTTATTACTCAGATTTTTAAAGCATTCAAGTGTTAACCTTTTGAAAAGGAGAGGGGAGGAAAAAAGGAGAGGACAGATGATTGGGAGATACTTAATTATCTGTTTCTTTAAAGAAGTTGTAGTCAGGTCCAACCTCATTCAGCTGCCAACACTTGCATAAAGCTGCTGGAGAGAGCTCCTGTGAATACCCTGCAAGGCTCTAATTTGAGATAAAATAATGCATCTAACTATACTGTTATCAATAATTGATAGGCACTTACGAATGTAATTCATTGAAATCTCACCTCTGGCCCAACCTCTGCCACTCCAGGAAGAAAGAGACATAGCAGTTTTCTTTCTGGTTTTATCCAAGTCATTGTGTGAGCTTTATAGGGGATTTAAGCAGTAAATTGTACACAATAAACATATAGAAGAAGCCTGGCATGAAGTAGAGCCTTTTAATAACTGTGTCTGCATTTTTTTGTTTCCTTTTACCCCTCTTTAAAAAAAATATGAAAAAATACCACTTTGTTTGGTTCCCCACTAAGAGTAAGCTTTTCTTTGAATGTCATCCATTTTCTAGAATTTTTAAAAATTGAAAAGCTTTGCCCTTTTGACCTGCTAATACATCTCAGTCACAGTTCACTGCAAAGCTGTGACAACATACACAGTGATAACAAGGCAGGCTGTTACATCCCCATTTTTTTAATCTTGACTATATCAGCATTACTGTGACACAACTCATCAGGTTTGGTATAATGTAATTAATTTACGAGATTCCACGTAATTAAACTAGTCACCTGTGAATATATCCAAAGGGATCTTTCAGTGCTGTTAATCTGGGTATTTCATTCTATTTTTGTGTATATCAGATTATTTAATCTGCATATTATTGGATGAGTACCTACAATATTATTTCTAGTTTAAGCATGCTTCCTCTCTTTTGTAGAGGCCAATAAATGAGGTGATACACTCCATGTGGTACTACCCCATACCACATTCTCCTACTTCAGTTCTGTTAGAGTCTAGAGCCCCAAAAAGGAGAGTAAGTGAATGTGGTTCTCTTTGACAAAAGCCTAAGTATGAACAAGACATGAGATCATGCACATGATGTGATGTTTGCTCTTTTCAAGAGTGCATGAAGCTCAGAGGGAACAAGACTGTGGATAGTGGGTTAGCTGGCTGCAGTCCCTAATCAGAAATCTTTTTGAGTTTCTGTCACCCTAGGACAGTCACGTAGGTTCAAAAGCCGCTTGAATTTAACTGTTCTATTTTCTAGTAATTTAAAGTTATATGATCTAAATTTTTAATTTTACTGATGAAAAATCAGTTTGCCTTGATGCAGTATGCCCTAATTTGAAAAAGAAAAAAAAAAATTGCATTAAGTGTTTTTCCATTGAAACAAAGTAAGCCTTTATGTACTCACTTGCAAAAAAAAACCCTCCTAGAAAAAAATGCAAGAAATACAGGCTTGGCTACAGGTTTAACTAAAAAGGTACAAAATTACCTGTGAGTGAAATTAAGGCAGGGTCTCTGCAATGCATTGGTGCACATTCTATTGAACAGCCACTACTTGATCAGATGTTAACTAGGACACTTTATCTGTTGCTGTCTCTAGAATAAGGGAAAGGGTTCTGTCTTCATCACATCCTGTTTGTTCAGGTCTTGTTTTTAAGAGTTCTCTGACACCCAGAAATCATTAATTTTTATATTCAATGAAAATTCATTTTATATCCAATTTTTAAAATTGTATTATGGTAAGAAGATTTGAACATTTTGTTTTTTTCCATTTCCCTAGTTAATGCTAAATATTGAAGGTAATTATTACAACTTTGTGTGCATTTTTCATTTGATTCAGCAGGAATAACCTTGATAAAATGCTCAGTTTTGCGAAGGTGCCCTTTCATGTTGCAAATTAACACAATTACGTTAGTTGAAAACATATTTTGGAGATATGCAATCAAAATAATAAACTAGTTAAATAAAGCTTGCATGTGCAATCAGATTTGGTAAATAAAAAAATATTTCCTAATAAGAAATTTGACAAGTTTTGCTTAGTGCAATTTTTAATTCAGGTTGTACATAGTTTTAATTTTATGCCATTGTAAAAGTGAGTTCTTCTTTGGTTTTCATAGCACAGTAGGAGATAAACAGACAACAATCCAGAAATGGTGCAAACTACATGTCTGGAGAGGAAAAACAACAATGCATAATACCAGGTCTTTCTCCTTACTCACACTACACAGAATAATTATGTGGGACAGCAGGATGGGGGGATTGAGTGAGAGCACTCAGCAAACAGCAAATGCAGAGGATCAACTTCTTCCTTCACAATCCCTAGTCTGAAATGCAGAGTAAATGTTTCTTAGGGGGGGAAAAAGCACATATTTATTGCAATTAATCCTACAGCAGTTCATCTTCAGACGATGCTAAAGCAATCAAAGACTCTTCCTAGTGGCTCCCAGGCAGTCACAGGGAGAAGAACATCCCTTTAAATTTGAACACTGTGTAGTGGTGATGCCACTGCTCTGCTTTATATATGGGGGTCAATTTGTTCCTTTATGCCTTGCAGAGTCATAAAGGAATTTTGAAAATATAATGAATTATATTTGTCATGAATTTCCCAGCAAAAATTTTAAGCTGTACAACAAGATCCATGTAAATACAGTGAATATTCTGTTGTAGGACCTGCTTTGAGGGGTAGTTTTTTCCTTCTTTTAGTTTTTCTATTTTTTAAGTATGGTACTTTGTGACTTGAGTTTTGAGTGTGGTTTTTTAACTACTGTTATTGACCATCTCTACCCCATTTACGTTAAATGGCAGTTTGGAATATGCACTATTTTGGTGTCAGAAAAATCCATCATCTGGATGAAAGATTGCTGATCTTTCCTAATAACATTATTAACAGAATTTATTACTTATTTGACTACAGAAAGCTAATTTCTTGTAAATATAAAGTAGGAATCCTAATGAAACCACTGAAGCTGCAGTGTGAGCTTTGATACTGAAAGTGACAGGAGAGAGTTGATCGTGAGTCAGAAGGAATGTGCATCTTGCAAACTTCGACAGAGAATGTGAGTTGAGTACATTATAGAATAACAAGAGCTTGTGTTTTTATGGAAATAGTGTCTGAGTAAGAATGTAGGATTTCCTGTCTCACTAACCTATGTTGGTTAGGGATCTGCTTTGTTTGATTATCCCAGATATACGCATTCTCATTAAGTATCCATCCAGAGGTTTATTGTGGATAGAAGAGTCAAATCTATTAGCTTTCAATTTCTTTTTACTCAAGTAACAAAAACATATTTTTAATAAAATAGACAGAAAGAATAACCTGAGGGAGCAGTTCAAACCCTCCTGACTTAGAATTGCCACTCCACAGAATGATGTAGCATTTAAGCAAATGGATGGAAGATACAGATGAAGAGCTATTAAACATTATAGTCTGGTTGCACCTTCTAGTACAAAAAGTAGAGATCTAAAAATCTAAAAGTAGAGTAAAATCTAGAAGGGAAGTTTTGCCCTGTATTTTTCTTGTCTGTGAAGATAAGAACTGAAGTAAGCATCTGGGACACCAAATTGAATTTTTTTTGCTGTCAAAGGTAATGATGCAATAAAATGACTCAAAAATATCCATGGATCATCAGATTCCCAGAACCCTTACATAGTTGTCTACCTGCTACCAGAAATTAATGACCAATAATGATACACCCAAAATCATACTGTGTAAGGGAAAGAATAGAGATGTGATCACAGATACCAGCAGCCCTACATACCAGCAATACAAGGAGTTAAACAAAAAAACATAACAAAAATCTGAGGATAAAAAAATCAAAACCCTTCCAAGTGAACCCAGGAGGCAGATGCTGGTCTAAGGTAGTAAGAAAATCTCAGCTGGTGTAGAGTAAAATTTCCCATATTAGCAACTGCCTTGATTATGTGAACAAGAGTGGTCCTTCAGGTAACTTAGTGGTATCTGCAGTGCTGGCAAATACTTAATCTTATTTATTTATTTATTTATTTATTTCTTTATTTATTTATTTATGGCCAACCATAGTTTAAAGATAAAGAGAAGAAGCAGCTCTTCATCTGAGAAGGGTTACAAGTGTATCAAGAAGACAAAACAATTCTCATAAAAGAAGAAACCTTTCTTTGTTACAAACATACCTTAAAAATACCATGCATATATCACAGATTACTGTATTTTAAAAGTAAGTTTTTAGTTTTTAATGTAGTCAAATCAAGGTTCCATCTGTCCTGTTACTTTGAATTTATGCAGATGTTTCACTCATATGTTAGAAGTTGAGTTTTCTTGAAGAAATTTGAAGTAGTCTTTTAATGAAGTTGTTTATTTTGTTAAGTGATGACATACTCAAAACTGAAGGTAGTGGAAAACCTTTCATGATAAAAGAAAGGCAATGTGTTTTTATTAAAAGCTATTTACAAACAGAACTATAAATGAATTTAATTTCTCATAATATTGTCCGTTTAAATTTTCTAGAATCTAAACTTGCTTAATGATAGAACATCACCTGTGGTTTCTGAATTTGTAGAAGATTTTGCCATGTGTTTTATGGTATACAGTTAACTTGCCTGAACTAGATGGCTTTTCATATTTGATCACATGTTCATAAACCTAGCTTCTTTCATGCTGTTTCAATATCCAAGTATCCTTTCCCAACCTCCGGTGCTGCTTACAGCACCTGCCTACTGCAACTGAAAACCTAAATGTTTATCCTTCGTTTTTTAAATAATGCCTCCTTACATGTAATTTGACTGAAAGCCAGGTTTATCCGTTAAAGACGCACAGAAGTATTTGTGAAACCGTTTCGATAAATGCATTATTATAAAAGAAAAATTAAAAAAAAAAAAGAAAATTATAAGATGTTTTGATATATGTTTCTGACATTTCCTCTGTTACAGTCAATCAACGCTATTGATTTTGATGGAGTAATGCTTTCTTAAGTGAAGATATTATTTTCCTGTAATTAATTTCTGACTATTTTGACTGTCAGATGGAGCATAGACTCTTTTCCAGTAGCCCAGGAATATTTTTTTTTATTTTCTATCAAGATATATCAGCTATAGCCTTTACAAACTGGCAAATGTCAAGGTGCTGCAAAATATAACATTTGTAAATAATACATCTGATGTGCATTTCTTCATCCCTTGGGCAGACTAGACATATATTGTATTCCATTTCTGAAAAGTAACTTACAGTTCTATTTTATTAACAGTTGCCCATCCATACTTGAACAAAATACTAACACACTGTTCCATGAGCAGCCAGACTAATGAAGACTGATTTCCTACAGATGTATGTCCTGTGACCCTTAGTGTCCTTGCTGTGGCAATCCCATTTTCACATATGGTCTTAGTTCCACATGCTGCTCTGTGCTCTGTGTTTGCGATTAACCAATCAGTATTTGCTGATTTCTGGGCTTTGTTACAAATGGAAAAAGTGCCAGACCCTTTCTTTAAACTGCAATTAACTTGTTTGTGTACAGGCCATGTATCAATGAAAGAAGTACTTAATTCTTTAAGGGCTCATCAACTACTTGGTGTTTGGTAATTTTGACTGTTCTTCCTTGTCCCCACTCCCTAGTATAAATCATTTGTAGCCTTATACAGTCAGATTCAAGTAAAATTTTGAATTTGATTGATCCACAGTATTGCATCCAATTTAGACATATTGTATGTGATAAAACTGTAAGGTCTTAGAGTAATTGACTCTTGAACATAATGGGTTATAATGCTGTCATTAAATGACTGATTGGTTGTTCTATGCTATTGCAAAGAAATCCTGTGGAAAAGAACGTCTGGAAAGTGCAGATGTTCATCCATCACAACTGGGGGTAGATTTGTTTCTTTTGATGTGTAATTGCAACTGATAATTGTATAGAAAAAAAACCAGGATGTTAATGTTTCAGATCTCTTTCTCTTAAAGTGCATGATGTCTATCCTAATGTTGTCTTGTCTCTGACTCCTAACATTATCCCTCTCACTGAGCTACTTTGTAGTGCATGCCCACACGGGAGTGTCCATTTTCAGTATTACTTAATTTTATTGCACATGCTCCCCATCATCTCACTTATTAAGGTTCTGCTGGCTCTGCTTTCCTCTCAGCACAGCCTAGGATGCAGCTCTTTGTGTTCCTTTCTAGAAACTGGCATCTGAAAATGCCCTCAGGATAACCTTAGGATGGAAAGAGCACAAAGGTTATTTCCAAAGCCCCTACAAGAAGTTTTTTGTGTTACACCAATTAAGTTAATCTATAAATTTTGTTAGGTTTTAATATGTCATTTAAAGGAATAAACTTCATCAAGGTATCATTCAACTAGTGTGGGTCATAAGTAATAAAAAACATGGTCAAGCAACATTTCCTCCATCTTAAAGTTTTGTTCATTTTCTTGTTAAGACCTTATTTGTGCCTGTGCCTACAGTCCGTCATGTCTCTAGAGACACACATCAGTGAGTGAACTGGGTGTTCCTTGGAGTGCTTCCTTGCTTCCAAGCACACCTTGGGAACCTTTCACACGGGCGTGTGAGCGTGTCTCTGTAGCCTGCATTTCACCTGAAGTACCTTCTTAATGTGGGAGCACTTAAAACTTTTATAAAATAAATAGATCCATGGGTACATTAAAAAGGAAATAACATTGCCTGAAAGAGAAGGAAGAAATAATACTAACATCCTATGATATAAAATAGAATTTTCTCAATTTGATTTGGTTTAGTTCTAATTTAATTTACTAACCGTTTTATAAGACACTATCTTACGACATAACTCTTTTCCCCCTAAATATGTTTAATGTCCTGACTGAAAGATTTCAGTGATTTCCTAAGTTATTCCTTGTTTCCTTTGACATTTGTCATCATAAGGAATTTGTATTCTTTTATCCTTTGATCAAAGGATATCCTTTGATGCTGCAGATCATCAACTACTTTGATAGAACCAAACTGAATAAATTGTGTGGCTGCTCTGAAAAATTTCTGTTTCAGTGATATTAGTTTTATGCTGTATAAGTGATCTATAGAAATGTATGTCAATTATACATATACACACATATATATAGATATATAAGATTATTAGTACGTGCACTGATGCAGTGAGAGAATTTTAAATTCTATTTCATACTTTGAAGATTCAAATATTCACAGGTTGCAGAAAAGTTCTGATGACGGTGATAGCAATTGCAAAAAAAGTTTGTTTGGGTTGTACTTCCTGTAATCTATTCTGTAATATTTTGTTCTCCTCATTATATGTATACTCCTTTATATAATGTTTTCTTTTAATACAATCGAGTAGATAGGTTTGGATAGAATCTGCTTATCAAACTAAGAATCCTGTGTAGTTTTACAATATTCTCTGTTCTCCTTTCCTGCAACACGGAATGTTTCGAATCACCTTTCAAATTTTCAAGAGAGCGTCACCAAAATTGGATAGATTCCATTCTGAGAAACATTATGAATAATAGTAATTCAACAGAATAGACACATCAGACACTGTACATCAGGGTTGTACAATAGTAAAACTATAATGGTTTTCTGTGTGAAGTTTCACAGTTGTGATTAGACCTAATCAATCTGTTTTAAGCAGCCATAATAATTTCAGATTCCCGTTAAAGAGGCATTTTACAGTGTATCCAAAACAGAAAAAAACCTATAGAAAAAGGCTTTTTCAAAATTGTAAGAAGTTTTTGCATTTGTAGAGAATGAATTAGGCCCATTTTCTTTGCTGTTGACAAAGTACATTCCTTTTAATCTAGTCATTATAGGGAAAGTCAGCAAAGCAAGGGAGGAAATACAGAGAGATTATAGGAAATGACTGTTTAAAATACATCTGCAAATGAGTAATGCTGGGCTTGTGTTGTAATACACCATCAATTTTCCTTGTATTGTATGCACCAGATATGCTACACTGTTGCTTTTGTGTTTCTTTTAAGTCTTATAGGTGATGCTGTATTACCAAATATCTCAGCATTATATAAACAGAATTCAAGGCATGTGTTTTGGACATGATTTAACAAGCAATGTACCAGCTTTTTGGTGCTGTGTATGTTTACTTCATCACTGTTTAGAGCCCAAGCTCATTGTTACTGTGGTGAAAATATGTCTTGCTAATTCAATCAAATTAAGGGTTTAGTTAAGAATTAATAATGATGTAATATGTAGAAATAGTTGCTTAATTTTTGATCTGTTAGGTATTAATGATGTTGCCAAATGTCAAAATTAGATAATCTCTAATCTTTTTTTTCTATAGGCACTCATGCAGTAATGCAATGAGGGGTTAGTATTCTTACAGATGATTTTATGCAATTGTCATTGAAAATACTGACCTATTTTTAACAATGGGTTTGTCCTGTTCTGTTGGATTTTTTTCACAAAATAACAAATCAATTAATACCATTTAAAAATTCTTTGCCTCTCAGAACCCATTTAAAAATCAATTTTTAAGCTTTAAGTTGTTCATTCCTGCATATGTATTTAAAACTCAAATACAAATACATATTTTTCATTATAAAATTTTGTAACAAATTTAATTCCTAACCTAACTTTTAATGACAAGTTTAAATGTAGAATATATTTTGAAAAGCTAAGAATAAGAATTTATTGATAAAGGAAAGGCAGACTGTAGGGTAGCTGGAAAAATAATATTACTGTAAGAGTGATAGATCTAGCTGCTGAAACTCTAGGAAACAGAATATAGAGTTCCAGGACAAAATGCCAAATAGCTGGGAAGACTGACTATTTTTAAATAAAAACAATGTTCACTCTGGAGTCCAAAACTACTTCTTTTAAAGCTAGAAATAAACATATGTTATTTTTTCCATTGTAAAACTTCATTTTTATGGGTTTATAATAGAGTCATAAAAAGTCATTCTTTACTGAAACTTGACATCATAAAAGGCTAGGAAAGTCCTCTGGGTAAGTAATAAATAGATTAAAGGATGATGGAAAGGTATGTTTTCAGTACAAGCATACAAAACACACAAAATCTTACTCTGTTGTCCATTTGACGTGTACCCTTTAATCATAGGTCAAAGCTAAGCAGAATTTCTCCTTTTAGAAGTGTACTTCTGGATTCAATAGATACTTTTCCAATTACATCCAAAGTCAAGAGAGAAAATTCATGGGGTATGAAACATGGCTCCATCAGCAGAGGAAGCCTGGAGCTCCTAAGACCTGTCCCAAACTTAATCAGTTCTAGGCCAAACTGTTGGCCCAATGCATCTTCAGGCCTTTCTTGTTTCTTTCACTTATTGCTTCCTTCCTAGTTCCAGCTCATTAGAAGTCATAGTCGTATGAATTCCATTAAAATCTAGAGTCTTAATATCTGCATTTCTATTTTAAACTCAATAATAATACATATTCATAGCAGCAAAGCCTCGTGTCCTAGTTGAGAAAATTTATAGTGATAAGCTTTGTTATGTACCAAATGGTGGCATAAGCACACTCCATGGACTATCAATATTAAAACAAATTATTTCTCTTTGTTTTTATTCTGGATGCAAAAGTGAAAAATCATTTCAAGTATTTGTGAATTCTTTTAGGAAATCACAGGCTATTTTTACATGAACTGTTTTCCTTAGGTGTCATTTTGCAGTCACTGAAGTAACTACCAAATAATTTAATTAAATTTAGACATAAGTAAGCCAAGTAAATTGTTACAGAAGTCCTGGAGGCCATAGTGTGAAATATTTTTTTTGTTTTAGACTAGTTGACAAACTACTTGGATCATAAATGGAGACAAATCACTTAGAACTGAAAAGTGCTAAAGCACTTCTGAAGTTTTTTGATTTGAAGCATCACTAATGTGAACAAAACCAGTAATATATGGAATTAGGTGCTTATCTGTCTCCTGATTTGAAAATGGTTAACCTGAGTATTGTTAGTCTCAAAGTCCAGTGTCTGGAAACCTGCATGTGGAGAAGGCAAGTAATTCTATTATACTCAGCTCCATTGTGATGTCTCTTTTTTTCTCCTTCCCCACCCCCCACCCCCCCCCCCCACCCCCTCTTTGGATGTAATTATTCCTTATCTTTATTCACCATTTTAAAGTATAAAATTTTGAACATTATTACTCTGAATTTTTATACATATATTTACTTACTGTTTCTTATTAACTTCCATGTATATTGTTAATGGTCCACAACCTTTTAAAGGATATTCTGGGATTAAGGCATATTAAAATTTGTTGCATGAAACAGACCCTGGTACTTTCAGACTTCATTTTATGATCTTTTTGTTTTTGCTGCCTAATCTAATTGTGACTATATGCTATGGACTGATCTGATATTCACGGTATATTTTCAAAAAATAAGGCTCCTTCAGTACTTAATACAAGAATTTCTTCTAATGTGAATCAGGTATGATCATTAGGTAAAGACTGGAAATGTAAACAACTGTGTGATACAAAAATATTGTTTAATCTCATACATAGCTTGTCAAGCAGTTTCACTATGGAAAGACTTGTTGAGGTTAACTTTTGGATGATGGTAAGTAAGACTATCAGCTGCAGACAGACTGGGTTGACATTATGTACATTTGAAATGCTAGCCCAAGAGATATGAAGGAAAATACATATTTGGCAGAATGATGACACAGGATGATTTAACTTAATAGCGAAACACTAATAAGATGAAGTTCATACCAGAATCACAATGTGGCTTTTCCTTTCTATAACTGCATCTTGAGTTAGTAATGTAGCAAAATGATAATGACCTGGAGTAGGGGATCAAGGGCACCCTCAGTCACTCTGCAGACAATACTGAGTTGGGTGGGAGTGTTGTTCTGCTGAGGGCAGGAAGGCTCTGCAGAGGGGTCTGGACAGGCTGGATCGATGGGCTGAGGTCAATTGTATGAGATTCAACAAGGCCAAGTGCTGGGTCCTGTGCTTGGGACACAGCAACCTCATTCAATGCTACAGGAATAGGGAAAAGTGGCTGAAAAGCTGCCCAGTGGAAAAAGGCCTGGGGATTTTGGATGACTGCCAGCTGAACATCAGCTGTCAGGGTGCCCTGGTGGCCAAGAAGGCCAATGGCATCCTGGCCTGTATCAGCAATAGTGTGGCCAGCAGGACCGGGGCAGTGATTATCCCTGGTACTCAGCTCTGGTGAAGGGCACACCTTGAGTGCTGTCTCTACTTTTGGGCCACTCCATGAAAGACACTGGGGTGCTGGAGCATGTCCAGAGAAGGGCAGTGAAGTTGGTGAAGGGCCTGGAACACAGCGCTTATGGCTGAGGGAGCTGGGATTGCTTAGACTGGAGAAAAGGAGGCTCAGAAGGAACCTCATTGCTTTCTAAAACTACCTGTAAAGAGGTTGTAACACAGTTGGGGTCAGTTTCTTCTCTCAAATTGCAAGGCAAACGACAACAGGAAATGGCTTCAAGATGCGCCAGGGAAGGTTTAGACTGGATTAGGAAAAATTTCTTCATGGAAAGGGGTATCAAAATACTGGAACAAGCTGCCCAGCCAGCTGGGGGAGTCCCCATCCCTGGAAGTATTTAAAAGATGTAGTGGGCTTGGCTGTGCTGGGTTAACAACTGGACTCAACAAATTTAAAGTTCTTTTTCAATCTAAATGGTTCTATGAAGACAGACATTGCAAAATGAGAAATAAAAATTAGGTTGGAGAAATATTTCATAAAATAATTGTTTCTTAAGCAGAGTTACATGATGTTTTTCCCATAGTAATGCCAGTTCCCAGTTTGGCATAACGTAATGTAACTCTTTAATAACAAAGATAATTAAAATTGCCAGAAGAAAAACAGATAAATGTGAAAGATAACAAGATGAAGTATGGAAATAGCCCAGTAGTTAGTACAATACAATATAATGAAGCAGCATTTGTTCATGTTGTTATTCACAACTTCAAATACTAATTTAATTTCTTTTTTTCGAAAGGTACCAAGTTTCCGACTTCAAAAAATAGTGGGAGAAGTCATCATTTGTGTCTGCCAAAGAGGAAAATTGAAGCTAAAGATAAAATAGATAGATTCATGCTATCTACTCTAGTACATTTGTCTCAATGCTTAAGTGTACAATGCCCAGTAACTCATGTGATGTGGTCTCCACCCTTCTAAAATCAGTGTGTCTAAGATCTGTTTAAACAGATTTTAGTTAAGTATAAAAAGGTCTCAGTAAAATCCATGACACTTACTGAAACATCCAGCAAAACAAAATAATTAGTCCCCTGTATACATTTGGCTCTGGATCATTTACCTTGCTAGAATATACTCTGTTTTGGATGGGATGGTAGAATGGACAATTAAGGGAAAAAAGTAGGAAAAGCTCCAGAATATTTTCATAAGCAAAGTCTTAAACTAAATGCCTAAGTATTCAGAAATGTAACTGAAGAATAATTAAGCATTTGCTCTCTTTCTCTTTTAGTGCTAACCTTCCTATGTAATTTGCTTTTAGTTAGACCATAGTGTTTCATTTTATATCTTTCATACATGAGAGAATCAGAAATAAAAAATCTATTAAGCAAGCTTCAACATGTCCATTTGATGGTTTATTATTATAACATTAATTTCTTCAGAAAAGATACAGATTAGCTTATCCTCACTTAGTGAAGAAACCAGTTAATGCAGTGCCAGATCAGGGTTTTTATAAAAAGCCAAAGGCAGGCAATATTATTTGCATTTAATGAAACAGTGATTTTTTGTAATGTAGCTGACTAAGGGAAGGAAAGATCTTATGCCTATAAAAATCTCATCAGGTGATGGCTTTAACAGCATCTCAGTATCCTTGTCACCCAAAGCTGTCGTAAACAAACTATTGATGAGACAATGATAATAATTAACACGGTGTTAATGTAACATATATGCTCACAGCTATTTTTCAGCTATAGTGAGCTGAATGAATGCCAGGCAGTGCATGCAGCATAACATCATAGCTTACTTCTGTTTTTATTTGCTGTGTAGCTGTTGGGTCTCTCCTTATTTTCATCTACAGATCCTTGGTGTAAGTCTTCACTGTAATCTGATGGTGCTTTTTTCCCTCTAAGAAGCAATACATCAAACCATAACATTTAGGAATATCTAATGGCGCAGAATCTCACAAAATTTCAAAAGCTGACTGGTGTTTGAAGCTGTTTCAACAAGTCAAAATTCTCTTCTTTATTCTGAATTTTTAACAATAGATCATTGCTAGTGAATATTAACCTTATATACAAAATAATAATTTTCCTGGTAAAACTTGTGCTAAAAAGGAACAAAAATAATTTTGAGGTTAGGTATAGCAAAAGTCCTCAGAACTAACTTCCTTCCTTCCTTCCTTCCTTCCTTCCTGCCTTCCTGCCTTCCTGCCTTCCTGCCTTCCTGCCTTCCTGCCTTCCTGCCTTCCTTCCTTCCGCCACTTCCTTCCGCCACTTCCTTCCGCCACTTCCGCCACTTCCGCCACTTCCGCCACTTCCTTCCGCCACTTCCTTCCACCGCTTCCTTCCACCGCTTCCTTCCTTCCGCCGCTTCCTTCCTTCCGCCACTTCCTTCCTTCCGCCACTTCCTTCCTTCCGCCACTGCCTTCCTTCCTTCCGCCACTTCCGCCACTTCCTTCCTTCCGCCACTTCCGCCACTTCCTTCCTTCCACCACTTCCTTCCGCCACTTCCTTCCTTCCGCCACTTCCTTCCTTCCGCCACTTCCTTCCGCCACTTCCTTCCTTCCGCCACTTCCTTCCTTCCGCCACTTCCTTCCTTCCGCCACTTCCGCCACTTCCGCCACTTCCGCCACTTCCTTCCTTCCGCCACTTCCTTCCTTCCGCCACTTCCTTCCTTCCGCCACTTCCTTCCTTCCGCCACTTCCTTCCTTCCTTCCGCCACTTCCTTCCTTCCTTCCGCCACTTCCTTCCTTCCTTCCGCCACTTCCTTCCTTCCTTCCGCCACTTCCTTCCTTCCTTCCGCCACTTCCTTCCTTCCTTCCGCCACTTCCTTCCTTCCTTCCGCCACTTCCTTCCTTCCGCCACTTCCTTCCTTCCTTCCGCCATTTCCTTCCTTCCGCCACTTCCTTCCACCACTTCCTTCCTTCCTTCCGCCACTTCCCTCCCTCCCTCCCTTCCCTCCCTTCCTTTCCTTCCTTCCCACCTTCCTCCTATCCATCCCTCCCATCATTTTTGGCTAAAATGCTGGGTTCTTTGGCTGATGTCTGAGATCTGTTCCCTCTCTGGGATGTTTGGCATTGATGTTAAAAAACTGTAGCTTGTTTTTCATGGATAATTTAGGCAAATAATGAAACACATTCCACCGTGTTCCTAGACATGAGGCACAGAAAACTAATATTGGTTTTTGTCTTGACTGGCTATGTCTGTACCTAATCTCGGATCGTAAAAGGAAATACCACCTCTTCACTTTGTTTTTATCAAAGTAGTACCTGACTGACATTCTATCCTTGCAGGTGTGGCTTGGATCTGTCCAGATGCCATATCTTAAGTTCTTTTCTAATCTTCCTCTGCCTCCTTCACCTCAGGTTCCTAAATCTCTTCTCTAAATAACACGTTCCATTAGACAATCTTCTGCAACCATATAAAATAAGAGGAGAAATAAACGTGAAGTAAACACAAATTGGAGGAGAGTGCTCTCCTCTAAAGTACCACAATATATTATTTTCATCCTTAGTCCTCAGTGTTCTTCCCTTTTTTTTCATAAGAACCTTGACCTGCTCATTGTAAAAGCTCCCTAAGCAAATAAGAAGTCTTACCCAAGGACTTTACAAGACTGTCCTTGAGTTAAAAGTGACTCCTAGAACACAGGCTTTTTGATTATGGTATTGCCAAATAGTATTAATTTTTTCGTTTAAAATGTTGGTATATTTGAATATTTCTGATCTCAATCCTAAATTCCTTATCAGAAAAGCTTACTTTCAGTTTCAAATGTGAAGGTTTTGTCTTTTTGTGGTAGTAAAATTTTAATGTTATCGTTGGAATGCTCCCATAGGCAAAATAGTGAAGGACAAATATAAAACACCCAAAGGTTGTTTTTTTTCCCTAATCTCATTCTTTTTGAGCCCCAGTGCATGATTTTTTTTTTAATATTAAAGTTGGCAGTACTGCTGTTGCAAATTGGAATACACCATTAAATAAGAAATAATAATATTGGTAGTCTTTCAAAAATCTTTTATCCTTCCAGAGAACAGAAGCCTCTTATCTGATCAATAATGTGGAAAAAAACCAAACTCTACATTTCCATTAAATGTAAGGCATTTCTGATTCATAGACCATTTTTTTGTTTTGCGTTTCTGCCACATTCATGTCTTGTTCCATGACAGAGGTTTCGCTTTGCTGTAGGAATAAGAATGACAAGAAAAATGTTCCCATAAAAATTAGAATTTTTTTGCTGTTGTGACCATTTAGCATTTCAACTTTGGAAAATGTGTTCTTAAAATTATGCTGATAAATAACTTTAAATGAGCCTAGTTGAGGGCTTGGAGTACCTGGAGTACCTGATCTCTGTAAGACAGCTCTCCAAAGTCACTGCATTTCTTTGGAAGATATATACCTAGGTAGTTAGGAAAGGGTTTCCAGCCTGTGGGATGTAGAGTGTGGCTGAGTAGTGCTCCAATTTGAGAGGGACTTCAAACTTTCTGGTATGATTTGAGGATGTAACAACAGACTAAGTGATGTGTCAGACAACCCTGATGTGTGCAGAGCTTTACCATGCAGCTCTAGGGAACTGATGTGCACTAGCTGTGCTAGTTTGCCGTCTTAGACTATACTGTGTACACACTGGACTCTGCAGAGCACAGATCATGCCATGGGCTAGGCTGTTCTGTGTCCTGTACACATTCTTCTACTACTCTGTGCTCCTGTAAGTTTATCAACCTCAACCCTTCTGAAAAGGCATCTGGGTGAGCTATGTGTGGGTCCAGAAACAGGAAACAGCCACAGCTTTTCCTTGAGCTGTCCCACAGATGTCTTTGTGCAACAATCTGAAAACAAGGCAGGTCTGGGCTTGAGTTTGGCATTGAGCTCACATGCAAGAGATGCTACTGATACAAGCACAGACTGTAGTACAGTTAGAAGTCACTTAGATCTTAGGAACATATGGCAGTTTGATTGATGTAAGTTACATCAATTCATTTTTAACATTATATCTTCTGTAATTTTGTATAATTAATTTAAACTGATTATTTTGCACTTCAAGAAGACATCAAAGAATAGTAGGTGACTTCAGAGTTCTAGTTCACAAAGATTTAAATTGAGAAGTTATGTCATCTTTCTGTTTTTAAGTTTGCTTAAAGTATCATTTGTGCAGAGATTTAACACCAGAAAGAATGATGCATGAATTTCAAATTAACATTATCTCTGGTAGAAAGCCAAAAGAGGCTATGTATTTGCCAGAAAATAACTTTTTATATTTATTTAGATATATAGTGCAAAATCATTACATACTTTCAGGTTTCTTGCTAATGATAGAGGGATATTTCTGTGTGTCCTAGGTTCCTCTTGTGCTCAGTCTATAATGAGTGATTTTTTAATTTTTTTTTTTTTTTTTAACTTAACATTAAAGTGTATTTTGTTTGCCTGTTTTCTTTGGGTTTTTAAAGCAATTTTAAGACCTTGAGAGAGATTTAGAAAGTAATTTCCCTAAGGAGACACTTTGCAACATTAGAACTTCATAAAGTGGCAAACAAACTGCAGATGCATTTTTTAAGGAAGGTTCTCAGAAATTATCTGACATGCATAATTACCGAAGAGCCAAAAGAAAATTGAATCTGTGGAAAAATACAACACTCTAATAGACTTAAAAATAAGAGCTGATGAATAACATTCCACAAGTGATTTGACAACTTACAGTGTTTGGACTTCTCAGTATTGTACCCCACGTTTGTCCCTGTGCTTTTACAGGCACAAACTGCTGCTCCAGGTGAGGAGGCTGGTGGAGAATATGCCAGGTAGCCCCTCCATATCTTGAAAATGGAGGCTTTTATAGATTGTTCGTACTGGCACTACAGCACTATCCAACTTCAACTTGCAAACAAAGATATCTACTATATATGAATGCACAAGCAAGCATTAATGCTGATAGAAACCACTAGATCTATATCTCTCTTTGCTGACATGTGAGCTTGAAACAATATGACATAGTCCTCCCTCAGCCTAAACAGCTCACTGAGCTTGACAAGGACTCTAATAGAAGACAAGCAGTTCTGCATCGTAAGGTTTTTGATGGAAAACATAAAAGTACTGCTCTGTCCAACCACTCTCTGAACATGCTAGGAAAATGACAGATTGTCAAAATTAAGTGCCATGTTCTTCACATGAAAACAAAGCAAACGTGATGAAAGCTTTTAGTGATAGGCACAGGTTTAGTTTAGGCTATTTTTCCAGAGTCTTGCAACTATACATTAATGATACTTTCTTCAAACAGCTGTTTGTGTGTAAAGAAAGAAGATGATTTTGGTAGGCTGAAGTTCGACAGGTTCTTTCAAAATATGCTTTTCTTTTCTTTAAACCCTGCAGAGTAAATAGCTATGCTAAAGAAATGGCTGTAAAATCCAGGCTGAATTAAGACACATATATTAAAAGAGCAAGCTATGGATGTTGACTTTTGAAGCCCTTTGATTGTGCCAGTAACTGAAACATAATTTAAATCTTGTGGCTGTGAGAAAAAGTTTGAAAGCATGGCCTAGCATAAGCAATACTATTTCTCTCTTTGTCTTTTGGCAGCTTGAAACAATTACTTGAAGAAATGTGAATTACCCTATTTTCACTTTGCAAACTAAAAACAATGAGAAAGGAAAACTGCATACATTGTGATACAGGCATATGAATTTTCCAAGTTCTCCATTTTTCTACTCTTTATTATAAAATTGATTTTGTTTTATAAATAATTTTTGTTCTTCTCATTCTTCTTTCCAGACTTATCTTTCATATTTTTATTTCTGCTTTATGGCATACTTAATATTAAATATTATAAATTGTTATCTCTGTTTCTAATCTTTAAGTTAAGATTTAAATAATATGTCTTTGTTAAAAGGTAATCAAGCTTTTGAAAATTTTTGCATCCCATAAGGCATTTTTAGTAAAATCCATGCCTTGCCTTAGTTGTCAGTGAAGCTGCCAGGTTTTATTGACATACTAATAATCTGGATTGGGAAAATTTGCAATGAGTACGTCCTTTTAGATGAATGCTGCTCACCCTTGAGATGTGTGGTTACGTAACTTAGACATTTAGGGACTGTAACTCAAAGGTAACAGCAGCAGCAAGACAGAAGTCTGGCTCTCATATTAAAAACCCAGAGGTTTGTGTGCCTATGTTGGAAAAGGAACAATAGGTCACATTACTGTTTTTGCATACTGCTCTTAATCCAGATGTTTACTTTTCCTGCTCTAAAGGTTGTTTGTCTCCTGCTCTTTGTATTGATGCTTGATTATATCTTATCTGAATCTTTTGTTGCAGCTAATCCAAGTTAGATGATAGTGAGAACTGCAAATATTTTGCCATTATAATCATCATCATAAATCATAGGGCATAAGATCTGCCTTGTGTTTAGAGGAATCAGCTTTTTTATTGACTGTCTTCCATAATTAATAGCACTTTACTTTGTAAATCAAATTAGCCCATTTTTCTATAAAGATTTAGTGTGAGATCATTTTTTAGAACATTAAATGACCTTGACAAAAACAGGGGATCAATAACATGTTGATTAGCAGATTGTTTTCTGTAATGTTGGATGGTTTTTGTGTTGTTAGTTTTTCCTGCTATACGACCTGTAGAGGTTGAAGGTCACTGATACCTCCTGGTAATTCTGTTTTCCCTAAGTAGCTGATTCTACTCTTGTCTAATATGGATGGACTCTCCTAGGCATGTGTGTAGATTTTTAGATTTACACATGGCCTTGCTGTCTTGATTCCCAATTCTGCTTATAGTGACAGAGCTGTTAAACATGCTGAAGTTCAGGTCTCTCCCGTGTCTGTGCCCAGATCCTAGGGTCAGCTACGAGGCAGCCAGTTTGTTCAGATTTTTTGCAGTCTGGCCTTGAAAATCTGGGAGGATGGAGACTGAACATTGGTAGGCAAACTATTCTTATGCCTTTGGCTGTCAGTTGAAGAGCCTGGATCAGTTCTGTGGGCACCAGAAGGCTCTTATTTCTTTCCCTGCCTCTTCTCCAGGCTGAACCAAGCCCAGCATCCTCTATATCTCTTCACAAAGGACAAATGCACCAGCCCCAGCCACCTTGGTGGCCTCTGCTGGACACCCTGAACTTCTTGTCCTTTGATGGTAGGTCTACCTGTGCTCTGTTCTTCACCAGTGAGGTTACTTGGATTCTTTCCTCTCATTGCTCCTCACCAGCTTTTTATGTTTACTTTGATTAGCCTTTATTCAGGTAACATAAAACAGAAATCCTCTTGCCATGGCTACTCAAACTTTTGACACATAGTGTCCCAGGGGGAGTATGAGGCCAGGACACTGCACTGAATTCAGCAGAGGCCTTAATGCCAAAGGAAAGTCGTATTCCCAGCTACGAAAACTTCTTTAGTCACTTGAAACCAAAAGCCTCCCACATGACCTGCACAAGCGCCTTATTCCAAGGCCATGTCATGTAATTGAGAAATTCTTTCAAAAGAGCAATGTTAGCAAATGAGGAAGTCTCTCAAGTTCAACAGCATGCTTCCAAGTGCTGAATATCACAAGAGAGTTGCAGTTTAGGTGCTTTTGTCCTGTTTTCCCCCCATGTTAAATCACCTCTCACGGCTACATCTCCTTCGGTGCTTTATGGCTGTCAGGATGCAGTGTGCAGCTCTAGCCAGCCCCCTAGGAGCACACTGCTGGTCTCATAGAATAAATGCTATTCTCTCAAATTCTCTATGTGCAGCAAAGAAAAACAGGTACATTTTGAAGTGGGGCTACCTGTGAGTCTTTGCACTAGGAAAAGTCTGTTTATGTCCACTTTTAAACAATTTCCATCAGGGTGATTTGTTGTTACTGCTTCTGATAACTTTTAACTTTCATAATGCGCCTGTTCTATTGATGCCATGTTGCTTTATGTCTATTGGTGAGAGTCCTGCTTTTCTCTTTTATCTGTAACACAAAATTTCCACTCATATATTGATCAACTGAAAATGGTGATCAGCTCCAAACATTCAATTCTTTACTTAAACTTTTAGCTATGGGTCACTTTGGGTACCTTGTTACACCTCATGAGCAAAGTTTTGAAAAGATGTTGCATTGTGGAGTCCTTGAATTTGGGTAAAACATTCTACTGTAGACCTGAATGACTGCAGGAGCAGATAAGTGAAGAAACAAAAGAATGTTTATACTGAGGTAGTTTTCTTGACATTTAAGAATAACCAAATTGATTTATTTTTTTTAATTTTCTCCCTGGATAAAACCAAAGGGAAAAAAGAGTTTTACAGATGTACATTATGCAAAGGAAAGAAGAATGCTAAAGTCAGATTCAAGAGTGCATTATGCTAATTCCATGAAAGATCAAGACTGAAACCCTGACTTCATTGAAACTGGCGCAAATTTGATTTTTTGAATTAGCAGGGTCAGATTTCGTTCTAGATACAAGACGCTAGGGTGTAAGTTTCCTTACTAGCCATTAGGATACGAAAGTATAAAAAATGCCAAAAATAATTATCAAATTACGCAGGTTGTGTAGAGGATTTAGTTCCTGCACAAAACTTGCATTAAACAGGAGTGAGATAAGGATACAGAACTGAACACAGAATACACTAAATCAAAGAGATATCTTAAAGGTTTTAATTTCTTTAACAGGATTTAGGTTTCAGCACCTTGTATTGTACTAGGAGATTAAAAGTATATTGACTGGAAGGAGTCTGTAATATGCTATGTGAAAGACAAAATTAGTTTTATTTTGTTTCTAGTTTTTTCTTATAGGTGTGTTATTCAATACAAGTCTACACAAGCTAATTCATAGAAATAATTGCTATTATATCTATTTTTATGTCCTGTTTATACAGACTTGAGTTATTTCTTATAGTGGAACATAATGTCTCTGTCGGAGAGCTGGAAGAAAACATTGAAAGCAAAGGTTTTATCCTATAAAAATTAGAAGAGTGTTAACTAATACTGGAGAAATGTCAACAGTTGTGTGGGTAAATTGTTTTAAAAATAGATAGATGGAGGGTCAGATATCTGGAAAACACAGAGGTAGATCATGTGGAGAATGATGAACTTTTATTTTAGAGAACAATGACTTAGCAAAGTACTAGACGGTCATGCCAGATAATGAGCTGAACAGGAACTTTTGAGAGTGATTCTGTGGCTTGAAGATGAGATAAGGGCTTTGGTTTTATGAACAGGTGAGATGTAGGAAGGTTATTCTTTAAAATTAATGTGGTGTTCTTAAGAATAATACTGTTTTATGCAATCCTAATGCCCAGTCTTTAAAAGGAATATTGAAAATTGCAAAGATTTCTGAAAAAGCTGCAAAAATTTTTAAGGAAAGAAATTGTCAAAAAGACACAAAACATTTGGATACTAGTCATTCATCATAAAAAGGAGTTTAAATTGTGAGATGACCATAGCAAATATCTGCATGATATCTTAGTCAATTAAAAATTGCAGAGGGTTGTTTGTTTTAGCAGATGAAGGTATTTGAAGGCACAGAAGCTGCAAGTAGGTAAATTTGATCTAGGAATGAAGAGCACAAATGCTTATCACTCATCATAATGACCTGGTGAAAGAGTTGTCTCACAAGTTAATGCCATTACAGTTCCATGATTACAAACATAACGAGGGGAACAGAATCCCACAGTAACAATTCCAAGAACAAACAAATAAATCCTCCTAGAATATCAATTGCATCACTTGGGGATAATGTGAACCCCCAATTCCTATGAAAAACTAGAGGAGATACTTATTTTTGATTTGTGACTTGAATACTGAAAGAGTAAGAACAACATTTGTGAAGAATTTTGGAAGGACAGCTTCTGGGATGCTTTTTCAGGCAGTCTATTCTATGGCTTTGATCTCTTTGACTTGTCTTTCCACCAGAGCTTTTTCTCTGCCAAAGATTAGTGACATTCAGAAGACCTTAAAGCTCCATTTTTAGAGTCTATAAGCATTATTTCACACAATATTAACAGATATTTTCAAAGTAACGTGTACTTAGGAACTTAAGTTCTATTGATTTGCATTATAGTGCTGTGTAGAGTGGTCTATAAACTTCACCAAACCAAGTGAATTGCTTTACATCAGAGCAGAGTTGTCCCCAGAGCTGGGGAACTCTGGGTGCTCTCCAGCTGTCACCTGGTGGTTATGCCAGTACCCAACAGCTGCTCACTGAAAACCAAAGCTGCATCTTGGGGAATTTCCAATGTCATAAAATTCCATTTGTCCTGTATAGCATTGCTGTTTGTACTTTACCTCTGAATTTAGAAGATCCATTTTAAGGATGAGTTCCTTAATCTTATTTAGGACTCTGTCAGCTCTCCTTTTGATTTGAAGACTGTCACCCACCTAAATGTGGTTGAAGTCCAGATAGCCAATTCTGAAAGAAAGAAAGCATGGTTGCTTATTATAGAAGCTGTTGCTCTTCAAACCCCTTGCCTGAATAGAGCTGTAGTCCCCAACCTTTCTGTGTTTCATTCTTCATAATAATTCCTGAATTAGAGAAAAAAACTTGTGGCAGTTGTGGCTGTGATTTTTATGAATATTCCTGTAACCCCTCTGAGGGCTGAGTATGAGGCTGTGGATAAAATACAGCACATTCCCCAGCAGACAACACTCTTCATGTGTGTAATTTACAGTATGGAACTAGTCATAGCAACTAATAAGTAGCAAGTAGTTTTTTAATGCTCAGATCATCTGCAGAATAGTTGCTAGTTGGTATTTCTTCTAATGATCCGTGTAAAAGCTGTAAAATTAATGCTTTATTTGTAATGCTGTGATGGAATGTATATGTTTATCAAATAAAATGAGTGCACACAGTAAAACAGAGTGCTCAGATCAGAGGCTGTAACTCTTTCTGGCTGAGAGCAGAGTGTGGGTCCTGTGATGTGAGAGTGGAACCTTTTAAAACTTCAGTGTTTAAAAATGAGAGATTTCTTGTGCACTTCTAGGTGGAGGGAGTGGAAATCCTTTTAGTCCAGAAAACATCTGGTAGCTCAAGAATGATAAAAAAGTACTGATTGGTTCTGACAGCTGCCTGCTTTGTAGTGGTATTTAACCAGAAATATCTGAAACAGATTGGTATGAATAATGAAAGAATGTGTGATGTATGACACAAATAAACTTTACCACAATTTAACTCATTAACAAAGAAACAATGTTACATAAGGAAAAATCCTTATTTACTGTTTAACTCATTTGTGATATTTCATTTTTAATAACCTGACAACAAATAAGGTTTTTATAATAATTTTCTCCATCAGTATTGCAAGTATTTCATTGTGAAATAGGTTGAATGGGATGTCATTGTCCTTTAACAAGTGCTGCTGATGGATGTGGTCCATTTAAATGTACAACAGAGAGCTGAACTAGATAATGAACTTATTATTACTCTCTGAGGATTACAGGTTAGTCCCAAAGGAGTGCAGTAAGCTAGAGAAAATCCATATCTACTGGCTAAACAATAGCCAGAGGGCTGACTGGAGATATTGATTTACTTTCTAGGCCATTTAGACCTTAATGGTGGAGAAAAGCTGAAGTGCTGTTTACTTTTCTGCCAGAATCGACCAAACAACCAGTCCATTTTTTAAAGACTTTTGATTGATTTCGCTTAGAGGAATTAGAGGTGATTTATTTTTAAGCTGAAAGCAACTCGTAAATATCTCCCACTACACAGGTTCCATGAGAGTAAATGTTAAGTGGAAATGCTTACTGAGAAATACTTTGCTGCAAATCAATGTGAGCAGGTAATACTCCTTGATAGGAGCAGTCAGGTGTTGGACACCTTTCTCAAGCCTCTGGTTGTGCTATTTGAGACACAGAATTTTGAAAAGACTGAACTTTTGTGAAGGGGTATGCATCTGATTGCTTGGCTGAATTTGTGCCAGCTGTACCCTGCTGACTTAGAAAAGGGCCATGGCTCTGGCAGTGTAAGTGGTGCTCAAGGTCAGTAGTGAGCAGCTTTAATATTTGATGGATGAAAACAGTAATTTATCATGTGACAATTGCCCATGATACTTCATACTCACAGCAAATGAGCTCTAGCTCTAAGAGACAGCTCAGAGAAAAAGCAAGTTAGGATGCTGGAATTAAGTATTTTCAAAATTAGGCAAGCTTAAAGAAATGCTCCTGAGAAATACTTCCACATGGAGAGACACACCTAAAGAAAATAATTATATTAATTTTATTTCCTAGAGATAAACTGTCTGGAAAAAGTCGTAGGTTTATACAAATGTCTGTCAGGTCTTTTAGGGCTGTAAATGTAAAAAATACATTGCCAAAATAATTTTTTGGAATATTCTCATGAAACTTGCAATAGCAAAGTTGGTATGTTGATAGTACTCCTGTTTAGAGATAAAGCAACAATTTTACATTAATTCCCAACACATAATCTATACTAAGGAAAATTGTGCAGGAACATTTTTTTGAAGTCCACTTCCAAAGATAAGACCTTTCCTTAGAAAGCATTGCTTGGTACTGCTTGAACATAATAGTCTCTGTTTATTGGAAACAGAACTGTTTTAACTAAATGGGCTTGGCTTTTTCCCTCCTTCCCATTCCATTCTCTGAAGGGAGTTACACTTGGTTAATAAGCTGCTTATATCATAACACAGAAATATGTACCTGTTACTTGAAAACTGGAATTACAGTCAGTCAGCTCTAGGGATCTCACAAAAATGTGGAAATATGCATCTTTAAAATCTGGAAGTTGCATTTCAAATCCTACATGTGTTTTATGCCACCTCTCCTACCAGCTAAGTCCTTAACTCTATGCTGAGACGTTTGACTC
Organism: Pseudopodoces humilis; assembly: GCF_049639895.1. Lineage (NCBI taxonomy): Eukaryota > Metazoa > Chordata > Aves > Passeriformes > Paridae > Pseudopodoces > Pseudopodoces humilis. The sequence goes on from NC_142200.1 coordinate 123,914,633, forward strand.
AGCCTTTACACCATGCTACACAGCTAAAAACTGATAGGAAGAAAGAATATTCAAGTATCTTCCCATTCTCTGGTGATACCCATCAACAACAGAAAAATCACATTACTGTGAGGTAGATATCATTAGGACTTTGCAAAAAGATAGTAATTTTTACTGCCTCTTCGTGCTTGTGAACTGATGCTCAGGAGCAATGGAAAAGCTAGGAATTTCAGTGTATGCTACATCCTAGTTCTGCAATATACATGAAAATGAAAAATGGTGGATTAATGTGTGTTCTCTGTTAAAAAACCGAAAAAGTTTGATAGAACTTATTTTTTATTTTGTGTTTTGCAGTTGGCACACTAAGCTTTAGTATAAGAATTTAGTACATGCTTTTGTGAAATTCCAAGCAGAAAATTTTACAGACTGCTTCATACATGGTTTCTTTAAGCTTCTTTGTTTGTTAAGATTTGAAAAAATTCACTTGCCCTTTACTTTTCTTCAGCCTTAAAAAGTTTATGGCAGAATACATTTTGCAGACCTGTTTTAGATGCTAGGCTTTTAGGCTTTAATACACTGTTAACATTTGTTTTTTTGAAGGAAAGACAAGCCTGCAAGCTAATTTCTGTGACTTTATACAATGTCAGTGGAACCTGCGTTACCTACAGTACTTCTGTAACTACAGCAAAGTGTGATACAGCATTTTATGTGCTGATAATTTGAAACTCGTTATTGAGCATTCACAGTTCAAAAAAAAGCTGGTGTGCATGTATATTAACAAAAGCTGTGCAGCTGATGTTTTCTGTGAACGTGATTTAAAAAAAATGAAGTGATTAAAAAAATATGCCTGTTTAATAATAAGCTTTTCTGTTTATTATGTCGTTGGGAGTTGATTTTTGTTGTTACTTTTTAAATTAAATCTATTGAATGATTGAGCTGGGACAAGTTATAGATTAGATATATTTTGACTTTCATATAAGAGTTGGTGGATCAGGCTTAGCTGGTTAGCTAGAAAAGTATTATCTCACCTAAAATTATGAAATTTTACACTGAAATAGAGTCCAAATGACACAAATTTGAAGAAATCAGATCAGTGCCTCCAAATGACAGTATTGTCGTTCACCATGTTCAATTTCCTTATCAAGTTTAAGTCCTAAAGTATTACTGAATTTAAAGCACAGAATGATTACTTCCATTTATTTCAGGAGCTGAAAAACAGTGAGTAAGGATAAGGTTCAAAGAAATCTAAATCTGGGAGGTTTTTGTTGGGTTTAGGTTTTTTTTCTTGCTTTGCAAGTGAAGTGCATTAGGAAAGAAAACAACAGCTGGTAGCATGGAGCTGTGTGAGATTTTAAAAAGCTGGGGTGAAGTAATGATTAGAAATGCAATATGGAGCTGTAGTGTAAAAAGTAAAATCAAAGGCACTGAACTAGACTAAATATAATTTAGGCAGAAGCTCAGGTCTAATTACTAGGCTTAAGAGCTTAGAGTTATCACCCATAAAGGTTGATTCCTCACCAATTCTCTGGCTGCAGAAAAGAATCCTAGTAGACACTGGTGCTAAATTTATGATTCCTGTAGCATATGATTGTAAAAAATTAGAAAGGCAGATAGATATCTGAAAGTAATCTTTGCGTATATTCCTGTCAAAAGGGTCTGTATAGACTTCTTCAAAGTGAAGTGTATATAATCACAAGGACATTCCATGAAAGGCACATAAGGAAACATTTACAGTTTGCATATATTTTGAATTTTAATGGAGCACAGGATTAAAGAATAAATGCTGTTACTACAGCTATCTAATAAGTGAAATGATTATATGGTGGGTATTTAAATGTTATTTGCTGATAATCCAACAGAGTTTTTGGAGGAATGATCCTTGGTCACACAGCTTTGTACAGAGGTCCAAAACCACTATACTCTTTTAGCTTTACTCTCTGCCTGGCAACCTGCCTTGTCCTTTAAGGTGCTGTTCAATGTAGAAAGTTTTCTAAATTTTTGTTGTGAAGGATAAGATGGTAAGTAATTATAGTAGTAGAATTTATTATTTATACAGCTACCGTGTGCATTTTCAATGCTAAGTCCTGATTTCTACTAAGTAAAGACCTTCTGTCACACTAAAAATGCATTCTGAAGTCTCTGCACATTTACAGAACAGCATTTTTAACCACAGCTGATGACTTCGTTCAGTCTTAAGGGAAAAAAGTTGCCTAAAAATATAGACTCACAAATATAGCATTAATCATAATATTTTCAGGTTTTCAAAAAATCAGTGGCCTTTTAAAAGCAAAACTCATCCCATCCTACTCTGCAAAATGGAAAGTAATGTACAGTTGTTTAATAGCAATGAACTTTTATTTCACAAAGAGAATGAAGTTTCTCGCACGTGTTTCACCTGCCTGTTTTCTCCTGAATGATCTGCACCTGAGATCCAGCAGCTGTGCTGTAACCCTTCTGTAGGAAAGCAGGTAGCGGAGTGTCCATGCATTTCCCCAGGAGAAATACAGGTTATATGCCTATTCTAAAATTCCTTGAAGGTGAGAATGGACATCTTATGTTACCTTTTAAATTGAATGTGCTACAGGGAACATGGGTGGGCTGGGTTCAAATCTTGGACTCTTCTGTGGTGAGTTACTATAACCCATAGGTGTAAGAGTGCTTAGAGGCATTTTCCTACCTAAGTACTTGCAAGGAGACGTTTTGGAAATTCTCTTTTAGCAAGTAAAGTGAGAAATAATGAGACTTCTTTTATATTGAAGGGCTTGGGAGGGCAGTCTTCTATCTAGGTTAAGTGTTTTGAAACAAGATAGGTTTTCAGTTTGAGAGCAGAGAGCTTAATCTAGGACTCCAAAGTGTCTACCCACATATGAACTAGATGTCAGTGCTCTCAGTACAGTCAGTGGACAACCACTTGTTTCTCTCAATGAAGCCTGGAGAGAAATTCTTCTTACTTAGGCCTGGTAAATCACACCTTCAGTTTCATTGAGTAGATGTCTTTTGTCTTGGAGGGAAATACAGTGTCTTCCTACTTCACAGGCACACAAATGCATTTATATGCTGAAGTGTGGTGTTGAACGAAATGCCAAGGAAGCCTCCTTCTTAGAAGTGGTGTTCTCATAGAGGTGGAATCAGGAGACAATGACGCCTAAAATGGGTGAAGCTTCCTAAACTCATAAACCAGCTTGTCAATATAAAATTTAATTTTAAACTCCTCTGAGTCCCAGTCAGAGATGCAGAATCTGACCTGCAAAGGTTAAAACCTGTTAGGTTTAAATATTTCTGGAGGTATAAAAAGGACAAAGATTTAGTCAAAGATCTTCTACAAAGTATTTTTCTGTTTTTCCTGTGTTTGCTGTGTGGTCACAGAAGAGATGTGCATTGTTTTCCTTTGATGCATTACTTCTTATTTCTTCTTTTCTTTTTTTTTTTATTTCTTTTCACCTAATCTCATTGTGTCCTACTTGGCAAGGGTATAAAGCATGGTGTTTGAAGTACTTTATGGTAATGGAAGGATGTTTTTGGCAAGAATCAAATAGAAAGTATTGAGATACTTCAGTTTTTCAGTGAGTTAAAGTATGGGCTAGAGAAAAAGATTATTTAATTAGACACCAGCCCCTGCTTTACAGGGAAAGAAAACTGGTTTATATGATTGTTAGTTTGCTAGTTTTCAAAAACAAAGTTGCAGTTTTGCATGTGAAGCAGCCAATGAGGAGTTCCTCTTTCAAACCTGTCCCTGAACCTCTGAAATATCTCACAAGTACCACTTAGTGTACCGAGTGTCATGTCTGTTTTTACATGTCCCTATTAGTGGGTGAGGGAAAGGAATGTTTTTATTCCTCTGATGTAATGAAAAGATAGAATGTGGAGATCTGTGTCCTTGCTCTGAGATAGTAGGTCTATTCTAATGAATACAGAGAGGGCTTTTTTGGTTTGTTTTTTTTTTGCTTTTTTGGTTTTTTTTTAATGAGCTTTGTTTGTTCTCTAGTACAACCAAGGCTGTTAAATGTGAAATTGTTCATAGACTTTATTTTTGCTCATGATAAAAAACCTCTTGAGATCGATGAGTCATTGGTGCTTCAGCATCTGCTCCCAAGACTGGGGAATTTGAGAAAGAAACTGAGGAGAAATATAAGCATAAAAATAAGTAAAACGTTAAGAGCAGAAATTTTCATGATGGTGAATGGATGTGAAGGATTTAATAAGTGTAACAGAAATGTTTATTTAGGGGAGCAAAATTACAGATTAAATCACAGCTATAGTGAAGACATTTTATAAGTGAATATTTTGAAATTTAACTATTTTTTTTGGCTTATCAATAAGTTTGTTAAAACAATATATTCAAAAACAAGCATCAGAAATCCGTATTTAAAACAGATACTATTATAACAGACCAGAAACAGTTCTCCCTCTTTCATGGAGAAATACCATGTAAACTATGTCAGTCAGGTATCACGATTTTTTGTAATAGCTAGGTTTCATAACAGTTGCTGTAGGTTAAACTCCAGTAATTAGTCTCAGTTGAGCAAGCCACTTTTCTGTAACTCAGGAGAAAATCTTGTGTTTTTTCCTCATGAACATCTTGTTGCACACTGCCACATAGCAACCTGAGGCACAGCTCCAAAGTTCCTCCTGCATTATAGCACCTAGCACATGCTCCAAAGATCTTAAAATTTTTAGGGTATGTTGTTTATATTTACATATGGGAATTTTTACTTGTATTTTAGGATAAAATTTTCCTCCATATAGGTGTTAGTAGTAGGCTCTCTGCTGGCGTCTATAGTGTAAGGAGAACATGCAAGAAAGGCATCATAATAAAACAAGGACAGGTTTCATAGTACATATGATTCTGGCTTGTGGATGTGATTATCAGCCTGGTGTTGCTCTTGTGTTGTTTTTTCCTGTGGTAGCCCTAGCAGAGTGAGCACCTCCATTCTGTCTACTATTTCTCTCAGAAACCTGAACAAATTGTATTCTTATCTGTAGTTCAACAAAATCAGGAAACAGAACACAGACCTCAAGTGAATTCATTGCACCTTTTGACTGCAAATGTATGGAAAACATGATATTTGGGAATATCACTACGTGTCCGGAGTGTGTGAATTGACTGGTATTCATAGGTGAACTGTCTGTACAAATATTTCAATCCAAATGGATAGCTGGAGCCTGAGATAAGAAGTGGTTTCCTCTCTCCCCCCACCATTAATCCCCCTGGGAAGATGAAAGTTTAATTCAGCTATTTGTAAACCTAAGACTTTGTCACTGAGAACTAATCCCTGTTTGTAAAATTAGAATTATTTTGGTTTTTTCTCTGTGCATCACTTTAAATTTATCCACATTAAATGTCATCAACAATTTTATACTCCAGTCACTAAGTACTGCAAGGCCCTTCTGCAGCTTTTCATGACTCGTGTTTACTACTGAAAATGGTCAGAGCAAGGTGTCCAGGAGGGGTTTCTTGGCCAGATGTGAGAGCACAGCTGAAGGCAGGATGAGAACTGAATAGATGAGCAGGGAGGATGAAAATTACAGCTGGAATGAGCTACAGAGAGTTTTGAGAAAATTGGGCAAAG